>NW_026068002.1:1698219-1775129 GCF_014885135.2 Alexandromys fortis
GGGGAGGCAGAGGTGGGGAAGAGACAGAAATCTTTAATTAATTAATAAAGAAATAAATAAATTAAAAAAAGGAAAAAAAAGAAGTGCTTTCTGATGCAAAAGCAAAGTAGAAGAAACAGACAGGGACCATGGGCCACAGGAGGGGGTCACCTGCAATCAGGGTAGGCCTCCCTACCTCATTTAAACCTCTCTGAAGATGCTAACACAGACTTGCCCAGAAGATGCTCACAGAGCCTTGCCCAGCAGTGACTACAAACCCAGTCAACCTGAAAATGAAACTTCACTGTCACCTTTTCAGTACTTGCTCTTTTTGCCTGGGCCACCTCCCACGAGTTCCTAGTTGACCTTGACCTTTTCTTTCTGCGTCTCCACAGCATTGCAAATACAGTGATTACCCTTAACCACAATTGCATAGCCACTGCCTCGTCTTATCAGAAAGCTGTAGTTGTGTTACAGTTTCATAAATGATTCCTAGTTAGATAAACAGGCAGCAATGTATGTATTATTATGGCTGTTTTGAGTGCTCAAAGCACTTCATGTCAGGCTTGAAAAGGGCATGTAGCACAGGAATCATAATGAACATTCCCTTTTTGCCTTACTTACATGCTTTGATGACTACCTGCTTTCTGGAAACAAGAGATCAGGCATTCAAGTTCAATGCCTTTGAAAAAAATAAAATAGATTCGGGTGCTTTTTTAAAAAGGCCTCATTTTAATTATTGCCTTTCAGGGAAATAATAGAAGGAAAAATGCATCTTGGGCTTGCAATTTCTTTAGATTTTACATTGTAAAACCCATCGTTTCTAACATGGCATTTTTAGTTATTTAACATTTCTTTTGAAATATTTCCCCCCAATTGTGATGAACCATTCAATTGTGATGAACCATTAAATTGGTGTGTGTTGTGTATGTGTGAGGTGTGTATGTGTGTCAGTGTATGTGGTATGTGAGGGTACATGTATGTTGTGCTTGTAGGTGTGAGGTATGTGTACATATTACATATAAGTGTATGTGGTTTGGTGTGTGTACCTGAGGTATATGTGTGTGGGATGTGTGGGTGCATGTGTACATGTGATGTGGGGGGATTATTGCTACATATGTGTGTGTGTTTGTGTGTAAGAGAGAGAGGGTCTGTGTGTGGTTTGGTGTGTGTGGTATAAGTATATGTAATGTTGTATGATATGTGTGTGTAGTGTATGTTACATATATGTGTGTGAATGTGTGTGTGGTTTGGTGTATGTGGTGCATGTATGTGTGGTGTGTATTTGTGTACAGTATATGGTGTGTACGTGTGTGTGTGCAAGTGAGTGTGTGTGCAGTTTGGTGTGTGTGTGATATGTGTATGTGTGGTGCATAGTGTGTGTATAGTTTGGTATGTGTATGGTTTATGTGTGTGTGATATGTGTATGTGTGGTGTATAGTGTGTGTATAGTTTGGTATGTGTATGGTTCATGTGTGTGTGTGTGATATATTTGTATGTGTCGTGTGTGTGTGTGTGTTTGTATGTGCTGTCTGTGTATAGGTGTGTGTTATGTGCATGTACTTGAGACTGAGCAGCCAGTGAGCCTAGGGATCTGTCAATCTTTGCCTATGCTGCACTGGGATTACAAGCATACTCTGCCATGCTCACCATCTTTTTCATGAGTTCCAGGTACTGACCTCAGGTCCTCATTCTTGGGATGCAAGTACTTTCCTAGCTGAGTGACTTCCTCAGCCTTGCACACTAATTTCTAGGAGTTTTGCAGTTGCTTGGAGGAACTCTGAAGACATATTAAACCATCCTCCGGTACAACTGAAAATCTTTTATCTCATGTAACTAAATCCATTATCCCCTTGCTGCCTGGGCCAAAGGCCTGTGTGCCATGTTTGAGCATCGGCATATGTCACTTACCTTCCAGCCACAACCTTCATGTTTGCTCTTCTACCCAGAACTGTCCTATCTCTACAAACTGCCTTTTAGATTTGTTTCCTCTTGTCATCTCAAGGAATCCCTCTCTGGTGCCCTAGGAGGCTTCTGAGTCCAGGAAGCTTTTGTTGTGCAGGATTTATCTTGGTTGTGACAGACACCTTTGCCCTGCGCTTCAGCATCCAGTGATGTCCTGTTCTTGAACCGGTGGGTAGTGTGTATGCTGTTTGAGCCATTGAGCCATTTACATCTCATTTAGCTTTTATTTTTTACTTTATATTGTTTTCTAGACCTTCTTGTGCACAGACATGGAATTTTCCAGAGTAAATTCTTCTTCAGTCTTAGAAAGACCCCAGAAAGGATGCACCGCTTCCCACTTTCATGGTCCATGAGAGGATTTCTTTGTACCATTGCCTTGACGATAAACTCATTGTCAAATTTTGGTTTTTGACAGTTTGGCAGGTGTAGTGTGGCTTTTTCATTCATATTTCCTTGTTTAAAGGGTGCAGGACCTTTGTACAGGTTATTCTGCTCTTTTGCACACTCACTACTTTGTTTTGGATGATTTGCATGAGACAGCAAGTGTGTCAAAAGTGAATGTTTAGGAAATTAGAAGTTATTTTGTAAAAGCAAATCTATTGGTTTTACTTAGGTTGTATTCTGTTAGTATTACCTCAAGATTATGCTGGTATTTTGAAACAGGATCAGCTTTGTAGGCCTCTGTACTCAGTACAAACCAGCCTTTAGAAAATCCTCATAATGAGATTCACAGCAAGAAACACAAGCAGGTGCCTCCATTTAAGAAATTTTCAAGCATTCCATTTTTTTTTCCTAAAACTGGGGACAAAAGGAATATTTGGGCTACACACACTTTTTTTCCTGGCCCCAAGCATTTCTTATGCAAATGCTGGCATATTTAAGTCAAACTGAATTGCACATGGCTTCTTAGTTAAGTAGTTTGGAACAGCAGAACTGCAAGGCAGATTGTTAATTTCAAAGCTTTAGGATTTTTGCTGAAAGAGAGTCTGGTTGTAGAATTTAGGAGCCTTTTCAAAACTTCTCTGTGACTTTAAGACTTGATGAGGAGTTAAAGACTTGATGAAAAGTTAAATTCTACATGACCATGAACATCTGTGGTTGGCAGGTGAGGTTCATGCAGTAGACATGGTTTCACTCTCACGGGGTGCTAGAGATGACAAGTGTGGCATGTGGTGTGGAGTTAGTTCAAAGGCCCCAGGGTACAGGTTCTGGGTGACAGTGCTGAACTCTCCAAGACGCTAAGGGCTCCTGTGTCAAATTAGAACAAGAGCGATACCATAGAGTTGTTATGTCACGTGCCCAACATGGTACCATTTTAAAGACAGAGCTACAATCCAAATTCCGAATCTCACAATTCAGCCACTATATTGTAAAACGCTGTGTGGGTGCAAGCCCAAGGCCATGAGCACAGGCATTAGAGTGTTATGAATTTGAAGCTGTGATGGGGAAAATACATAATTAGGAAAATATGATCTAATGTTACTAAGTATAAAATCTAACTTGATTTACAAAAACAGCAGGGGTGGGAGTGTAACTCAGTGATGAAGTACTTGCTTAGTGTGTCTCAAAACCCTGGATATTACATCAGTTCACCCCAAGATCAAAAGTCTAGAAAGTTTCTCCACAAAATATTAGGAACTGATTGGAATAGAAATAATCATAACTTTGCACTTTAAGTTATCAAGTATGTAGGTCCCGTCTTTGTATCATCTAATGAACTTCAGGCTGGCCCAATGTTACAACATCACAATCCATCTCTGGCTGTCAGTAATACTGAAGGACACAGGCACTGACATCAGTTGTCCCAGGAATGATCTGGGGATGGGGACTTTTACCAAGCTATAGTATTTGTTTTCTACATTGTAATTAAAATATCAGAATCTAGTCAACTTGAAGAGAGAATTTGTCTTGGCCTATGGTTCTAACAGGGAATAAGATTCTATCATGGTGGGGTAGCATTGACAGCAAGCAGCATGCTTAGAGGCAGGACCAGGCAGCAACTGAGAGATGACATCTTCACCGACACGCACAAAACAGAGAATGAACTGGGAGTGGCCCAGAGCTATGAGCTCTCACAGCCCACAACCAGTGATGTGCATCCTCCATCAAGACTGTACCACCTCGCCAAACAGCATCACCAACTGGGAACCAAGTGCTCAAACACCAGAGCTTAAGGGGGACACTTCTCATTGGCACCACCACACAAACAAACAGAAACAGCAAAATGATATGGTTCTTTCTTCTACTTCTGTCTCAGCCAATTAGGTGACAAAAGTGAAAATCTAACAAAATAGAAAACTGAATATTTGGGATTCTTAGAGAAACCTGGTACAAGTACGTTAGTGCAAGACTTCCAGGAAAACAGAGTCGGCCAAGGTGTGAAGGGGACAGGGTCTTTGTAGAAAAGTCCAATCCTCACCTTCTTTTCCTGACATTTCTTTCACTTCTTTAGTGACACGTTTAAATAGATAACAATTAGCTTTTAAAAATAGCAAGGGATGTTTGTATAAGTAATAAGGTATAAGAGTAATCATTAATGGTCATCCTGAGTTAGGCAGTGTCACAGACGGGAGTGAGGCTGCAGAAGTATGTGCTTAGGAAGTGTGAGCCGGAACGATTTATGTAATGATAATTTACCAGGTATTTAAATATTGGTGTACAAAAGAGCTCCACAATAGCCCAAATGGCGTATAACAAAGGTGTATTTATCTAGGGGTAAACTCACAGAGTAACAATCTGCAGTTCTCTGGATACACTGAAAACTGGAACCAAATACAGCAGTCAAGAAGCCTGCTCATGCTTTTTGTCTTCATTTATAGTACATGAGACCACACTCAGAGTGGATTGGTATCTTAAAAGCTATTAGCTGAAGTAGTTCCCACAGCACCTCCCCCTTTGTCTAAATAAGAGATTTTTTTTCAAATATGGCATGTTTTTATTTTCATGGAGAAGAGACAAAGTTAGTTTCTCCAGTCCAGAAAGGGCACAGAGAGGGAGGTATGAAAGGATATGGCTAATGGGGACAAGGTGTGGCCTGATAGGGGGATTTATTTATTTATTATTACTATGTAGTTGGGCCTGTATTGCTGAGTGCCAGGGATATACGCGTAGGAAAGGAAGAAATTAAATAAGAGATTTCTAAACCTAATACAAAACAATATACAATAAGAACAATATCAAGTATTGTCCAGGGAAAAGAAAAGGCAAAAACATATATAAAAATTTGAATTGCAACCATCATGAACAACATTAAACAAGAAACATACGCTAAATGTTTCATTAATTAGCCTATCATACGAAGTCTAAGTCTTATATTAAAAATTACTTGGCTAAGTCATGAGAGGAAAGTAACTATGACTATCTATCTTCACCCCATCAAAGACCTGAGAAGGGAACTAATACTACTTGAGTAAACAAGAATATGCAAATTAATAAGATCAGAAATGAAAAGGGGGACATAACCACAGACACAGAGGAAATTCAGAGAATCATTAGATCTTACTACAAAAGCCTGTATGCCACAAAACTGGAAAATATAAAAGAAATGGACACGTTTTTAGATAAATACCATATACCAAAGTTAAACCAGGACCAGGTGAACAATCTAAATAGACCTGTTAGTCACGAAGAATTAGAAGCTGTTATCAAAAACCTCCCTACCAAAAAGAGCCCAGGACCAGATCGTTTCAATGCGGAATTCTACCAGAACTTACAAGAAGACCTAATACCTATACTTCTTAATGTATTTCACAATATAGAAACAGAAGAGTCATTACCAAATTCCGTTTATGAAGCTACAGTTACTTTGAACCAAAACCACACAAAGACTCTATCAGGAAAGAGAATTACAGGCCAATCTCACTCATGAACATCGACGCAAAAATCCTCAACAAAATACTGGCAAACCGAATCCAAGAACACATTAGAAAAATTATCCATTATGATCAAGTAGGCTTCATCCCAGAGATGCAGGGCTGGTTCAACATACGCAAATCTATCAATGTAATCCATCATATAAATAAACTGAAAGAAAAAAACCATGTACTCATTTCATTAGATGCTGAAAAAGCATTTGACAAAATTCAATATCCTTTTATGATAAAAGTCTTGGAGTGATTAGGGATACAAGGGTCATACCTCAATATAATAAAAGCTATTTACAGCAAGCCGACAGCTAACATCAAACTAAACAGAGAGAAACTCAAAGCCATCCCACTAAACTCAGGAACACGACAAGGCTGTCCACTCTCGCCATACCTCTTCAATATAGTGCTTGAAGTCCTAGCAATAGCAATAAGACAACATAAGGGGATCAAGGGGATTCGAATTGGAAAAGAAGAAGTTAAATTTTTGTTATTTGCAGATGATATGATAGTGTACATAAGTGACCTATAATTCTTAATACCTATATAGCTTAAAGACTAAGTCTTCCATGTTTAAAAAGTAATAAATCTCTAAACAAATGTGCAGCAAATGAGAACAATGACCTCAAAATGTAAACAACATATAAATATCTTGATCAAAGGTTGAAATGTATAGTGTAATAAGATATGATAAACATATCTTAAAATTGCATCAATATAAAATATTTTAAGCAGAGGTAGAAACATGCATGCATACAATCTGACAAAATAACTTTGCATAGGTGCACAAATATTGTAAACAGAAAAAGGAGCATTTTCAATATAACAAATATAATTTGAATTTGTATCAATAGACCAAAATCCATACCAATGCAAAGTATTCATCTCTATAGCATATCCCCTTTATTTTTTTAAGAAATTGACTGTGACTGTTAATCACTTACAGTCAACCACCTTTAAATGAAAACAAATATTTACAATTAATCATTTTGGAAATTTGGGTGTAGTTTTCTCCAAACTACTTCCTGTTGTTTGTTGGGCAAAGTAGTTTTAGGGTTCACAGAGAACTTTTGAGGAGTCTTGTTCCACCAAATCACATTAGCCTGGAAGAAAAACAAAGGTTCCCATCCACTGTAGAAACAAAAGCAAAACCTCTTTCCCAAAGTAGTGTATCTTTAGATTAAAATTTTAAAGTCAAGATACCTTTAAAATACGCAAGTTGGTTTGTTTAGCAGCATGTACCAGAATCAAATGTCTTTCTGCAGTCAAAAAATTCTAAACCACAATAATATGCATAATCCAGACTCTGATTATTTTCCATCTCTACATGACTTATTTTTCTTTATTCTCTTAATCTATAACTATATTCTTTTATATTACTTTTACTGTCTCTTTAAAGTGTTTTTTGTAAGTATCTATATTCTTTTTCCTCTTTCTCCCAAGTCTATGTACATTTTTAAATACACTGTCTTTTTGAGAGGTCTTTTATGTCTGAATCTGCCTCATTGTGTCTGAAATCCTTTTCTGAATAGGAGCACCTTTTTTTCCTAAATGCTAAATGGGTGTGACCAGGGCCAACTCAGCTGCCCTGCCTATTTGTTCTGCCCAGTTCAACATGGTGGAGGGAATTATGTTCCTCACCTCTGTGAGTCATGCTCACTGCCAGGGATGCAGCAGGTCTACATAGCCACTAAGAGTGTGTAGCATGCTGCTCACAAACCCCATTTAAGTGCAGGACCTCCCAAAGGAGCCAGAGTTAGTGCTGCCAGCATGAACCAGGAAGCCTTCTCTTAAAGAAGCTCTGCCTCTGCTCACCAGCAGCAAAATGAAGCCTATCTGAAAAAAAAAAATGTGGCTACCAAGAAGCTGCACTTGGCTCCCATTTTTGTGGGTCAAAAAGCCCCCTTTTATTATTAAGCTTTTTTTTAGGTCTTATCTGGATCCATGCCCCAGATGGTGGGTGCCAATTTGTTGGCTTATAATAGCAGAAAATGGAGTATAACAAAGGTTTATTCATATGGGGATAAACTCACAGAAAAAGTATCCATCTGCTGTCCTCTATGTGCGCTGGGAACTGGAACTGAATCCAGCAGTCAAGAGGCCCGAGCCTGCTTTTCATTTACATTTATAGTACATGAGACCATGCCCAAAGTGGGCTGGTATCTTAAAGGCTATTGGTTGAAGGAGTTTCCACAGCATTTAACCAATTTCTTGTTACCTGCCACATCCCATGATGGACACAAGCTATACTCATTTCTATTTATCTTCTTGTAGTTGAAAAATGTTATCAAATGGAACACTTAGGGGACACAAGTTCAGCTCCTCAAGTTGCTTCATGGTTTGGACAGGGGATATGTACTGGATAAGGGACATACTGCTGAACAAAGCAGTGGCGATTCTTGTCACAGTTACATTTTCTGTAAGGCTAAGTTCTACAACCCCCAACTTTAACAAATCCCATTCATCTTTGTCTAGTTCTCCTCAAGCCAAGTTCCTGAAAACCAGTGTGTTGTATTTTTTATTGATATACTGAAAATTAGTCTATATAAGCAATATTCTGTATCTTGTATGCATTTCAACATGTTTTGAAAGTTGCTTTCACATAAGAATGAGTGTTTGGGTATATATGTGTGTGTGTAACTGTACATATGTAACCCAGCATCCTTAGAAATGAAAACCATGTTTGTTTCTAAGTAAATATCCTAATGCATGTCAGAAGTTACATTTCTGAAGGTGTAGTTTTTCTAATGGTGGCAAGTAGTGTTCTGTTTATCTCCCATAGAGATGCTTAGAATGTAGTTTAGAGAATTTCATCATTTTGTGTCTGCCATTGAGCTGACACATTGTCCTCCAGAATTTTTAAAATAGCTACCTCTGCTCAGAGAATAGAAATCCCCCAAGGGACATCACAATAACTTTTGTTCTTTTAAATAATGTTATAAAGTACAGATATTTTTCAGAGAATAGTCATGAACAACACATAGGGGAAAGTTTCTTTTGAAACTTGTGAGTTGCTCATTAAGTTGTTTGGCAGGAAACAGATGCTGCTTCACAGTTGGCTCATTATCCTACTGCTCCAGCAATGTGCTCACCATATTTTCCCTTCAGCTCCACTCTGACCCATCTCTGCAGCTCTATAGACGACATTGACAACAGATGAGCATTAGTGTGTATACCATTCTCAATAAAATGTCAGGCGCATACCGTGAAAAGTGTTGTGACTTACCTTTTAAAATGTCTTGTATTTTAATATCTATTTTTAGACCATTCACTTATGAATCACTAATGGGAGTGTTCTGGACTAGGGAAGGAAAATAACAGCATGCTGTTGGCAGTTTTTAAGTTCTGAGAGGCTGTGGAGATAAGTGTTCTGTGTGTTGAAAAAAAGACAGGTATGTGTGGGGTCTATGTCTCTGACTCTGACCTGGAGTCATAAGTCCTTAATTCTCGAGAACACATGTGGACTGCAAACATGCTTGAAATCTATAACCGTGTCTTAAGAGCCTCTGCCTGTTAGCTCAGCTTTGATAATTGGTCTCATAGCTGGTCAGAAAGCATGGGAACCAACCTAATTCATACTCTTGATTTTGGCTGCTGATCCTTAGCTTAACAATCGTGAAATCACTATACCAATGCTTTTCAGAACTAAGACTGAATTTTTGATCATTTTTTTCACCCTCAGATTCCAGCTTGACACAAAAGCCAGGGCTAATGGCAGTATCTGTGAAGCAGCCTCCAATGACGAGGGAGTAAACACTCAGAATGAGGGATCCAGCATCAGGGGAATGAGGAGCAGGCTAGGATGCTGAAAGAAAACAGTAGGCATGGGACAGCTAAGGACCCAGTGGGATACAAGAGGGGCCATATGCCAGAACGATCAAAGTGAGTACAAAGAAGTGGACCAAGCAGGAGCCTAGAAGCCTGCAGTGGGACTGGGTTGAAAATTTGTATCTTAGCTAGGAAAAAAAAAAAAAAGAATTAAACCACACTCTCTTGAGCCTTGAAGCTGCCAGTCCCCAAATTTACAGTTGTCTTCTTTTGCTTAGCTCTGAGAGTCTGTTGCAGATTTAGGAACCCAGATTGTGTTTTCATTGGGGTGTGGTATTTCTCCATATCTGCTCAGGAAACAATCACACAGTATGGTCAGAGTGACAGCCTGAACTCATTCACAGTCCCCCCACATAATGGCAGAGATCCTGCAGCTGTACAAGGATGCATACAGAGAACCCAAAGAGCAAATGCTGAGGGCTGGTCTCCACTGTGGCCCAGCCACGCGGCTGTTTTTCTCTCTATCCAAACTCTCAACATCCTTTGAATGATCCATGAGAAGGGGCTTAGAAGACATACAGCCACTTAAAAGGATTGTTGCTCTCAGTGTCGCAGCTATAGATCAGTCTCTGTGACATCTGGAAAAGGCCTAGAGCTTCTCCACTTCCAATGACGGCTTGTTTCCTTCTGTGAGAACCACTCCCATAGAGAGGGCCTGATGGTAATGACTGGTGTCAATCTATACCTGGATTTAGGCCTTCAAGAAATGCCAGCTCACTCTGCATGAATGGTAGAAGAACATTTCTCCCTTCTAGATAGTGGGAAACAGATGAACTCTTTGGTTCACTGGTTGATATGATATCAAGACTGGGAAGGAAGAAGAAGTGCTTACAAAACAAAAATTATAAAATGTTTCCAAGTGCATATACAAGTAAATATACACATACTGCATTTTGAAAGCACAGTGAACGTCATGTCATAATTTTGCTCAAAGCTTATACTTTGCTATTAAGAACTTGTCAAATAGAGGTCGTAGGACATATATGGGACAAGTTTGCTGTCACTATAAGCAGAGAGATATGGAGGGCCAGGGAATAGGGACTGGCAGCCAGACAGTGGCCTCTGTGTTTTGTTGGCAGGGATAAAGAAAAGCAGATACAATTATCAAAAGAATGATGGCCCAAACCAGGATTACCAGGATAACTCAGTCAACACAAGGTTTTGTTTGATTGAATTTTGCAGATGATTTCATCAATGATTAACCTAACTTCATTATGGGATCTAAGGGGGAGCTGGCATAAGCACATCCAGCAAGCACAGCCTAGCATTTCCTTTTCACTTATTTTTGTTGCTTTTACCAGCAGGCACATTTCAGTTACTGACTTCTGTGACGAGTCATACATGGTCAAAGCAAAAAAAAGAATAGTAAAGAGCTCAGTTTAGAAATCAAAAGAAAATGAACAAGCTGGAGAAGTCGCCATGTTGAATAATTGAATTACCTTAAATGTTTTATGCAAATAGCATGCAAATCTAACTCTCTCATTCTCTCCCTCTCTCCCTCTCCCCAACTGCTCAAGGTCATCTTTCTTTCTACTTCCATCTACAGAGCATGAAGGTCTTTGTTTGCGTAGCAGGATTTTCGCAGGGGCTAAGAAGTCTTCCACATAGAATTTGGAATCCTAAACTAATTTTTAGACATGTTGGCAATCAAAAACCATGGAGAATATATTCAGAAGGCCCCAAGCAGGAGTGACTGACCCTCTCTTGCCATTTCCTAAAAATGAAATTATTGAGTAAAATTTAGATTAAAAAATTCTTTTGAAGTTTTTTTCTTGATTTAATTTCAGGTCACCTCTTTTGGTTAGAGCTTGAGAAACTTTAATATTATAAGGAAAAGAATTTATCATATTTAATGTTTTAAAAACTCACCTCAATTTTAATTAGATATTTCCTTTCTTTTTCACAGAATAAACCTTACAATGTTTATTTTAAAATGACTTTAAAAAATATTTTACTTGTTTAATGCAGGGGGCTGGGGGTATGTACATGTCACTATAGTGCCTAAGCAAGCCAAAAGGGAGCTGGAGCTACAGGCAGTTGAAAGCAGCTTAGCCTGGGTGCTGGAAATCAAACTAAGGTTCTCTGTGAGAGCAGTGCCTCTTTTTAACCACTGAGCCAGCCTCTAAAATGGCCCTAATTTTAAATATAAAATAATAATTTAGGAACATTTTTTAGTTTTCCAATTTCACGTGCATGAGTGTATGCCTGAGTCTGTTTGTGCACCATGTATCTGCAGAGCATCCATTGACCAGAAAAGAGCATCGGGTTTATGTGGGAAGTTTTTCTGTATATGTGTTGCTTTTATTGGTTAATGAATAAAGCTGTTTCGACCAATGGCTTGGTAGAGTAAAGCCAGGCAGGAAATCTGAACAGATATATAGAGAGAAGAGGTGGAGTCCAGGAGACACCATCTAGCTGCCAAAGGAGAAAGATCCTTGCCAGAACCTTACCTGTAGGCCATAGACTCGTGATGATACACAGATTAATAGAAAAGGGTAATTTAAGATATAAAAGTTAGCCAGGAATGTGCCTAAGCTATTGACCAAACAGTGTTGTAATTTATACAGTTTCTGTGTGGTTATGCAGGTATGAGCAGTTGGGAAATGAACAAGCAGTCTCTGTTTACATCAGATCCTCATGGGACAGGAGCTACAGACAGTTGGACAGTTGTGCCTCCATGTACCTGGGAATTGAACCTGAGTCCTCTGGAAGAACAGACAGTGATCTTAACTTGTAAGGCATCTCTCCAGCTCCAAAGAACTTTTATATATGATGCAAAAGCATAAATAAAATAATAAAATTTGACATCTATATCAATTATTTTCAGCTTCTCGTGTACATTGCTATAGAAACGTTCATAGTATGGCATTTAAAAGGTAAATTATATAACAGTGACAGGGTTGCTAGGGAGACCCTCTTAAGTCACCTGAGTTAAGATGAACAGACCATAATATGTTTTCACAGTCCCTAGAGTGGTGCATGAGTGATGTGCAGTGAATTTTAGCATACAGGGTCTCATTCAAGCCTTCAAGCAAATCTCTATAAAGAAAAAATTGTATTTGAACGTATTTGAGTGAAATCTATAGCTCAGAGGGGCTTGTCTTTGCTAACAATTTTATTGGGCTGACATTTTGATGTGCCTTCCCATTTTCTGTGCATACCAAAGGTAAAGATGGGTAAAATAGCAAAGGAAAATTGGAAATAAATATCTGTAATCTACGTATACATCTTCTTGTGGTACTAAGAGTGAAACAGAAACAGCCTGGAGCTAACTGCAGTCAACTGCAACCCGGGAGGCATTTTATGAACAACCGGAAGAAGAGAACTTGAAGGTTCCGAATGTAAAGAATTGCAAAATAGAACGTCCATTACTGTAATGTTATCCTTGTACACTGTACACATGTATTAGATTACCACACCATATCTCATAAATACACACAACCAGTACATGGTAACTGAACTAAAAATTAAATAAAAAGCATTAGCTCACGGGCTGATGTTGCAGAGCATAGCAGGAAAATGAACAACATGGAAAAGTACCACGCTAAGTCAATAATCAAAAGATTAATCTAGTTCTGATCACACATAAATGAGAATAGAAAAAGTCTCTTTAAAAGTAAAATCTACCCTGCCATCATAGAAAATGATGCTGTTGTCTGGGAACAGTTTGGTCACAGAGACTTCAAGGTGGCATTATTCTAAAAATGAGCTATATGTTGGCTATCTTCCAACAATTGTAGGGATAATATGAGGAAAATTCTTTGTTTTGTTTATTGGCTTTATTAGAAACCTTTTAAATGACAATTATTAATAATTTTATAAAATATGATAAGCTTACAGTATCATGGGCAATCATTAGGTGTTCAGTTCTGAGTACCCAAGAGCTGAGAAGGCTTTTTTTCATGGGAAGGTCCATTGATAGAGACTAATTTAGGACCCTGCTGCTAAATGTTGCATTGCTTGTGGGAATGGAAGCTGGTATAACCCCTTTGGATGCCAGTGTGGCAATTTCTCAGAAAATTAGGAAACAACCTTCCTCAAGACCCAGCAATACCACTTTTGGGTATATACACAAAGGATGCTCAATTGTGCCACGAGTCATGTGCTCAACTATGTTAAAAGCAGCATTGTTTGTCATAGCCACAACCTGGAAACAACCTAAATGCCCCTCAACTGAAGAATGGATAGGAAAATGTGGTACATTTACACAATGGAGTACTACTACACAGCAGAAAATATAACAACATCTTGAATTTTGCAGGAAAATGGATGGAGCTAAAAAACATTATTTTGAGTGAGGTAACCCAAACACAGAAAGGCAATTATCACATGTACTCACTCATAAGTGGTTTTTAAACACAAAGCAAAGAAAATAAGCCTAAAAATCACAATCCCAAAGAACTTAGACAACAATGATTACACTAAGAGAGACTTATATAGATCTAATCTACACAGGAAGTAGAAAAAAAAACAAGATCTCCTGAGTAAATTGGGAGCATGGGGACCTTGGGGGAGGGGTGAAGCAGGGAGAGGAGCAGAGAGAAAAACGTAGAGTTCAATAAAAATCAATTTAAAAAAGATATTTAGAAGGTGAGAAAAGACTAGAAATATAGCTCAGTCGGTAAAATGCTTGCTTTGCAATCATAAAGATCTGAGTTCTATCCCCAGAACCTACATTATGAATAATGGCAATGTAGCACGTGCTTATAATCCCAGCAGTGAGGAGCTGGAAACAGGCAAGCCCTGTGCTCACTGGACAGGCAGTGAGAGACCCTCTCTCAAAGACCAGAGTGAATGGTTTCTGAGGAATGACACTCAAGGTTTTCACATGCACAACCACCTGTACACACACACTCACACACACACATACACACCCACATGCCAAGCACATGTCTGTAAAAGTGGTGGCAAGGATGAACACATGCATTCTTAAAGGAACCAAATGTGTGTCACACACATGAAAACTTTTACACCTGGTATTGAAGAACAAAATTCGAAAGAGAATTAAAAAATACTAACTCCACACATGATGGAGTTGTTACGAGTAATCAAGATACTAAAAGCATGGAAGTAGGCTTTTGGCTTTAGCTGTATTAACACTAGAGGAGAAAGAAAATATTGGGTTCCTTAACGACAGGAGAATAGAGCAAGAGAACTGTGTCAAGGAATAGTGAGTAAACCTCTAAGGCTAAAGAGTACAGCAACCTCTGTCCATGCACAAGCCAAGGTTTAGTAGTATTTACATAGTAAATGTAAGATCTAATCTCACCTATTACAAACTAAAGAATAGCCTTAGTAACAATGTCTTAATGTACTACATATTTTAAATTAAAAACATTAACAGTAAGGGAATTTTCTTCCAACTAATTGAATTTTTTCAAGCACTCAAACATTTTGTAAACAAGGAAATGTCCAAAATTATGTCTCAATTTTTTCTTTCCTCTCAAAAGATACTTAAGAAAAGTGTTTGGAACTGCCATACCATCTGGTATCCCTCGGGAAGAAGTGACATCATGGGAAATCCCTAGAGACAAAGAATAGCAAGGTTTATAGTGCACATTTAATTTAAGGAACTTTTTCCTTCAGCTGTCAACATTTTTCCCTCAGTTGAGCTTTTAAGCTGTATTTCATATTTGTTATTACAAATAACTTTTTATTATAACTGACCTCTGTGAAATTTTGAGTTTTTAAATTGTTGCTATTATCCAAATGGCAGTTTACTGAAGTACACAGACAAGAGAATAAAGAACCTAAAAATGTTTCTCGGAGGCTGGCAATTCTTGTCATCGCTTGAGTACCACATAAAAATACTAACAAATGTATTTCTGAGTGCTCAGGGACATTTGTAGTTAGGAGATGCCATTGATTCTTCTCATCCAAAGGGTCAATGGTTCTTTCCTATAGAGATCTAAGAATTCTACTTTTGGAGTAAAAAAGAGAATATGGTTTGATTTTAACAAGGAGATGAACTGCATAGTTTCTGTGATATGAATTAGCTTGAATTAGAAGATCAGGACTGAGATTTCACTTAATCCTATTGTAGCTAATCAGGAAAATGCATTTCTGTAAGTTTTCTTACTTGCCCAGGGCTTCTAGATGACTTGTAGTGACAGGAGAACCTCAAACACCGTCAACCACTTCTCTGTACAAAAGGAGGCAATGGTCATCGTGGCTTGTTTGTGGGGCTGTTGTGAAGAGCCATTTTTTAAAAGCCGGGACTGAGCTACACTGCTGTGCACAACTACCCACGGCTCACATTATTGTGGTAATTAGTTACAGTCATCAAATGGGATAAACGTTTCCAAAACTGTGAGAGCTTCATCAGTTTGGCATATGCCAGGGACTCTTTGGGCCTATCTGATGTAAAATTAGAATTTTCTTATTGTTCTAGCTTTTCAAACATGAAATAGAAAACAGAGAAAACACATGTTATTTTATAGAAACATAAAAGGATTATGGGATTGTTTTATTTCTTGTTTTGCAAATAAAGAGAATGCAGATGGAATTCAGTATGGAATTATGACTGAAGTAAGAAGAACTTAGGAACATATTTTGGTTGCTGTATGTATTCTCCCTGGCTGATTCTCATGCATGCCTGCAAATGTTTTTCCAAACCTCTTCAGAATAATTCTTTTCTTTAGTTAGTATAACGGAGACATGTTTGATTGTTGTCCATTATGTTTTGGCCCAGAGTAGTAATAAAACCCAGGTAGGAGGCCTTTAAACATTGAACCCTCAACACAACCCAAGGCAAATCTCAGTACCCAAATTCCAACTTCCCTTTCGTGTGGCTAGAGAGAATGGTTTCAGGAAAATCATAACTTGATTTTCCGCTTCCCTGCCCCCTGTATTGATGAGAAAACAGCCACTTTAAGGATATCTGGAGCAAATACCTCTAGAAAGGGTGTTTGTTTGTTTGTGTTTTTGCTTTGGGGAGCTCAGCTCTTTCTCCTCGGCAGCAAGGAAAGAAGCTATGAAGAAGTGTTTGATGTGTATCTTCTCCACTTTGCCTAAAACCACAAGAGTTTCTGGCAACTGTATCAGTACTCATCTTTTTCTTTGTAGATAACATTCAATGTTGGGAAGTCTTTGCGCTGGTCATTCACTCAATCCTGTGTCCTGGGAGAAGACTCTGGGTGGGACATCAGCTGTAACAAAATCCCACATCAGTGTTCCCATCAGAGTTGTCAGAAAACAGTGCCCTACAGTGAGTCCGAATAAGTCTTCCAGGCATCCACTGCTAAAACCTGGGATGTTTTCCTGTGATGTCCCTTCACAGTAGGTGATGGATCTGTTCTCCAGGCCTTGGGTTTGGTTTAGAAGAGTGAGGGCAAGGGTATCAGGATACTGAAGCTGGTCTCTTTTATATGGACTGAATACAAAATATGCCAGACATGGCAGGTGTAGGCCACTAGAGACAGAGCCTGAGGGTTATAGGTTCTGGCTTCCAGTTCTGTTTTGTTGTTGTTGTTGTTTTTGTTTTGTTTTGTTTTCTGCTCGGTCATTCCCATGGATTCCAGCCATGGCAGACCGTAAGCACTGAAGCTGTGATTCATAAGAAACTTTGCCACCTGTGGTCCAAAAGAAGCCCCGCCCCCTGTGGTCCAATAGAAACCCCGGTGTTCCCTTAAACTGCTTCACCCAGCAGTGAAAAAAGTAACTAGTACAATCTGCACGAAAATGTCATAATGAAACCCATGATTTTGTATGCTAAAAAAAATGAAAGAAGATTCCATTCCCTGACAAGATAGATTGATTCCATGGCACCCCTCGCCCCGACCTTCGCCACCCCACCTCTGATCAGTCTTGCCATGACCTACACAGGAGGGTACCTTTCCGTGACAAGTGATTGCTGTTATGATGTGC
The DNA here is from genome assembly GCF_014885135.2 of Alexandromys fortis. Classification (NCBI taxonomy): domain Eukaryota; kingdom Metazoa; phylum Chordata; class Mammalia; order Rodentia; family Cricetidae; genus Alexandromys; species Alexandromys fortis. Next base: position 1,715,721 of record NW_026068002.1, read on the forward strand.
TTTGCCAGATGGAAATAAACTAAACACACACAAACATAAACACAGAGAAAGAGAGAGAGAGAGAGAGAGAGAGAGAGAGAGATGGAGGGACGGAGGGAGGGAGGGAGGGAGGGAGGGAGGGAGGGAGGGAGGAAGGAANACAGACAGACAGACATAGACAGAGAGACAGGGAGATAGAGAGACAGAGATAAAGGACTCAAAAATTCTTCAGCTCCAGAACTGCACAGACAGCTCTCCAACTCCACAGTAGTAACAAATTGAAAAAAGAAAAGAAAGAAAAAGAAAAAGAAAAAAATTAATCATCTCATTAAGTGTGATAGAATTTAAGCATTGCATTGAATCTAAATGGGGGAGAAAAAAAAACAGGTCTTTTAGTCCTCTTCAGTTAATTGCTGTTGGAGAGGTCTCAGCATAAGGATTTGTCTGTTCCCTTCATCTGCTGCTGATCACAGCTAAGGGAACTGAGGGTTTCGAGAGACACTAGGAAAGAAGAAGCAGGATTTTACACGGAGGATAGTTACAAAGGCCAACTCTAATTTGCTTGAAGAAAGTAAATGGATAGAAGGAATATTTTATTCTCTTGTGTTTTGATTTCTCAGAAAAAAGAAACCTTCTAATTATTTTTGCTGGCAGGAGTTCAGTCGAACATGTTTAAATAGCCAGCTTCCTGTGTAAGTTTTACTCTTATGGGGCTTGATATAAGCTATTGTCAATATTTTGATACAATGATTAGTGCCTTACTTCTGATAAAAAGTTATATACTAAATGAAAATCAGACGTGCCTTTTTAGTTGAAAACATCCTGTAAGACAGAATTTTAACCCAGTCCCACTTGAACCTTTCTTGTGAGTTGGCCTAGTTATTCAAGCATTTCTCTCTAGAGGGCGCCAAATCTCCTCTTCTCAATGTTTCCTACCTTGGTCTTTTGCCCCATAAAATCACGTGAGATTGAGAGCCTTTAGCTGGCCAGGTTTGCAAGGTTTTGTAAATCTATTGGCAATGGACTCTTCACTCAGACATGATGGGTACAAAACTACTGGGAATACTTTGTGTAGCTGTTACGGCGACGAAGATGCAGCAAGCCGTTGAGTTCGGGTCTCCCTCAAATTGGAGGGAGTGCATTGCTCAGGTAGTAGGGTGTCAGATGGAACCGTAGGGTGCACTCAGTAGGCCTTGCTTCCGGTTGGGTTGTGTTATTTATCTACCCCACCCCTTGAACTTCCCTTTCATCTGTAGTATGGATGAAAACGATCATACAGATTCTACATGATTACAGAACCTACCAGAATTCTGCCATAATTTGCCCTCTCTGTGATCCATGATTTTCTGCACATAATGAGAGTTCTGCACACCTTAATAGAGGAAGTGGGATGAGAGCTCCCAACTGGTAATTTAACGGAAATTTAGGTAGTTACCGGGTGAAATTTTGGTGATTACCTGGTGCCCCCTGGGGAGAAATGCTTGAATGAATAGGTTGACTCATGAGTAAAAGGTTGAGCGTGACTACATTAAAATCGTTCTGTTCTGTTTCTATAGTAACCTTTAAACTAAAAGGAAAATTTGATTTTTATGTAAGATATAATCTTCTACCTAGCCAAAGTAAACACAAATTATGAAATAAAATATTTTAAAAGATGCCACAGAAGATCCTAAAATTTTGAGGGGAAAGAGCCAGCTAATTATTGATAAAAGATGTTTTGATCTTTTTAAAGCACATGTGTCCTTACTCTATAGCATTGGCATGAGCTGCTGATGGAAACAATCGTTAATAACTAAAGACATGCACACCACACATGTCAAAAAAAAATCTTTGCTCAAGCCACGGGTGTTGCATGTATGATAGATGAACCATTCCATCCTGGGTAACGTTTATGTTTCTAGGATGTTCTTGATGATATTGAGCCAGAAAAGATCCCATGAGCTTCCAGAAGTGCTTTAAGTCTACCCCATTTGAGATATATCAAGTGTATCATGTTGCCATGCACATAAAGTCTCTTTTTGCCACACCACTACAAGAACAGATGGTAGTATAGTCTCTTCAAGAATGGAGTTCAAATTACTGGCTATGGCTTTTTCCAATTAAAAAAATTCTGTGTATGAGTGCCTACATGTTTGTATATGCACCACATGCTTGCAGTGTCTAGGGAAGCAGACTCCCTGGAACTAGAGTTGTATGTGGTTGTGAACCATCAGGTGGATGTTGGGAGCTGAACTCAGGACCTCTGCAAAAGTAATGCTTTTAACCTCTGGGCCATCTCTCTAGCTCTTGCAACTTTAAAGTTTTTGAAAATAATTGGTATGTCTTATACAGACTTTTCTTTTCAGAGTAGTCACGCTTCGTTGCATTTTACATTTGCACATGTTTGAATGTCATTGCTTCCCTTGCAGTGAGTCGCTCTTCGTCCACACCCGTGCTATTCTGTCATCGGGAACCAGACCAGTATTCCAAGTATAACTGGTGACAAGAAAGCCTTATCATCTCTCTGTCTTAAAATATGACTATATCTTATTTACTTATTTTGTACCTATCGTAAGTCGGTGTGGTTGTGAAGGTGTGTTTGTATCACGGCGAGCATGGAGGTCGTAGGACAGCTTGCAGGAGTTGGTTCTTGCCCTCTGTCATGTGAATCCTGGGGATTCAGTTCAGGTCATCAGGCTTGATGGCCAGTTCCTTTACCTGCTGAGTCATCTTGTCAGTCCAGTCGTTATCTCAATTACTAGTCTGTGAATACAACCTAACATTATGTTCCTTACTGCATTGCTAGCTCTTATTGATCCACAAGTATTTTTTATAAACCCACCATTGAATAGCATCTTTCCTTTCTATATTTGTGATTGTTTTCTTTACTCAAATCAGCATTTCATTTTAACCCTTCACTGAAGAGCAGAGCTTTAGACTTTGCTTACATACGAGAGCATTAAGAAGCTTGGTTATGTCAACCTAATTCTCCTACCGGTTTCATACTGTCATCAGAAGTACTTGCCTGGCCCAGCCTCAGGTTTCATTCATGCTTTTGTTTAAAGTAATGGCTTCAAGAGAACCATGATGGCCACTGCCAAAAACCACCCTCCAATAGTGTCTTGAGGAACAAGTTGGGCATCTTACAGATGCCAACATAAAATTCAGGCAATCTTCCTATCTTGGGCCAAGGGAAAAGGAAATAAGTTTATGGTACCCGATTTGGCCTCGGTGATCTCTGTTGGTTTCTGGTAACCTCTGCTTCCTTTCCCACGAGCTGACAGGCCGCCTTGCTGCTGCATCCTTTACAGCGAAGCAGAATGGAAGATGACAGATCCAAGACGATTCTGTCACTCCTTTAATAAATTCTGTGATGCACTGTGCCTTCCCAAGTCGCTAGGCTCCCTCCACATGTCCTCAAAGCCTCTGCCTGCAGTCTGGTAAGTTCTCTCACCCCCACCAGATAATCTGCTAGCCTTGGCATTTGGGTCCTCTTGGCTGCAGGTGTGCTGTTTTAATTGGGGACCTTGTTTTTTCTCTACTCAAATTTCGACTTAGAGCACAGATCTCTGACAGTGAAGAAGTGCTGGGAACAGCAAGTCAGCCTCTTCTACTTGAAGTCTAAAAATCACTCTATTTGCTCCTAGAGAGCTTAGGAGTTTATAGCCCCTAAACTACTCAGTTAGAGGGTAGGAAAATCTCTATCTTGTGATACAAAGGTCTAAAGTTTGTTTTGTCTAGCAAGAATGTGAGGTCTCTCTCCTCAATTCATTTCCAAACCTACTGTAATATATCTAATGACCTCCTTTCTAAAATTAGTTTCATGAGAGATTTCGATTGATTTGAGACTCTTTATAGTTTTAACTTAATGTCCATCCTCCATTGTAATATTGCCCAGCATGAGTAAAGACGATGATACTTACAATTAGAGAAATAAAACAGATCCTCTGGGGGCCAAGTATAGAACCGTATTATCCCTTGGTTGGGAAGCTGGGTCACATGTGAACTGAATTGCTGATGTACAGACTCTAATGGCTCTTCTAATGCAAACAAAAATTGATTCCGGAGGCAGGAAGCTGCAGGACGAGGCTGCCCTGAAACTCTGTCTCAGCACGCATTCAGCGGCTCCTTAATCCCCTCCTAGGTACACAGGTGCTTTGTCTGCTGGAAAGCCAGCACGTGGCTCTGGCGGCAAAAGTAGAGTAAGGCAACTATCAGTTAGAAAATATCTATGCTTCCATATATTAACACTAGCTGTGAAGCTCTGGAAAGACTGTTCAGCCTCTCTGAGATTCTGGTTTGTCAACTTGAAGGATGCCTGCCTGAGTTTCCTTCAGGTGCCGTTAGCCAATGACTACCCCAGATGGTTTTATAATAACTGGTTTGACCTATCCCAAACCAGAAACTGAAAGCAAATTAGTGGGTCCACCCTCTCTCAGGAGAGGGACTGAGAGGCCTCACTCAGTATCTTTAGCAGTAACAGGCTTTTCCTGGTTTGGCCCGCATGGGTCTAGTGTCTGCCATCATTTCCGTGGGGCCTTCTCTGCTTCTCTTCTTCTCACTGCGGTTCTTCTGTTCTTCATGATCCAACCTGCTCTTCCCTTCAGATCGAAGTTCATGTCTAAATACAGGTGTTTCCAAAGCCGGCCTCTATTCCGTGCTGTAGAGATTATGACTAGTATGTCTTGAGGGAGAGGGTACCACTCTGCCTACTATGGCAGTAATCAGTAACCATATATTTGTATCATAGATTAAATATGGAAATGGGCAGGACACAGACCCCCTGAGAAATGTCAGCCATCACAATTTAAGATTATTAAATATCCCTTAATCTATTATGACATTTACTTTTGGGGGAGCAGACTACATCCAAGTGGAGGCCTGCTATGACTCACAGTTGAGCAACAATGAGGTTCCAGTTCGGATGTTTCAAACAAAAGAAAGATGTCCTTTGTACCACAGTTTAGAAATCCTTGGCCTTATTTTGACATGTTAGGGAACTTATAAAATACAGTATTTCTTGTAGATTTAGCAAGCCTGAAGCCCATTCATGATCAGCAATGTTAATGAAATAAAAACAGTGCTCTGTAGAACTTAGCACAAAGACGACCATTAGAAAAAAAAAATCTTTTCATTCGAAAACAAAATAAGTGAAATATATTTCTGTGTTTGGGGCTTGCCTTTGCACAAATAAATATATCCAATTCTTTGTTTTTGTTTTTGTGGGGGCCCTTTGTAGCCAAGTCTGGCCTCAAACTCAGTATATAGTGGAGGGTAATCCTGAATTTCTGATCCTCCTACATCTACCTCTCAAGAGTTGAGATTATAAACTTTGGTGGTTTGTATAAGAATGGCCTCTGTAGGCGCATATATTTGAAGGCTCAGTCACCAGGAAGTGGCTTTTTTTGAGAAAGATTAGGAGGTGTGGCCTTGTTGGAGGAAGTGTGTCACTGGAGGTGGGCTTTGAGGTTTCAAAAGTCCATGCCATGGTGTCTCTCTCTGCCTGTGGGTCAGGATATATGTAGAACTCTTAGCTACTTCTCCAGCACCATGCCTGCATGCCTCTATGCTCCCTACCATGATGATAATGGATGAATCTCTGAACCTGTAAGGAAGCTCTCAATTAAATGCTTTATTTCTTAAGAGCTGCCTTGGTTGTGGTGAATCTTCCCAGAAATAGAACACTGACTAAGATATAGGCATCCACCAGCACCCACAGTTTAATGTAGTCCTTCCAGAATGCCTGCTGAGCTGCATCCCAAGCACAAAGGACACTCATCTGTTTAAACATCAGTAAACTCGGGGAGGAATGATTTCAAGATTATGGACCACTTCTCTGCCACAAGGTAGTTCTTCTCATGCACTAGAGAGCTCTGGTGGGTTAGTGCGGCAAAGAGCCACCTTCACTTCCTGCCATTAGTGTGCTGAGCCTCTCCTAAAGGATTTCTACCCCAAACACTGATTCAAAAATGTGACCTTCCTACATGGGTTACCATCCTCAGACAGATGCGGAATGTGGAACTCGCACAGCCTTCCCTCTAAGGGTGTTGGCTTTGATGTCATCATTATCGTCATCAACATCATTGTGTCATTTGCTGTTGATGTTAGTTCCTCTCTGCCCATTTGGTACAGACCGCACTGATCAACTCATACCAGTCCAACAGTGGGTACTGAGTATCTAGGACAATCTCAGCTCCTCCCACTGTGGAAGCTGAGAGGAGCAAGCCCTGTCACTGGCTCCTTTCCATCTGCATATGTAGACAGAAATGAGTGTGGGATCACCCTCCTGAGATGTGGTGCAGCCGTCGCCAATATGGCAAGTAACCGCTAAAACACTGTGCTTCGTTATTATTTTGAGCTCAGCAGAACTGAACAATTGATCAAATCCTTGCCAGGAGAACCAAAATATTAATGATATGCCTGTCAATAACATGCTCTCAGAAGTAGAAGCAGTTTCTTTCGAAAACTCACTGAGAAAGTTTGTTGTTGCGTGCTGCACCTGCCTTTTCCAGTGGTGCAGTTGGGGATGAAGAGCTGGAGGAATGAGAGCATGGGTAAGTGGCATTGGGATAGCAGTTTGTGCTTTCTTTTTTTAATTTATTTATTTATTTTTATTTATTTATTAAAGATTTCTGTCTCTTCCCCACTGCCGCCTCCCCTTTCCCTCCCCCTCCCGCAATCAAGTCCCTCTCCCTCGTCAGCCCAAAGAGCAATCAGGGTTCTCTGCCCTGTGGGAAGTCCAAGGACCACCCTCCTCCATCCAGGTCTAGTAAGATGAGCATCCAAACTGCCTAGGCTCCCACAAAACCAATAGGTGCAGTAGGATCAAAAACCCATTGCCATTGTTCTTGAGGTTTCAGTAGTCCTCATTGTCTGCTATGTTCAGTGAGACCGGTTTTAACCCAGTTTGCAAGAAACACATCTCAACCACAAAGACAGGCATCTACTCAGAGAAAAAGGTTGGGAAAAGGTCTTTCAAGCAAATGGTCCTAAAAAAAAAGCAGGTGTGGCCATACTAATTTCCAACAAAACTGACTTCAAACTAAAATCAAACAGAAGAGATCGAGATGGACACTTTATACTCATAACAGGAACAATTCATCAGGATGACATCTCAATCCTGAATATCTATGCCCCTAATATAAAAGCACCCACTTATAAAAAAGAAATATTACTAGAACTCAAGGCAGTTTGCTCTTTCTTACAAGGCAGTATGACAAGGATATTTGCTCTTAAAGCGTCCTCTCTCCGTGGACACCAGGGGGCAATGCTTATGTGGAAAAGGCCAGCATATTTACCTACTAAAGCTGTTTGCTTCTGAAGCCAATCTCTCATCTTTAAGGACCTTATTATCTTCATTTTCTATCTGTATCCATTACCCAGCATTCGTGATCTAGAGTGAATAGCTTCTAAGAAACCACATCTAAACCTCTGCACAGAATTAACTGGCCCTCCACAGCAGCTGTGGTCTGAAAGCTTTCCATCCTCTTCAGAATTTAAATGTTGAAATCTTAACACCAAGGCCATGAGGCCAGGAGGAGGGATTTGGAGTCTGATTGTTAGAGGCCAGAGTCCTAATCAATGGAATCAAGCCCTAGGCAGCTTTTTCCAGCAAGTGAGGAAACAGATATTGACATCTGTAACCCTGAAAGCAAACTCCTCTCCTGACTCTAAACCTACCATTGCCTCGATCTAGGACTTCTTTATCTATTGGAAATATAAGAAATGAATTTATATGGAGTGTGACACCTTATTTGTGGTATCTGTGGCAGTCGGGATGGAATGAATTTTGTCTTTCCATAGTTCGATGATGAAAACTCTGAAGATAACACTCCAGTGTCCATAAAAGTCCTCGTCTGCCTTTTGTTGACATAAAATAGCATTAAGCCATTCTTAGTAGGTTGGCTTTCCAATTAGGAAATCCTGAGCCAAATGAACACAGTTTCTAGCGGTTGGCTTTTCTCCCTAGTAAGGGCTTGAGTTCTCTGTGTTGTTCTCAGAGGGGAAGACAAGAGGCACTAGCTGGCACTTTGTTCCCCACTGCTACTGACATGGACTTCCTTGAGACACTGTGAACACATTGAAATCCTCTGGGCACTACTGCTTTCCATGAAATGATGAGAGAAAATGCTCAGAACAGTGCAGTGCCTTCTTCCCTTAGTGGGGTAGTCTCCTTGGTGATTTTCTATGAAGGACTTTGATAATGATTGCAATGATTCTGTAAGGGTTATGATAAACAAAACATTTATTTCTAGATACTGGGAGAACCTTAACATTCAGATATCTTTCTCTGTGATTTTAAAAGTCAGCAGGAGATGATTAAAAAGTGCATTAGTGAAACTGCAACCAGTTTTCTATGCTGTATAAAACTAGTGTGTGTGTGTGTGTGTTTGTGTGTGTGTGTGTGTGTGTGTGTGAGAGAGAGAGAGAGAGAGAGAGAGAGAGAGATATGAGTGTCTCAGTGCTGTGTTACAGGTGATAAGGCATAACCTTGTGGTTTCAAACGGCTCATGTGTGCCTTCCTTAGAGGCAGCAGCATTTTTACATAAAAGGAGCATAAACTAGAAAGTCACATTCTTTTCCCCTTGAAAACGCTGTGACTTTTCTATCTCAAGATCACTTGTGAATCTAACACTAATTGCTTTAGTTCTGTGTGACTGCAGACAAAATGCAGTCTGAAGGATGATCCAGAGGATGCTATGATACTTACTACACAAGAAAATGCTTTCAACCCACGCCTGAGCTTTTCTGCATGTTTGCTGTGCAGTGCAATATGGTTTAGTGTTCTCTGTTAGGGTCTGAAAACTTGCAACTCTCAGGTTGGGAACCTGGGAAAGGTTGCTTTTTCACACTTAAAATTTTCTTGATCAAAGTTATTGTCAGTAAATCAGACAACACTTTATTTAAATAACCCATCAAAAATGATATCTATGTATAATACTAGCTTCTAAGAATTTTGTTTGAATTTATTTATACCAGTGTATAAGACGTGAGTGTGGAGGATGCTGACTGTTTCCTGTGTGTGCTATTCTTGTCTCCGTATACACGGGGCAGCATCCGGCAACATCCTGTCAGTACTAATTCGGTGAGGGAAGGAAGAGCGCGACCACAGAAGAGGAAAGCCGACATGGCCATAAAGCAGGGCGTCTCTCCCTGCCGTGGTGCTGCCGATGCCATCCGAGGGACCATCCTCGCGAGAAGCTCATCTCTGTGAGAGGTCAAGCATGAGGCTTTGTCGGGGATGTGCATCTCAGAACTTCCATGAACCCTCTCCTATATAAAATCAGTGTCTGGACTGATCAGCACCCCATTGATGGAGTTGAGTGTTGGCACTAAACACCTTTGGCTTAAGAGTAAGGGGCAAAGGATGAAGGGAAGGCTAAGGTCTATAGATGAATTTTTCTGTTGTTTGTCAGTAAAAGAAGGCCAAAGAGTGTCACAGAAATTTCAAGGTTAAAGGGAATGTTATTTCATTTATTTTGTAAGAGCCAGTAGAGGGGAGGGCAGTGATTGACAGAGTATGACCCTGGAAGACAAGAGTTCACAGAAATGGGACAGAAGGCACAAGAACTTCCCTCTCATCATAAAGAAAAAAGAATGTGGGATGGATATATGTAAATATTTTAAGAGAGCAACAATCGTACAAATAACACCACAGTGTGGAGCCAAGAAATCCCAGATGCTGCTGAGACATTTTGGTGATATGTGTTTGCTACTTGTTCATTCATTTTCATTCAGCTGTTAGTGTTGACTCACACACCAGCAACAGAGGCAAGTTTTTAAAGAAATAAATGAAAACCTTATAATGGCTAGCATTCTAACTAGGAATGGGAAGCAGGTTGTCATTTGTCCAGTCTCCTGCACTTTGTTCCTAGAAAGTAGCAGTTACAAGGAGAGGGCCTGTTAAGAACTGAAATATTTGAAACAGGGGAGCGTGTGTGCCAGTCACTGGCAAATCTGACAGTGTAGAATAATTTTTCAGCTTTGGAACCTGACATGAGAGAAAACAGAGAAGCGGCCACTGGAGCAATGCATCTCTGCTTGGCAGAATGTTTACGTATCCTCATGCCCACATACCCGCCTTCTGCTTCCTCTCTCCTCAATTCCTTTACTGTATTTCAGCCACTTGTCTTCCCTCTGAGAGTCTTTCTTCAGGTCTAGTATCTTCTAGCCCTGGACCACACTTATTCTGTGAAAGCCAAAAGTCTCTCTGAGTTTCTCTTTCTACTGTTTTCTACCTTGTCATTGAAAGAGTCATTCAGCTGAACTTTTTGGCTAGGCTGTCTGGCAACAAGCCACAAGGATATGCCTTCTTCTGCTCTCCAACACTGGGTATCTCCTTTCACAAGTAGAGGGATAGCCACAGGGTGAAAGCTGTGGGATGAAAGAAGGATGTACCACATATACCGACAGGCAGGAGGAACTTACCTGCTGACACTGGACATGAACCAACAAACTCTTCTTTGAAAGCTTTCAACAGGCATTACCACTAAGGATTATTTGCCAGATCATGCTAGCATGGAAGCTAGAAGAAAAAAAACGACCTTGATATGAGTGTATTTTAGTGACATTTTCTGTAGATGTTTCCTGCTTTCAATTTATAGCTGTTTATTTTTTTTTTAAACGATGCCAGACATGGTGGTATATACACTTTTAACCCCAGTCTCCAGTAGGCAGATGTTGTGGGAACTCCTTTAGCCAATGGTCTTTAAGATACTGGCCCACTTTGGGTGTGGTCTTATGTACTATGTATAAGTGCAGAGAGAAAGCAAGCATGGCCCCTTTTTTTTTTCTGCTGGATTTGGTTCCAGTTCCCAGCACATGCAGAGGACTGCAAATCACTACCCTTACTGTGAGTTTATTCCTAAATAAACAAACCTTTGTTATCCTTCATTCCAGGCTACTGTGGATACTCTGATACTACTACAGGCAGAAGCAGGTAGAGCTCAAAGACAGCTTGGTCTATACGGCTAAGTTTCAGGCTAGCTGTAGCTACATAGTGAGACCCTGTCTAACAATAAATCACATGCACTGAATGAATTCCACAGCTATATAGCACATTGCCTTTGCTATTGAGAGGGCTGTGATCCTTGAGCAATGACAGCCAGCCACAGGACACTCCTGAGTGTCCCGTTTCATCCCTCTGTTGGGTGGCCACCATCCCCTGGCTAAGGTTCAGTTCAGATAATTTGCATAGTAGTTTAGGATTGTATCTTGACCACGTTCATGTTTTAAAAACCTAAGAATAAATGCAGCTTGATTTGGGCAATGTTTGGCGCATCCTTATTTCAGGGATTTTCAACGTAGAAGCAATACTAGTCTGGTGGCCTTGTGTCCACTCCCTTCCCACAACCAAGAAGTCTCAGAGTGAACTTTCTCTTAAATTGTGGCTTCGCCATCTGGCAGCTTGGCATTGAGCTTTGTTGAGTGGAAGACAGAGAGGAGGGAGGTGGGAGACAGATACTTTCCATGATCAAATCTCTCTTCTCTTTCCTTATGAAAAATGAGCCTTCTTCCTGTTTGTTCGTTTCTGCACTTGCATAGAAAACAGGATAATGACACTTTGCCTAAAGGGTAAACACCAACATCCTGCCTTCCGCCTTGCATTCTTCTGGAATGCTAGAAGCCAGTGTTCTCTCCACCCACTACCGAACATTTCTGCTTTTCCATGCTGCGGGTGCCATTGGTGATGGAAGGCACACTGGGCTCGTTGGCTGTGTGCCTGGAGTCTATGGTTGTCTCCCAGTGAGCTCACAGGTTGTAGGACTTCTTCCACTGGGTTTTCTTCTATCCCCCACCATCTGGGTGGATGATCTCATTTAACTATCATCACTTAAGAAATAACCCTCATCCCTGGTTCTCCTACCACATCAGGCAAGAGCAAAGGCCGCACAGCCTCGTGGGGAACAACGTTGGCTTCACATGCCAGCAGAATAAGCTAGGTTTATTAAAACCAGGAACTTTTAAAGAGAAGGTGAAGATTATGACTCCCTCATGCTTGGCTAAATCTTGACTAGTTCTGTTTCCTTACAAGTATCCTAATCTAGGGGCATATTGAACTCCTCTTCTGAGCTGGAGAAACAGCAAAGCTCTGATGTGCTCAAGTTGCTAACCTCCTCCTCTTTGGAGATGCTTTGGAAAAACATTTGTAAGTGGCTTTGAAGACTGTCATCTTTCTGTTTGAAAAGCAGTTTATGATTATCATAAACTAGATTTCAGTAGGGATGTTTAGGACGTGGGTGGTTAATTTCTGCCACAACTCAAAAGCCCAAGCGAGCATGCAGAATGAAATGGAACAAGCACTGAAGGTACAGTTAATCGCTTATTTATCCACTGCCATCTGAGAATATTTTTCCCGTAGCTAACTTTTGAAAATAGCTCAGTTTACTCAATTTAATCACTTAACTTTTCATCGCTAATCATAAGAAGTGCTTGTCAAAGTAGAACTTCTTGAAAGTCTCATAGATTTCTTTAATGCTCTAGTTTGGCTACTGGACATCATCTGATTTTCCCTGGAACATCCGTGTCATTGTGATTGCTCATTATCATGCAGACTTTAACACTACGTCATCCATTATTGACCTTTATCCTGTTTAAAGCTCACAGATACCATGAAGCCTTGATTGGTTTTTAATCTTTTTTATTTTTGGTGGGTTGGCTACGACAAGTCCTTTCCTTTGTGACTGATCATTTCCTTTGAGGGTGGTTCATATTGTAAGTTAGTTTTATTCATCCATATACTGGAGCCCTTTTCCCTGGTGAGGTAGAGCCAGTAACACTTCCTGCTCTATCTCTCCTGGCCTTGTATCTTATTCTAATGCTAAAGCTTTCTCTTTTGATTGAGTGTTGTCTTTTTACCATGATTTGCGGGATCATTACTTTCCCTTTAGATACTCAGCCAGGAGAATGTAGTAGAATAAACATAATTGCATTAAGTAATGGCAAAAGAAAGGTTAAGAATATTTATGCCAGTGCTAACACTGCCTTTGTTACAACTCTTATTGGAGAGTTGAGGAAAACTAAAGTCATGCTCCAGACAATAAAACCACGAGTCTAAGTCAGATCGCTTTGACCTCAAAGTTTATATTTATTGCCTTGAGCCACTTCCTAGAATCCAACACTGTAAAAATGCAATTTCATGACTCCCACCAGGAACACACCCAAAGTCCTGTCTAGCTAATGGTTCTCAGTAGGCTGGCTTGATGGCAGAAATGACCACAGTCCTTTGGAACTATGTGTGATTGCCTTCAACAAGAACATCCCTCTACTTCTGACTGCTCCATATTCCTATTTGAGCAGGAGACTAGTAGGAATTGTTTTATTTCTGACCAAAAGCTACTGCCAGTTCAGCTCAGCAAGTTTTGAAGATTCCCATGTATGGTAGCAGTGACAATATGAAAACCTGTCCCCTAAACTGCTCCCAGAAGCTTTGTAAAATAGAACATGGGCCATTTCTTTCTAGCTATGCAGAAGCTGCATCTGCTTCTTCCTGGGACTTGGCTGTGATTAGAATACTTGAGGTTGCAAAATGAGAGACCTTAAGCTAACCAAGCATTGTTATAATATTTTAAATATGTTTGCTTGTGGAAAATGACTGCATATGCCTCTGGAACTTGTGACCCATTACCATGGAAACTAACGTCAAAGCACAGGGAAGCATATCTAAAATCTTTACTCCCCCATCACTCAGGGAACATTATGTGCCCATGGACAAAGAAAAGGCAGGTGGGGGAAAAACACTTCAGGAGCAGGTGGGGAGAACACAGGCAATGTCGGGAAATCCTTAAGTCTTTGTTTTCAACAATGATGATATGTACAGTATACTTACCTGGTATCTGATGCTGGGATGAGCTTTTGCCGTGTGTGCTGGGTCCTCGTGAGTACTAATGATTTATCAGACAAGAAAACAGACTAAATTTTTGCTCAAGCTGAGAAATGCAGCAAATGACTCCATTGGAACTTACACTTTGGCAGCCTGCTTCCTGAATTTTTGCTTAACTCCTACATCATTCAGAAGAAGCAGCAGCAAGATTTACTATGTTCATTGTAACATAGCCACCTGAGAAATGTAATACATGATATTAATGGAACATTTAAATTATCCATGCACTCAGCAGGAAGCTCACTTAGAGAGAATGAAGGATAATTCTTTGATGTATCTAAATGTACCAACAGGAGAATAATTGGCTTTTGTGCTGCACCAGCGCCAAAGGGAAGACAATGAAGATAAAGGAGGGCTTGGCAACCACACCTGTGTTTAAAACAAAAGAACTACATGCTTGTTCCCAATGGGAATCATTGTACAACTCGGTCAGCTCATGGGAAAGACGCCTGGAAGAAGGGGGACACTATAATTAAGTGAAACTAAAGAGCAAAAGAAGGCAAGGGAAGAGCCCTATGAACAAAAATATGGGGAAAGATAGGTCATAGGTTACCGGTGAAGTGCACATCAAATTCTTGACTTGATGTAGGCAGAGGAGAAGCAAGTTGATACTTTAGGGAGAATCACTCTGATGTATGTAGGTTCCACGTTTCATTTAAGAGGGCCGCGAAACACACCTCCTAGCCATTTAGTTCAGATTCTGCACATAGACATGGATGAAAATCCTTCCTAATCCCTGCCTTGGAAAACTAGAAACAGCTGAACCTCTGAGAAATCAACAAGAAGCTCAGTGGTGGTGGTGGTGGTGGTAGTGATGGTAAATGGTGGTGGTGGTGGTGGTAATGATGATTTTATCTTTATATTTCTAGTGATGGATTTGTTCATCCCATAAGACTTCAATGCATTCCCATGTAAATATCTGTTATAGTTTAAATAAGCAGATGGGTTTTGTTGCTCACTGCCTTGGTATCCAGGTCGTTTCCCATTTTTTTTTCCCCAATCACAGAATTCAACAGAGTACAGCACATAGGGGTGAGAGAACAAGTACACAAAGTCTGGGAGGCAAGTGAGCTCTACCAACATATATTGTGGTCACCATCTGATTGCCATTGTCTCTGAAGACAAGTAGCTCATGTCCTATGTAGTTGTGACATGGCCATCTTGTTAGCTGAATCTCCAGGAGCACTTCTGTGCTGGGAGCACTTCAGTGTTATTCACCTTCTCAAATCATAAATATCAGCAAGGGATTACATAATATGCCAACTGAATTTTCGCTTTCCAAATATACACATTGGTGCCATGTTGGTTGGGTGACTGAAATCATTCCTGCCTGTGAACATTTCTCATGATAAATACATTTTATCAAAACTTATCAAATTTGTTGCATTTAATGTTATTTAAATCCCCATACAATGTGACTTAAACCAATCATCACCCCAATATTTTTCTAGGAGTGATAAGTTCCCTCTGCAATTGTGATCCCAGAAGTCTCACAGTCTTCTAAGGAGGACTGGTGAGCCCTAACAGAGTGGTTTTAGGGGTTGCTTCCCTGATGCTGTGCATCACAGCCAAGGTTTGTCTAGCATAACACCTGCCTTTGGAAGACAAAAGTTAGAGTCAACATGATTAACATTCAGAATTGCATGCAAGATGAGATTCTGAAGCAGGTAACAAAATTGAGATTTTTGAGACTCACTGTAGCTGCAATTCCTTGAGTCATATAGCCTCTCTGTACCTCAGTTTCCTCAGTTGTAAAGAGGGGGTGATCATAGCATTCTCTTATATGTGGAGGTATAAATAAATGAAGGCACTGAGCATACCGTGGGTGCTCTGTGCTGCTGTATTTTCTTGAGGGATCCACCCCATTGTATCACACACAGAGGATTGACTGCAAGGGGAGCACAGGATATATAGTCAGCCAAGTGGGCACAGTCTTAGCATTTACAGAAACATCATTTAATATTAAATCCATCAGAACATTACAGCTTTTGTGCTGGACCCAGACAAGCGAGTACAGTTGCATGGGTTGAGACTTAGGGCTATGAAGCAAGGTCTGTCAGGAGAAGCTTCTGAGGGGCAGTATCACTTCCATGCTGAAGCCAGAGGCTATGAAGGGAGGCAAGCAAGCATGTGTCATCTTGACTAACAGAAGAAAAGCTACTTTTGATCTCTCAATAACTGCTATGACCCAGACTCTCTTTCAGTTGTCGCAATCATATTAGTTGTAGTAGTTACACTAATATACTCAAGTATAAAGGGTGTATGCTCATTTCACACTGCCAACCACTGCGGTTCAGAGGATGTAGTCAACTTCCTTGATGATAAACTTCCCACTTCTCATGGAGTCTCCAATTTAACTGGATTCTGAGACTGAGGTGCCTTTTAGCTTTGTACCCGATGCTCACTGGCTGCCTTTCCACCAAGCTATCATCAGGACAAGAATCTTTTTAGACTGGAGTCATATTTCTCAGACATATTGATTCGATGTACGGTCCATTTTTCTATAAGTTAAACATATCTATGGCAAAGCTCTCCATAATTGGGGTATCTGACTGTGGAGACAGACGGACACTGGAAGGTTCCTTCTTCATTTGGTTAGACTGACAAACTCTGGTAATGCTCTTAGAGTAACCAATGTGTCCACTGTAGATTTGGTTCAAAGATGTGTGAACCAGACTAGTAGACAAGCTAGATACTGCCCCACCTTAACCATACTGAGGGTTTCTGTGAGGTACCAACACATGGGTGCCAGGTATAGTGGAAGCCACTTCCTCCTTCTATAAGTGCTGCTGGCGCCTGGTGTGTGGCCTGTCGAATGATAAAGACACCTACCATTTGATCTCTCTCATTCCTTTGCCTGCTTCCTCCAGCTGGGGAGCCCTTTCTGGACTCTCCTGCTGTACCTCCCACTGAACCTGTGTGACTCCTCAATCTTTAATTTCTGGTTACTGCTTAGTGTGATCACATTCACATTCCATCATTCAGTGGTACTCCAATTCTCCTCTGCTGACAGAAACTCCCCCATCACGCGCACACCCACATACCTTCTCTTTATTCTCTTCTACACTACTCTGCGATGTCTTCACGTGGTTTGGGGGGAAGAAGGAAGGTGGCAAATGTGCTGTATCTACTGTCAGAATTCTGGGCCTGCAGACTCTGCTTATGGGTAAACTGAGCTCAGGTGGCTCATGGCACGGGGGGGGGGGGGGGGGGGCCAGGAATCTNTCTTGCTTTGAGTATAGGTAGGAGTGTGAGGTTGATTCAACTGAGGGGGCTGAGCACCTTTCTCTGAGTTAGTGTTGAGTCATTCAGTCATTCACTTGGGACTTTGTTGTTCAAATGTGATTTTTTTTCCAAGCAATATCTTACTGTCAGTTTCACACACACACAAACACACACACACACACAGTGGGTTGGACTACATAAATTTTCTTGCAGTTCTAGAGACTGGAAACTCAAATTTCCTTCTCACCTATATAGCTGCCTTCTTTCTGTATCTTCTGTGGCCCCCTTACCTTTTGTATGTAAAGTCAGAAAGACAAACCTCAGTGTTTCTTCCTGTTATAAGGACACCTGTCTTAGCAGATTAGGGCCCCTCAATTATGACACCCCTTAACCTTTAACTACTGCTTAAATACCCTCTTCTTTAAGTGTGGCCATGTGGTGGGGAGTCCATCTTCATCATGGAAGTTTGCCCAATAATCTAAAATCTCAGCATTCCTATTTTCTATTAATGCATTTTCTATTATGCATTTTCTATTAAAGAGGAAAATCTACTCATAACTCATTACAGTTGAAACAGTCTTGAAATAGTGACCTAAAGCTCACACAGAGCAAAGCAGTGAAGTCTATGTCACCAGGATGTCCAGAAAATGCCAAAACTTCTCTCTTCCTGTCCCAAACCTTTTCATGACCAGTCCTGGTTTTCAGTACAGCAGAAGACCCCTAGACCCCAGCTGTAGGTCTACAATGTTTATCAGGAAAAGGCATAAAGCACCAAATGTTTGGGAAGACAAAGAAGCCATACTTCACCCTCATCCTGCAAACTACAGTCCTATTCAGAATGGTCAGGCTAGATTTAGATATGTGGCAAAATAGACGAGATGTATAGATGTAAACATACAACTCCTACATAATTTAACAAAGCTACGGCATGCCAATGTTTTCAGTTGGCATTATTTATTTAAATTAAATGTGTTTCCTTTCCTATTAAAGAAGAAAAAAAGACCTTTGGATACATTGCCCTAGTGGTAGAAATATCTGCTCCTACACTTAAGGAAATTTTAGGACAGAAAAAACTAAAACAAATACTCTGAAAAATTCATTCACCTGTCAGGATGTACACTTCCCAGTCAATGAACAGCTTTGGGAGTCAAGAGCAGGCACCCTTCAGGTAAAATGGGCTATTTGGGAAGTGACTTCCTATCCTGTCTCTTAATTCTTTCCTCTTTTCTTCTTATTCTTCTTCCTCCTCTTCTTTCCCTCTTCCCTTCTTCCCCTCCTCCTCTTCTTCTTACTATCTTTTCTCACTCTCCTTTTACTTCCTCTGATACCTTTCTGCCTGGGGTACAGTAACTTGGCAATGGCATCTTCCTTCCTCCTTCCTTTTGTCTCCTTTAGAAATGAAAGTTAATCCACATCTACACAACACGGCTTTCCCAAATCTTCCCCACCCCCATGAATGGTTGAAGATTTAATAATGAATTGGCACACAGTATGTATTTAACAACTCAAAAACTTGCTCCCAACACTTTGAGAGGCTTAGCAATTCACATTGTTAATGACAATATCACATTAGAAAAAGAAATCAAAATATCTCTTACTGGGTTTGCATTTAGTCAGCCAGTGACTAATGAAATCATAAGCTAATGTCCACCTAGGAAAAGGACATAGATAAAGCAAAGGAAAATTTCCATAAGTTATATGCAAGTTGGGTCATATTTGAAGCCAAATTATGATTCATATGAAAAAGAGCAGACTCTTGATGAAAGATATACAGCTTATTTTAAAATACTTCCTTTCTACCAATGTACATGCTATGTTGATATGAGGGAATGCTTCTTTAAGATTTCTATGTTCCCTAGTCAAACTCACCCATTGCCTCCATATAACCTTAGTGTTCAGAATCTAGCCTGTTTGTTACTGTTTTGCTGTCAATTTTTCATAGAACCTGTCAAACAAGTCTGATTCCTGTTTCCCACTTTTCATCTGTTTTGTTCCCCGTCCAGTGGATAAATGTTTTATACACAGAATTCAAAAGGAACTCGTCTTTGGGTATTCTCTTAAAATAGAGACTTGGAATCAGAAGGAAAGAATGAAGGAGTGAGAAAGGAAGACGGGGGAGGGTAGTGCAAGCCCCTCCCTAGCAGCCCGTCAATCATAGGGGCAGATTCCTCAGAGGCAAAGAGAGGATCGATGTAAACAGGCTTCTAATAGCTAGAAAGCATCCATGCGTTTCCCTAAAGACCGTGCCATCTGCCAAAACATTTGATTCCAAACACCACCCCGACTGTTAGCCAGACTTAGAGAGAGGTGACCAGAAGGGGACCTTTGGACCCCCAGGGCGTGTGACTGAGCTAGAACACTTCCCCTCTCCGTTGTCTGCCTGGAGCTGGAGGTGCTTGCTCATGGGCAGAGGCTCATTACCATGTAGAGAATTGGGGGGAGAGCTACTATGAGACTGCGGGAGAGGGATAGAGTGAGCACCACATTCATAGAGCCCAGAGGCGCAGCCATGTTTCAAAGGGTACACGCTCAAACACGGGCTGACCCTTGGCACTTCGTTTGCATATTCAGTACACTTGAGCCAGAAGATCTAAACTGTGGCCTCTTGTCAGTAAATGCCCCAGTCCTCTGAAGGGCAATGGTTTAAATTAGAGAGCAGGCAAGTTGACAGAAGTCCAGAGGAAGTTAAGGACTTGCCAGCACCGCTAGCATTTTTTTCTTCTTTCTCTGGCAGCACTAAAATATGTTTGCTCAAAACAGAGCAAGATGAAAACCATTGGCAGTCAGGACTTCTTAAAAGAGGAGGGGAAAGAGTGAAGAGAAACATGTTTTATTTCTCTGGCAGACATACCAATTAAAGTGATACTGTGTTGTGACAAATTACTGAGTAATTAATGCCTAATTGAGCAGTTTGCTATATGCTTCTACGAAAGTGACTTAAGTGTGCCTGAGTCAACCTCACATTACGGTAGAACAAACCTTTGCTAAGCAGCATACAGTCGCATTCTGGACGCAAGGAACCCCAAGACTAAATAAAATGTTGTTTTGTTTTGATTTTTTTCTTTAAATCTCTGAGAGTTGGGCTGAAAAAATTGGCTTGGCAAGAAGATCCCAACACTGAAAATCCTCCTGGGGATTTTATGCTTTCCTCGTTTGTAAGCAAAATCCATTTTCCATGAGATATTTTTAGCTCTTGTATCCCCTGCTGTCCTATTAGCTTTCAGTATACCATTAGATCTTGAGGCCATTCCAGATGGGTCATGTGATTTCTAAGCATCCCTTTTCAGTTCCCTCCTAAGTGACTAGTCTTACAGAAGTCAGAGAATACTAGACCCTTAACTACCAAAGACCTCAGTGTGTTGTTATGAAGCCTTGTTTCTTACTGATAGGATGTTAAAATGTTTTCCAGCTGCCTCTAAGAGGTCAGCTTGGCAGAGTGCACTGGGTGACCTCAGATAGAGAGAGGTTTTCAGCCCTGCAAACTGCCTATGTAAATATAAAAATGTATTAGGCTGCAGAACTGTGGCGGGGGACAGAAAGAACAACCACACCATTGAGAAGAAATCACGCTGAACACTGGCATCTCTCACATGGTCTGTTATGGCATGCATACTTTTGATAAACTGTCTTGATTCAGGGTACTCTACATTTCTAATGTCAATTTCTCTTCTGGAATTTATGCAAAGTAAAACACCGATGACTTAACGTCGTAACCAAAAAACTTCCTTCCGAAAGTGTTTACATTTTTTAGAACAATTGTTTGTCAGTCAATACACCTCCTTTGCCTTGGGAGGAGAAAAGTTAGCATGAAGTCTGATTTTCAGTTGTTTAATTTGAAGAATGATTTATGGTGTGGGTGGGTGTGTGTGGTGTGTGTGTGTGTGTGTGTGTGTGTGAGAGAGAGAGAGAGAGAGAGAGAAAGAGAGAGAGAGAGATGTATTTACCCAAAACTCTGAAGCAAGAATCCAAGACAGTCCCTGCAATGAACAGAAAGCATGCTTTTGAAATGCGCTGAGAAATCCTTTCTAGTTGAAACGTTCTGACGTTGTTGAGTGTGTTCAGTTTCCGTGGATCAAATCTTCCCCATCTCTGCATCCAAGCTATTTGGCCGTGATCAGATGATCATAGCTCAAGGAAGTGATTGGAGGGCGAGCCGGCTGCAGCTGCCGTGTAGGCTTGTGCTCAGGGACAAGGAGGCACTGTTTTTCAAACATAGCATCAACATAGAAGTTATTCCGTAGGCTCCAGGATGCAGCGATGGGCTGCACTGCCAGCATTGTTCTGCTTCAAGCTTTTCGCTCTGTGGTCCAGAGGAGCTGTCCACACATTTGCAGAAGACGCCAAGAGGAACCATCCCATGAAATCGTGCCTCTCGAAAGTGACGATGAAATGAGCAGACCCAGAACCCTCATAATGGTACTGTATGCTTAGCAAACAGACTCTTTTGACTGAACTGCTATTATGGAGATAGACGCTGCAATTTTGGGGAGGGTTTGGTGTTTTGGCTTCGGACCAAGATATGTATGACCTAGAGTTTGCTACCTTGTTGTTGCTGTTTCGGGGAAAAGCATCTCTCGGTAGCATTGCTATCATTAAGAGGACGGCTTTTCTTTCTTAGATCTGTCATTTAAATGTGTGGTGTGTGTCTGTGAAATCCTCTGCTTCCTAGCATTTGTATGATGTTAACTCTGCAGCATGGAAAGAAAAAAAAAGAACAAAAAGAAATTTGACATTTAGTTTCAGTGGTTTCTGTTGTAAGTCTTAATTTGGAAGAAGAGCCCAGATATGGTGGGTTTCTTTGTGTATCGCCTATAAACAATCATGTTTTGTAGATGCTGACAGTTAGATCTCTAACTTCAAGAGATCTGGGGTTATTTTTTCTGTCCTTTTCCTGACTCTGAAACAGAAATGCTTTTTCAAAACGCTTAGTTAACTTTGGCACAAAATCAGAGTAACGTATTAAGAGTTATGTGGAATGCGTGATATTTTCATTTAAAAGTTGTTTCTTACCAATTGTAAAATTCTATAATTTTTAAATTTGTGATTTTATTGTATCAGTGTTGCTCTTCTGTGCTTCTGTTTAAGCAGCGAGGATGAAGTAAAGAGTCCATTCTAACTTTAAGATTTGGGGAAGGGATCTGTTTAATCATTGGAATCCCCTGTCAGGATATAAATGGTGAGCTCCACTTTCCAAAACTGGGGATGTGTTGAAGTCAGAGTGCTTTCAACTCAATTTTTTTTTTCTTTTAGACTTTGGTGTTCAAGGATATAGTAAATAATGAATGAAAAATACCTGTTGCATTAACAGTTTTTAAATGAAAGTCATTTGGTCCTGGATGTGCCTCTGAGTGACAGGTGAACACAGTGTAACTTTCTATGCCTTCTCTTTTGACAAATCAAGGTTTGGGTTTTCACAAAGCAATATTGCTCTTGAATTGAGGGCTATGACTGTCTCTTCACAGAAGCAAAATGATTTCACACTTATTAACCCTATAAACTTAAAAGGGTTTGAGATTGCTCAAAGGTCAAAAAACCTTATTTTCTAACATTTATTAATAGTATCAACATATCCATAGATTCTACACAGATGTGTTAATGACACCAATAGTTTTTCTAATTAGATTATAATTTTTTTCAAAATAAGCAAAATATTTTAAAGTATTCAATAGCTGTTTACTATTTTCTACATATCCTTTTAGTTTATCTAGTTCTTTTACCAGAATTAAATGGAATGATAAAGAATTCACTATGGGTAGAACTAACTCTTATCCCTATATTTTAAATTTATAATGTTTCATCTTATATGAAACCACTTTTACCTACAAATACTTTTTTTTGTAGCATCTCTCTCTCTCTCTTTCTCACTCTGTGTGTGTGCACGTGTGCACGCATGTGTGTTTGGGATGGCAAATGAATGTTTTATCATGTTTTTTAATTCAGTAACCTTAAGGCAAATGAAAAGTCCTAAACTCAGGAAACAAAAAGAATCCACCATGTCATGATAATATACTATACATTTAAAAATCTAAAAGAAAGAATTTTGAATGCTATTTCACCACAAGTAAATGACAGGTGCTTGAGGAAATAAATGCCTATGCTGATCTAGACATGATGCCATGAATATGTAGATTGAAATACTACATGGCATCCCATAAATGTACACAACTGTCATGTGTCAATTAGAAAGTTGAGCATGTTTAGCAAGAACTTACTGGTGACAAAGTAGAGGTTCAGAAGACTGGACCCCTTGTTCACATCCTAGAACTGCTAAGTGTCAGCTCTGCAGGCCGCAGGGCCCACTGATTCCATTGCACTATTCACCCTGTTTCCTCCTCAAAGAGAATAAGGATGAAAGTGACAAACTCACTGAGTTTTCATGAGAAACTCTGGAGCCACTTAGAGGAACATATGCTGGTACAAAGTCACTGTGACCCTTGAAAATGTCCTCTAGGGCAGCTGCAGGATTCACACATGCAGCGCCATGAAGAAATGCACCAGGAATCTCTGCCCTGGCTGCAAAGCGTGAAGGTCGTGGTCATTTCAGGCAACTTTTTGAAATAGATGTGTTGTATTAGGGCTGTACTATTTAGTGAACAGATTTGTTAATGGGAGCATTGCCCAACTTCCAAGGTGTTGCTTTGACAGTGTTTGCTTGTTTCCACTTCATAAGGAGGCTCCTATGTGTGTGGATCCTAGATCTCTGGACTCCAGTGATTTTATATGAGAAGGCCTGGTGAGGCTGCTGGGAATCTGTGCTTTCAGCAAGAAATTCTGATTTATCCTACTAGAGCAGTGGTTCTCAACCTTCCCAGTGCTTCAGACCCTTTAACACACTTCCTCATGTTGTGATGACCCCCATCATAAAATTATTTTTGTTGCTACTTCAAAAACTATAATTTCACTACTGTTATGAATCATAATGTAAGTATCTGATATTCAGGGCATCTGATATGAAACCACCGTGAGAAGGTCATTTGGTCCCTGAAGGGGTCATGACCTTCCCGTTGAGAACCAGTGCAATAGAGAATGACCTGGGATGTGTGAGCATGGCTCTGTTTTGAACTCTCCACCTTGCTCTCCTTCAACCTGATGAATCTGAATTTTGACTCATGCATTTGAGAGTCTCTAGAAAATAGTAACAGACTCTGTGGTTACAGAGGGCAAGCTTAGGAGCTGTGAGAACATCAGCAGTCAGAAAGCTATTGCAGTGGCACCAGCTGAAGTCCAGTATGCCTTTCTCCTGGGTTAGTGAGAAGTGTTTGGATTCTGGTGACATGTTGGTAGCCAAACAACTAGTTTTTGCATAAGTTACTTACAAGGTGTGGGGAAAAGAAAGCAGTATGGGTTTACTGTGCACATGTCTTTAAAGGGTTATTAATTTTTTATCATATGTGTGTGAATGTTTGGCCTACATATATGTATCTGTACCATGTAGCTTGGTGTCCACAGAAGGCATCCAGTCTTGTGGAACTTGGTGGTTGTGAACCCCTACACCTAGCTCTTGGAAACTGATCCCAGGACCTCTGCAAGAGCAGCAAGCACCCTTAACTGCTGAGAGATCCCCTCATCCCCTGCTGTTAAGTTTTTACCTGGGTATTCAGAACCAATTTTTTCTTTAGTAGGAAAGTGTATGAAAACAGGGCGTAGGAGTGTGGCCCTGCCCATTATAAAGGTACTGAGTTCTCAGTGCTTTATAGGTCTATGCTGACAATGTCAAGTAGGAAGCTAGATGTGTAACTCTGGAACTTTAAGGAAGTGTGTCCAGAGGAGTAAAGCCTGACCCAATGTGAATACCAATGAATGATTGATGAAGAGGCAAGCGGTCACTTTTCTGATGCACTGTATTGTGTATGATGTGTAAGTCCATTTCATAGCTAAACACATATTGCCTTCTAACCTGTCTTGGACTGAACTTTTAATTGCTAATTCACTATTTATATATTTTTCTTTTATTGCTGGCATATGGGAAATAGGTAGGGACTGAGTATGTTTTTTTGTTTGTTTGTTTTGTTTTTTTTTTTTTTTGGTTTTTGTCCTTTTATTGCCTCATTGGTACCCAGATCAATGCCTTTTATCCTTTTATAGACTAGAATTGAGTAAGGACCTCTGGACTGGCATCTTTGAACAACTAACACCAAGATGAAAACTTGATTAGCTCCTAACTCTTAATTAAACTGCACAGGGATGAGCTGAGGCGGGAGGTGCACATAAGGGTTGGATACTGATGTCGTGCAGATGTGGTGTTGCCACTCAGAACGTGATACTGGTATCTATCTTAAAGAATTTCATTTGAGTGTTCTCACTCAGAAATCAGCTTGGGCTTTATGATAGAAGTTTGGGTGTGTCATCCAAACTAAAGAGATTTGTTAAACATGAAAATGAAAGATTTCTTTAGTCCTTTTGCCATTTATATGGGACGCATAAATCCTGACAGTTGAGACTATTAGAATTCAATGAGGATAAACTGATAAAATGTTAAGACAGTTTTTCAAAGTATGATGCATGTTCCTGTGGGTGTGAGGAATGTTCTTGGGGATATGAAGACAGAAGTTAGCCTTAGCTTTCATTCCTTAGGGCATTTTCGACTTTATTTTTTGGGACAGTCTTTCTCAGTTGTCTGGAAGTTGCTCATCACCCTAAGCTGACTGACTAGCAAGCCCCAGTGATCTGCCTAGCCAGTACTGGGGTTTCAGGTGAGTACCACCATAGCTTTTTTCTCTATATTTTTTTTTATATTATTGAGCTATACATTTTTCTTTGCTTTTTTCCCTGCCTCTCCATTCCCCTTCAACCCTCTCCCATGGTTCCCATCCTCCCATTTTACTCAGGAGATCTTGTCACCATAGCTTTCTTATGTGGGGTCCAGAACTTAAACTTGGGTCTTTACGCTACAGTAACCACTTCACCCATTCAGCTATCTCCCCGCCACCTCAAATATTTATAAATTGTTTTTCTTATCCCACTGACAGCATGTTTTGATAAAGTTTACACATAGCTAAGTTAATATGTATAGGTCTGTTTTCTGGTTAATTCCTGTAATTTCGTATGTCTTATAGTCACTGCTCATCCCAGAGGTTTTCTTCATTTTTAAGTCTTTTATCCCCCCTCTCAAATCAAGAATGATTATCCACTGATGCAAGAGGAGACTGTGGAGCAACTGTCAGGTAGGCTTTTGTCTCCCTCTGGCTATATAATGAATTCTCCCATAGCAGAGTCGCAAGTCTCAACTAGAAAGTGAAACATTTTCAAAATTCATCAACATTTTGTGATGATTCTGAAACAGTAGAAACCATAAAATTTAATTTTGGGGATAATGAGGATATAGTGTATACATAAAACCAAATTTGGCTCTGTCATTAATATTGCTCAAAGGCCAAGAGATAAAACAACAATGTAAAGGTGTAAAGTCTGTGAGGTGAAGTCCCCGCCAGTCAACAGTGTGCTCGTATATGACAAAACTAACATGCTGAGTGACTCTCAGTTACAATTGCTGCCCCAAGGCCTGAATCATAAGCTACCCTTTAATACCGTCAAGTTTTCTGCTCAACGCTGTTGTGAACTATACAGCATTTATGTCAACTATTACTTTTAGTAGTAAATATGGATGACTTTCATAATTTAAAATGAAAGAAAATGACAAAACCAAATATAAGGAGGAGAAAGAAAGAAAGAAAGAAAGAAAGAAAGAAAGAAAGAAAGAGAAAATTCCAGAGAGACACAGAGAAGATGCATGGTCCACCAAGTCTACAATCCTATAGTGACAGAAAATTTGCTAACCATTGCCTGGTAAATGACAAGGCTTCAACCATTGGGGAATCTTCTTTTTCCTACATTTTGACTTCTATAGTATATTGTATTATCTAGTTGATCTAAAGGACCTTGGATTTTCTTCTGGGTGTTTCTTGTTTACCTCAATGTCTAGGAGCTTAGTATGGTTGTGTAGTGACTTCTAAATTTAGAGTCAGAAGAATGAAGATCAGACTCTCAAATTACCTTATTTAATGAAAACCCAGATGACCTGGTCATGCTGGTTTGACGTAGGGGAAGGTGTCTCTTATCTGTTAGTGAATCAGAATCTTTACCTTATAGAATCACACTGTATAATCAGTATCTGTGTTAGTTGCTATTCTTAGCTCTATGACAAAATGCCTATAAAAGCAATCTAAGTGAGAAAAGATTTCTTCTTGGCTTATAGCTTGGGGAGACGTCACTCCACCATAACAGGGAAGGTGTAGAAATGCTCATGGTGAGGTAAACCTATGGCAGAGACTTCTCGCACTTCAAGGACAGGAGGTAGTGTGAGCAAGAGTAGAACTAAAGTACAGCCGTAACCTTCAAAGGCCTGTCCCTCCTTACCTACTTCCTCCAACAAAGGACCCCATCTTAAATACTCCTTAACCTTTAAATCAACACCACAGGTGTTGGCCTAGAGTGCAAACTGTGAGCTTGAGGGAGCCATTTCAGAATCAACTCCAGAAGCTTCACTCAGGCTGGAAAACTGCAGTTGTGCAGGCTAGCTTAGTCTACAAGAGACTTATGCTACCCACTGGGTAATTCATGCAGCAAGACAAGGAGGTCATTTGCATCAGGACTTAATGCATTTCTTCCATATCCATTCTCAGAGCCTGTTTCAGAGATGGTGCTCCAAAACCAGAGGCTTAGGAGTGTGTTAGTACAGTCTGCTTGAGTTACTCCCTGACCTCTGTTTTTAAATTTCCTTCCAAGGTGGAAGCACAATAATCCTTGCTTCTTGCTAAAGTACTTTTAAATACCAGGATAAGAAACAAGATGAGCCAGGTGGTGGTAGCACACGCCCTTTAATCCCAGTACTCAGGAGGCAGAGACAGGCGGATCTCTGTTATTTTGAGGCCAGCCTGGTCTACAGAGCAAGTTATAAGACAGGTTCCAAAGCTATGAAAAAACCCTGTCTCAAAACAAAACAAAAAACTAAATAAATAAAACAAGATGAAGGAATAAAATAATTATTTATAAAAATAATAATTTCATTTCTCTGGGACTCATTTGTTTACATATATGCTTAGTGAACAAAATCAAGACCAACGAGGAGTTTGATACGGGAACAACTTCAGAGAAAATAAAATAATCTCCTTCTATCTCTCTACTAAATAACCTAATAAAACTTTTGCGAAGGGATCCTTCATATTCTTTGCCCAGTTGCGTATCTGTTGAATGGCTCTTAGAGGAAAAGGCTTTTAAAGTCTCTAAATCCCAAGTTAATGTTCTGCTCTGCTTTAGTGAGAATGGATTTGAATATACCGACTTAAGACTCCCTCAGGAAAGAAATCCCGTGTAAATAATGGAAACTGAGTTTAAATGGTGTGCCAAAGATAGTATAGCACAGAGCCTAAAAGCCCAGAGAATCTTTGGCAGTAAGTTTTGCGTGTGAACTCATTTTCAACTGAATCATGAGGCCAAAGAAAAGAGATGGATGCTTTCAAGGTCTTCTCCCTGGGTAGAAGAATTAATTGAATGTACTTGGATCTTAGCAATTAACAATACAAACCTTTCAGGAAAGGGATTACAGAACCCAGATAACATAGGGTATTTGCTTGTGCAAATGATAGCTCACTGTTACAGTTTTCTAAATGGCACCAATTGAAAATGATAAGGAACAAATAGTGTTTTAAAATTAAGATCTATAGTATGATAAATAACAGCAGAAAGTCATGGGTGTGACGGGAGATATGATAGCCAGTCGTGTAACAAAACAAATGCACAGATTCAATTATATAGATTGATGTAGGTATAAACAAGTGTGTGTGTGTGTGTGTCTGTGTGTGTGTAAAATATTCTACCTCAGTGATTCAGTGATATAATGCTTCGGGAGAAGCCATGGTGTAAAGATTGTAAAGATTATATTATCAAATAGAAACATTTTGTTATATGTTTAGAAAAAGAATGAAATCAAATTATTGATACCAAAAATTTCTTAATTTTTGAAATATGATTAAATATATTTTATTAGTGTGACATGTTTCCTTTCAATGTTTCTTTGTTGTGTGGAAGAGTGGGTTTTACACTCATTCCCTCGATTTTAGGATTCAATATGACCCAACCCTAAACCCTGATCTTGAGAAATAATAGGGATATAATTGAGAAACTGAAAAAAAAAGTAGTGATACAATTGAAAGTCAAATATGTCGTTTGCAAGTCAAATCTGAATGCAGCAACTTGTCTTGCTTCTTCAGTGAGGTTTTCCTTAAAAGTCAATTTATTCTCTCAGGTTTTGTCTTCATGGAGCTGATTTGCTTAGTTAGGGACTACAGTTTAAGACTGCTGAAATTCCTGCTATAGTTTGAATCTGGAGTTTCCCCAAATACCTAGGTGTCACAAATTGGCAGTGAGTTTATGGCACTACCTGGAGGTGGTGAGACCTGTAAGAATTAAGGCCTAATGGAGGAGGCAAGATCAGTAAGATGCACCTGTGGAGGCCCTGTTGGGAGCCCAGCCCCTCCTGTCACTTGTTTTGCTTTCTGAATGTCAGAAGGTAGAGAGCTTCCTTCCTATGTACTCCCACATAGCTGTACTGCTTTGCTACAGGTCCAAATGCTATGAACTAATGAACCACGAGCTTAAGTGTCAAAAATAGAAGCCAAATCAGCCTTTCCTCCTCAGCAGAGGATCTCAGGTTGTCTTTTTACAGCAGCAGAACGCTGACTGCTACAATCCATTTCCTAAAATCATTTTTATTTTATGCTTCACTTTTAAAGTTGCATTCAGTCTACCGGTGTTGAGTGTGTCACTGATTGTCTAAGCAAAAGAACTCAGCACAGAGCTGAACTGAGCAGAAGACTGAAAGACAATATCATTTAGTATTCGTCAGGCACAGGTGACAACAATCTGGCTGCTCATGCAGTACACAGTTTGAAGGCCAAAGCAGAGCTCAGATGGTTGAGGATCTTGATTGGTACTTCAGCGAGAGCTGCAGTGTTACCTTAGTGATATAACCTTCCTGCATCCAGGCACATCCAATGAAGTAGCCTTAGTTCAGAGACCCAGAGAACGACAAGATGCTAAAAGAAAACAGAACATTCTCTGTTAAAACAGGACATGAGAAAGCGCCATGTGTCAGTCCTCCTTGCGTGTGTAGTCTGAATCTTTCACCAAACCACCTGCTGACTGTATGAGTCCTGGGTTAGTTATCTCAATTATTTCTGTGGTAGGTGCCTTGTCTGTGAAATGGACGAATGAATATACCCATGTGTATTCATTTCCTATTGCTGCCATGATAAAATATCACAGAGTAGTTTTGAATGGCACACGCATTGTCTTTCAATTAAAACAGCACACATTTATTATCTCATATTTCTGGAGCAGAAATCTGATGCAGATCTTACTAGATGGAAATTGGTAGAGCTGCTTTTCCTGGAGGTTCTAGGAAAGAATTGGCTTTCTAGTCTTTTCCAGCTTCAAGAGGCCATCCACATTCATTGGAATGTGTTGTGGTTTGAGAATGGCTCCCATAGTCTCATGTATTTAAGTGTATGTTTGCTCCCCAGTTGGTGGAACTATTTGGGAAGGATTAGGAGGACTTGGTTGGAGGAGGTGTGTCACTGGGGGTGTGAACTTTGAGATTTCAAAGCCCACACCATTTTCAGTTAGCTCTCTGTCTCTCTGTCTCTGTCTCTGTCTCTGTCTCTCTCTGTCTCTCTCTCTCTCTGTCTCTCTCTCTCTCTGCTTTGTGGTTGTTGTCTCAACATGTGAGCTCTCAGCTTTTAAAGCCAGTGGCGAAGCATCTTCCTATGGCTCTGGCCCCTGACTCTCAGCCTTCTCTCAGGACCCTGTAATTCCCTGGGTAATTTGGGCTTTCCTCATCTGTAAATTAGTAACCTTATCTCCCCTGTTACAGTCTTAACTCCTTCAAGTCTTATAAATGATACATTGCTAACTTCCTAAGATTAGAATGTACACAGTGCTCAAAAAATCTATAATCCTGTCTGCCATATAATCTCAGGAAGTTATTTCAAAGACCCAGTGGATAAATACAAGTAGCACATCTATAATAAATCCTGATGATTAGGAAGAGTCCAGTAAATTTTAGTTATTTTATTGTTTTTTTTACTCTCTTGATAAAATGTGTTCATAAATTTTCTTTACTTTGGCATTACTTTGTGAAAAAGAATTGGATTGCTAAAAAGAACCTTAATTTGTGCTTCATGGAATATAAAAAGATGGGAAGACAAACAAATTTTTAACGTAGCACTTTAATATTTATTCAGTAGAATATTCACATGAATAGATTACTTAGAGAACATACAAGAGTGTTTGAGTTTCTCTTTTGTTACACCATCACTTACTTGTTCTTTGAAATTTATTTTCTCACATTTTTAAATCACTTATTAAAGGAGTAGTTCTCCTTTTTCATTTTTAAGTTACACAGAATTTAGAAATAATAAGGACCAAAGATGCAATTGTAAGGACTGTTTAATGCTAGGGGATATGGAGGAGGAACAATAGGTAAAGTGACTGCCCAGCATCCTTCTACAATGCTGGCACAATGACACAGGTTTATGATCCCAGTGTTAGATCTCAAGGGCTTGCTGGTCAACAGCCTAATCAAAACAGTGAGCACTGAGTTCAGTAAACACCCCTTTTTCTTTGTTTTTATTGAGCTCTACATTTTTCTTTGCTCCCCTCCTTGCCTCTCACCTCCCTGCTTCAACCCTCCCTCAAAGTCCACATGCTCCCAATTTACTCAGGAGATCTTGTTTTTTTCTACTTCCTATGTAGATTAGATCCATGTAAGTCTCTCTTAGAGTCCTCTTTGTTGTCTAAATTCTCTGGGATTGTGGTTTGTAGGCTGGTTTTCTTTGCTTTTTATTTAAAAAACCACCTATGAGTAAGAACATATGATAATTGTCTTTCTGTGTCTGGGATACCTCATTCAAAATGCCTTCAAAAGATAAAGTGGAAAGTGATAGAGGAACATTTTCAGTGCCAACTTCTGCACATGTACACACACACACACACACACACACACACACACACACACTGGCCAGAACAGCATATATGTGTACATGCACACACACAAAAATCCAGTGTACATTTATACTCGTAGCACATTTCAATGTGAATGCTGTTATTATCACAAACGTTTGCTTAGTCTATAGAGGTCATAAAATTTATAATTAAAAGAGTAAATGCCCACACTTTGTTTTTGAAATTTAAAGATTTTACAATAACTAGTTTATCAATTGTTAATGTTAAGTTACTTAAGTTGAAGCAAAATTAAGACAAATTTACCTACTGTTGAAGCACTTTTCAAGCACTCCTTGGCCACAGATAGTTCTTGCTGCTGTGTTAGACAGCGTAGGCACAGCAAGTAGTAAACTTGTCCAAAGTCATACATCTCAGGATTTTGTCACACTACCTTTGAACTCAGGACAGTGCTTGTAGTCACACTGCTGCACTATCATACCCTGTGTGTGATCTCCAACAAAGCCTGGCTTACCAGTGTTCGCTTCCTTGTCTAGTCATGTGTTCATTTCTTTGATTAAAACAAAAGCTAGACACAACAACAACGATTGGCCCTTTTGCATCTTTAAATTATGTAGAGAGAGCATAAAGGAGAATAGGTCAACTGCTAATCTGGGTGTTTAAGGTGAATTAAAAATGTATCATCTTGTCCCTAGACTATTCTTCTAAAGTGGATAATTGGCAGCCTTATTGCATTGGCAAGTGGGCTATAACAAAAATAGATAGAAATAAGTGGTATGAAGGCTAGTGGTAGAGACAGAAAGCATTCTGTGTAGACACTGGCCAGCATGTGTCTGCCACTTACCTTGTTTCTGGCAGCCCAGCCAACCCTACGCCTTATTTCTACCTTCAGAGGATCATACCCAATCCTTGCTTTCCACTGACTAGGACTCCTCTCCTACAGCCTGGCCAGATCCACTATTTTTACATGTCTACCTACTTTCTCACTTCTAGTCTAGTTATATCCATTGCCCCCTCTTCTATTCCATGTCTCTATTATCTCAGGCCTGAATTTCTTGCTGCTGTATTGGGCATTGTAGGCACAAAAGATTGAATTTGTGCGAAGCCAAGCCTCTCTAATGGATTCTCATGGCTTTTGTACTCAGAACAGTTCTTGCACTGACACTCTACAGAGCCTTGTGCAAACCACACCTGACTCACCTATAAGCACAAGAGTGTACCATTCTTCAGCATGGTTACCAGTACTGCAAGATGCCTGAAGCTTCTCCTTAAGTTTACAAAAATCTCCAGTGAAGACTGTATAGAATAAGAAAACTCTGAGAATTTGAGGGCATAGATTCCAGTTGCCTTGCTGGAAAGGAAAGATCAATATGGAGGAGATAAACTTGTATGGCAATGGTTTTTATAACAGTTGGTTCCAGAGTAAGTGTATTTGATCAGTTCTGGAAATCAATAGATTCGTATTCTTTTTAATATATGCTGGTCCCTGGCCTTTAGCTCAAAGACAGTGGACTGCAGCTCTGTGTGCGCTTTCAAATAGAATGACATTAACACAAGCTGCAGAATGTCATAGTAATAATCATTTCAGTAACTAGGAAATACTCACCAGTTTTTATCATCTTATGAATAAATCCATTTGGGGGTATGAAGTCAATTCTGCCTTTCTCTATGCAAGGGACTCCTACTCCAAGTTAGTCTCTTGACTATTTCTCAAAGACTAAATAAAAAATGTATTCAAGTTAATCTGTAGAGGTGAACAATGGCAAAAACAGGGTCATCTAAGTTTCAGAAAACATGTGGGGACCCATGGGGACCATGGCAGAGATGATGAGGGACTTAGAAGGTAAATTACTTTCTTGTCATTCTTCACATTAACTCCTTACAGGTCTCTTTTTGGAGAAAAGACATGCATCTCTGTGGCCTTATAGAACTCTGACTCTCAAAGTTCTGTGACAGAAACCAGACAGTCTAATACATGGCCAGCTTGGTTACTGTTGATGAAATATGGGACTCTAGGGTAAATCTTTGAGTCCTCCATACCTCTGTGTCCTGAATTGAGGTGTAAAAATGACCATTCATAGTGCTGCTGCTGCTGCTGCTGCTGATGATGATGATGATGATGATGATGATAAGGATGTCCAGAGTGAAAATACTCCCAAAACACTGTTTAGGTTGCCCAGGGACTATACTTCATTATATTCATAAAATGTGAATATCCACTGCTCTCCAGCACTATAGGTGTTAAGATAATGAACTTTGGAGGTAGAAGCATGATCTGGGTATTATTTTGGGATGATTCTTGGGAGGCATTTTAGCATGCCATTTTCCATTGTTACAGAAACTAGAATGTTGAGTTAGAGACTCAATAAATTAACAAGTTATCCCCAAAAGAAGTTTCCTCAGTTAGAGTTTCTATAGCTGTGATAAAACACTATGACCAAAATTGGAGGAAAGTATTGGAGGGGGATGTGTTTGTCCTGGCCACCCAGAACAGAAATAATCACATAGAAACCGTATTATTTAAATCACTACTTGGCCGATTAGCTCTAACTTCTTATTGACTAACTATTACATATTAATTTAACCCATTTCTATTAATCTAATTTTTTGTCACATGGCTGTGGCTTACTGGCTAAAGTTCTGGCGTCTATCTCTGGCAGGGCTACATGGCTTCTCTCTCACTCTGCTTCCTTTCTCCCAGCATTCAGTTTAGTCCTCCCTATCTACCTAAGTTCTGCCCAATCAACAGGCTCAAAGCAACTTCTTTATTCATAATGGTATTCACAGCATACAGGGTGGAATCCCACATCACCTCCACTTTTCTATTTAAATAAAAATGAAGGTTTTAACTATAACATAGTAAAATTACATATAACAAAGCAGTTATTAAGCAATTATTAGTTACAATATTTATATCTACTTTATCTTTTATTATAACTAAGGAAAACTATAACTATAAATTTTTTAACTCCATCAAAGACTCCAGAAGGATATAATGTTAGCTAAGTTAACAGGAAGTGTATTGTAAGCAACTTCCAGAACTCTAGAATTGACAGAGACATCTCACTTCCTGGACACTCACCCAAAGTTGTTCTGTACTGTTGGGGCATCTTCAGCCTACAGGCCCATAGTATCCAGCAGATTTTTTCATGAAGCAGGAAATTTTAAAAACAGCCTATATTGGCAGTTTGTCAGTCAATTTCTTCTGTGTCCTGCAGAATGTCTGGAAGACACTTTCATGAAGCAGGAATACCAAAGGATCATCTCACCTTCAGGCAAATTTAGCAGTCATTTTTCTTCAGATCCTGTATGTCCAGTTCAACAAGCAGTCCAGGCAAGAGAAGTTTCTTGCCCAAATGGCTAACCAACTCCATAAGGAATCTCTTTGATGCCCATCTTCCCCTTGAAATACATTGGTGCTGCCAGGAGCAGATGTCTCTCAGTGTCATGAAAAGTCCTAAGTTTTTAAAACATTTTAAATGCCATATTCTGTAGTCTTTGAAAGGTTTGAAAGATGCCTATCCATCTGAAATACATCTTTTTACATCTAGAAAACCTAACTAACATGACTAAGAGCTTGACTATTATAGACAATTATATATTAACCTATATTTCTTAATTATACATTACATTTTTAAATGAATTGCATGATCACAATACCTTAATCAAGAGCATAAATATACATATAACAAAACTGACCTAAAATTTGTATCAATGAAGCAAAATCCATGTCAATGCAAACTATCCTTCTCTATATAATATCCCCCTTTAAATTTAAAGAAACATTTATAAATAATATTTGGGAATATGGATTGACTTACCCTTCTATATCACTGCTCATCATCAAAGAAAAATCAGGACAGAAACTTAAGCAGGGCTGGACCCTGGAAGCAGGAGCTAATGCAGAGGCCATGGAGGGGTGTTGCTTACTGACTTGCTCCTCATGGCTTGCTCAGGCTGCTTTCTTATAAGACCCAGGACCACCAGCTCTGGGGTGGCACCACCCAAAATGGGCTGGACCCTCCCTCACTAATAACTGATTAAGAAAGTGCCTTACAGCTGCATCTTATGGAGGCATTTTATGAATTAAGGTTCCCTCCTTTCAGATAACTAGTTTGTGTGTAATGTTGGCATAGAGCAGCCAGCACACCGGTGAACCAAATGATGGCCTCCAACTGGAAACAAATGTGAGAAGCCAGGCAAGGCAGAATTTAAGGATAAGGAGACATTTAGGTCAGGAGAAGATTCACTGAGCAGGGAGGAGGTACACTTACGTGTGACAACAAAGGGCAGTTAGTCAATGATTCTGTCACAAGGCTTGCTTTAAAAGAAACATGCCCTAGATCCACTCTAAAACAATGTGACATGTTAATCCATATTGTCCTTTGTCTCTTTTTGTTTTCCTCTAACATATCCACTTTTCCACGATGGTTGCTGTCTTTTGTTCCATTGTTGCTTATGACACTGGAGACTGTTGAATGTTCAGCTGAGACTGAATAAATTCCTTTCTTTCATTTGGTTCAGAGAGTTAAGTGAAAAATGTCAGATCTGTAAATAACAGCTGGATGCTGTTATAGGAATTGGAGATGGTTGTTTTGAACTGTGGGAGTATAAACCTGTAGATATATTGGAGTACTGATTTCGGGGAAAATGGGAAATAAAATATGGTCATCAAATGCCTCATTGTGCACCACTAAGACGAAAACAAATTACAAGACATACATGAGTTCAAAATGACACAAAAAAGACTTCTAGAAGCCCCCAAGTTCATCATCAGATGCCTTCAGATCTGTTGTTAGGGAACGGGCTGTTTGCTACAGCTGTGGTTAAACTTAATATGGATCTTCAAGATGTTACATGACTGTCCAAAAGATGGAGATTGAGAGAAGAAACAGGATTATCAAATTATTGTCACAGAGAAAGCCCACACATGGTGTGGAATGTCCTTCTGTCTATGTGTTGCTTTTATTGGTTAATGAATAAAGCTGTTTTGGCTGGTGGTTTAGCAGAATAAGGCAAGGCGGGAATTCCAAGCAGAGAGAGGAGCCGAATCTCAAGTAAAGATAAGTGAGAAATAAAGAAATAAGAGTGGGCATTGCCTAAGATTCACAGAAGACACCCTCTCCTCAGCAGCCCTAAGCCTGAGTTTGGTGACTTCTCTTGACATTCACCTTCTGCCTCTGGTTTAAGTGTGGGGTAGTCTAGTTACAAGTATATCCTGTGGCTGTTTCACAGTCAGTTAAATGTTCAAGGCTTGGCTGTTGCTTTGAATCATTCAATGTAATTTGTACCCAAATAATGCCCCAATAATGTACCCAAAGACTTAAACTAATGAATTTCATAGATATTCTTTTCTCATTCTTAAGCTCATTTTCAAATACTGCATGCGACTTATTATGACCATGCGACTTTATTTTGAGCAGTAAAAATGCTAAGTGAATTGTTCTAGTAGCTTTCTCCTTGACATTTTTGTTCACCTGCTTGATTTCTGATCAAATGCTGCCTAGTGTGTACAAAATCATGGTCCTAATCCATGCTGTTTTGCTGTGATTCACTGAAATATGTTCATAAAATGCATAGTGAGAATCAGAAAACAGAAGCTGCACACCACAGGAAAATAGGAAATCAACAAATCTCATGTTCTCTCTTTTTATTGCTTCATAAGATATGAGAGCAGGAGACTAAAGAGATGAGTCAGCAGTTAGCAGCACCGGCTTGTCTTCCAGAGGACCTGGGTTCAATTCCCAGCATCCATGTGGTAGCTCACACCCATCTGTAACACCAGTTCCAAGGAATCTGACAACTTCTTCTGACCAGGCTTATGCAGACATCTGTACAGACAAAACACTAAGATGTATAAAATAAGTAAGTAAATAAGTACAAAAAGCTCCCTTTAAGAAAGATAAAATGGGTCTCTGACTCTTGAGTCTGTCCTTGGGGTTCTCCCGTTGGTTTGCTGTGTCCAGTGTCGATATGATAGTTTTCGTTTCATCTTGTTACATTTTGTCATGTTTGGTTAGGCTCTTAGAAGCTTGTTATTTTCTAATGGGAGACATAAAAATGGTATATCCGTAGGAGAGAGGAGGTGGGGAGGAACTGGGAGGAATAGAGGGAGGAGAAGCCATAATCAGGGTATATTATGTGAGCAAAGAATCTATTTTCAGTAAGAGAAAAAATGGGAGGAAAACGATGATTTCTAGGAAAGAGAAGTGAAGCAA
The DNA here is from genome assembly GCF_014885135.2 of Alexandromys fortis. Classification (NCBI taxonomy): domain Eukaryota; kingdom Metazoa; phylum Chordata; class Mammalia; order Rodentia; family Cricetidae; genus Alexandromys; species Alexandromys fortis. The sequence continues at coordinate 1,753,962 of NW_026068002.1, forward strand.
AATAAAAAAAAACCAGATTCCCCCTCTTTGACTTGCATTTTTCATTTTTGGCAAGTTTATTTATTTATTTTAATTATAATAAAATTATATCATTTCTTCTTTCCCTTCCCCCCTTCCAACCCTCTTGATCTTGCTCAAATTCATGGTTTCTTTTTCTATTATTATTGTTGTGACACATATGTATGCCTAAGTACATAAATGAAGCCTTCTGAATCTACTTACTTTTGCTTATGTGTATATGATTGTATGTATATGATTTTATAATCAACCACTTTGTATTGGGTAACCAATTAGGAGGCTATTCCTAAGGAAGGTTAAGGTTAATTATCCCTCTTTCCATAGTCATTGGTTGCCTATAGCTCCTTGTCGAGGGTGGGGCCCTGTTAGACTGTCCCTTCTCCAGCAGCATCTCTTTGGGTTTTGGCATCGTTCAGACCTTGTTTAGGAAACCATACTGTTATGGTATCATGGGCCTGACTTCCTTGTCATTTCTTCCCCCTTTTTTTGTTTTGTTTTGTTTGTTTGTTTGGGATTTTATTGTTTTGAGAATTACACTCAAGACTTTACAGTTCTAAATATTCAGTCTTCTATGAAGTAACAGTCCATAGGAAAGTTGTGACATTTATTTAATATATTCGGAGCAGCATGTTATCAAGTAAGATTAGATTGTTCAATGAATAAAACACCAAGGGGGCTGTGACTCCGGGGAGCACTATTCACCTATATTTTAAAGTTGCTCTCATATTATATATTAAAGAAATGTAAGGCCTTCAGAAATATCTTTGACAACAATGTGGAGGGAAAGGAAGCTCAGACAGCAGGTGATGCCCAGGCTAAGCACTTGGAAATGTTGGTCAAATATCCGGAGGCGTCAGGGTGTCTGTTGTCCAGACTGCCTTGTGGTGGGGTAATGTTAATCAATTACTTCAATTCTGCCATAGATAGCAAGCAATTGTACACAATGGAAGCCACGGTGGCCTATTAATAATGTATCCTAATTTCTAAAAGTAGCATTTCTCTTGGCTCTTAGAAAAGCTGGTTTCTGCTCTTTGTTTTTGTATATAAACTCATGATTGAAGTAAAGGTGTAAGTAATTTTAGAGAAAAAAACATGTAATTATAAATAATATTTCTGACCTTTTCTACATAAAATTAGCACAATCAAGTTTCTTTCTTAAGAATGCTGAAATAACCCTTATGGCAGTGTTTTAGGTTATAATCTATCTGTAATATCAATATTTGAGTCATCCCTCAAAATCATAACCAGTCTGCATGTGAATACCTTTCTGACCTTCAGGCAGTGAATGCAAGAGGACCTAGTCACCAGAGCTGTTAGGACTCCAAACTGACACATTATGTTTAAATGCTAATAACAAACTCCCACATCTATAAACGCGTGGGAAAGAATACAGCTACGGGACAGATTGAGTTCCAGGCTGCCTGACTGTCATTCTCATAGACAGTCATATTAGAGTTTCACTGTGGTCGAGGGATCCAAGGTCAAGGCACTAGTTAGCCTCCAGAAAGATACTACAGTTTGTGGAAAGTTAATTTTGATGCTATGTAAATATAAGGCTGACTGTATTCTCATTCCCAAAAATGTGCTCCGGCTTCTAATGCAGAACAATTCCTAACGGTGCAAGTTGATAAATAACAAGTAAAACTGTGGAACAATCAAGGGGGAATGTGGTCACACGCCGTAGCCATCGCCGTAAATTCACCAGCAAAAGGCCAGAGCAGAGTGAGTAGGGCAGCCCCGAAAGCAACAGATACTCTCCGAAATCTGTTTAACGATGAGAATAAACCTCAGCTGCCACCGCAGAGTGCGGCGCAGAGAGTGGACTCAGATGACCAACATTTGCTCTAAGCTGAATCATTAATTACTTTCCCTGCTGACGGCAGTGCTTCCTCGGTACTTACTAAACAACCATGGAAGCCTGCCCATGCTTCATCCCATCAAGCAGAGATCTCACAGTGACCCAGCAAACCCGAAGCCACTTATCGAAACAGATACTGCTTTCTCCCTGGCTCAATTAAAGTAATTTTATATGTGTATTTAAAGGTTTATTTCTCTAACTGTTGTCCACAAGGATCTTGGTCATATTACCATGGAAAGTGATGCTGGCAGAGATGGGTACCTTATCTGGTTCTCAAAAAGAAATAAGTTAATATTAAAAAAGGTATTGCCCTGAAGTCTATCTCCTAGCCGCCATGTTGATAATGATCCCTTTGCTTTGGTGCCCTTACAAGGTACATCCTGTGTCTTTCTTATCTCCTGCAATCAAAATGTTGCTGTCTTCTTTTACAAAGATATTTCAAATTCTATATAACTCAGTTATTTGCTCTATGTATCAGCTGCAAACGCAGTTTTCTAAACTGTATGACACAGAACAAGTGGTCTGAAGCTGGGCATTTCGGGGCCTAGAACACTAGCCCTCAGAAAGTGGAGTCAGGAGGATGGAAGTGAGTTCATGGCCAGCCTGGGCAATGTAGGGAATACAACAAGAATAGTCTAAAGGCAACATGTGTAAAAATAAATGTGGAAAACATCACATACATCATATTCCCAGGAATTTTGTTTGCATGTTGGAAATGCACAGCTCTGGGGAACTCTGCACCAAGGAGGCCTGTTTAGTTACGCTCAGGTTCAAATTTCCCAAGTTTAGTTGACTTTGAGCATCTCCTGAATCTTAAGACATTAAGGAACTCGAGAAACAGTAAGAAAACACAAAGATGCTGAAAAGTGCTGCTTATAGCTTCTGAACTGAGAATGGCACACTCAAGCCCTTCTTTCTAAAGGAAAAATGCTACAACAGGAGGGGTGGGTAAAACAAAAATATATTACATCATTAAGACTTCATGAAGATTATGCAAATGAGGGAAGGAAAGTGAAAGTGAATATAAAGACCCCAGCCTTATCTTCTAGGTGGAGGAAATGCCAGACACGTGATAAAACTACTTGGAAGAGGATTTGGATGATAATGCTATGAACGTTTGAAAGAAAATATTAAGGCATCTTTTTGTGGTTGATTTTTACTGTTTTGCAATGTAAGTTTCCCACCACAGCACTTCTATAACTCTTTCCTTTAAGATCTGAATGAGTAAAGAACTTTATCTTTCTGATTATCCTAAATACTTAGTATAGTATCTGTGCTCATTCATGGAGCAAACAAATGGGAGCAAACAGTAAGTAATGCTTGCAAAAAGAAAACTCCTGCCTTAGCTAAAGTGAGAGTGATAATGAAACAGGAAGTATGTGTAGGGCCTCAGATTGCAGCTAAAGTTCAGGGACAGGCCCCGGGAAGCTCAAAGAGGAACAGAATCCCAGAAACAATGATTAATAAGTGTGCACAATTGGGAACACTGCTTTGGTGTAAATTATGTCTGTGCATTTTGTTTTCATGTCATTTCTTTGGGGCCGTAAACTTACAGAAGTGACTTATAGAAGTCTGGTGGGGTAAGGGCACTTCGTCTGATGTGCCCTGAGAGGTAAAGAGAGTGCGATGTTACCTGTCAGAAAACTCAATGCACAGTGGTCACAAGGGGAAAAAGAGAGTGATTTTCCTGGCTACCTTAACCCTGTTGTGTTCTCCTATAGACTTGAGGCTCTGGATTTCAAACCAGGTCTGCAGTAAGCTTTGGTAGTGATAGGCACAACAAGTCAATACAAATGGCAGAGTCAGGAGGCTCTGAGCATCAAGCACTTTCCAAAAGTACCAGCTTCCCTATGCAGGCTTCAGTTCTTCAGCTGCTCTCAAGTTGAATGTAAGGACACTGTGTGTTTGTTCATGTGTGTGTGTGTTTGTGCATATGTGTGTTTTAAGAAACCTGTATATTCTGATTTCATCAAGATAATATGAGAATCTTAAGTATGAAAATAGAGCTAATGCTCTCTTCAGTGTTGTGTTACAAACTTTATCAAAGGCTGTGTCATGTTGGAAGGTACACCTGCTTATTTCTGCATGAGCTCTAACAGAAGGCAAACATCTTTGGGGACACACAATGGGGACTGAGTATGTACAGCAAGGGCTTCTGATTGGAAATTGTCTTTGTTTTCTATCTGTCACCTGAAATGAAAAATGAGAACAAACAAAGGCTTTTGTTTTTCTGGGCATTCATTTTCTTGAAGATAGGTGGCATGTATTGTATTAATTAAAAATACAAAAATGTAGACTATCAAGGACAAAAAAGACTTTAGGCAAAAGCATCCATGGAGACTACTGTTTTGTCCAAGGTCACCCCAGGCAGAAGTGAATGGACTGGAGCCATGCCTATTTTCCAGTTAAAAAAAAAAAAGAAAGAAAGAAAGGAAAGGAAAAAGAATAAAGGAAGTGGCTTATTAAGGCGGGCTTCACTCTGTAGCTATGTCTGCTAAAACACATAGGTGAATACAAATTCAAGGCTGGTTTCCTAATATGCACTCCTCATTGGCTATTAAAGCAAGGGGGATACCAACTTCAAATCATGCCAGTAAGCTTTGAGGCAATCTAGGTACCCGATCTCCTTTCCAATCTATAACATCCTTGCAGTGCAATGAGAGGATTAAATGTCTTTGTCAGTGTACTTTAATACCTTTCCGTGTCCTTGGAAAGTTATGGAAAGAGCTTAGGGGAAGACAGAAAATGGGAGTGCTGTGTCCCCTCCCCCATTTGTCCTGTTCACAGCACCAAATTGGTGATTATAATGTTGGTTCTCACCACATGCCAGGAGACAGCCCAGCAAAGTTGAAACATAAAGACCGTACTGTTTACTGCTCTGGGAATTCACAGACCTTGTTTCAGCAGGAAAGTAACCATGAAAAGATAAAACAGCATATGATATTGGTTAAAGCGTGGCTTTCTTAACTTCCTTGCTATTTGAGCCTTTTGTGTGGGGTGAAGGGAGATGACAGGAATGGGATAATTGGAACCTTTTGTAGCTATGCACCATGGGGATTTAAAAATGAAATGACCAGTGTTGTAAGAGGCAATGAACAAGAAGTTGCTGTGGAGGGTGTGAGTTTGCAGGGGTAGACAGGCAACTTCATGTCATTCTTTGCATCCATGCGAAGTAATTCACATTGCCACTCCCTTCACATTGTGTGTCCCCGTCACTGCCACGTGCAAAGCAGTCGGTGCCCTTTTGGTGTCCCTACATCTCCTTCCTTCCGATGGTCAGATTACAGATATCTAGGACCTTCTTGTACCCTCCTCCCAAACACAGGCTATAGGCACCCCGCTTCAAACCACCTCCTCAAAAGAATATTCTCACAGTTATAATACCATTCATTGAGCACATTCTTAATTCCCAAGCACTGTGCTAAGTACTCTACACATACTCACTTATGAAACCTCACAACATCTACTGAAGTAGATATTATGCCACTTTGCATGTGAGAGGGTAACTTATCCGAATCCTCTGGCAAGTAAGACTGGGAATCCAACGTGAGTTATCTGACTTGTGATTCTTGTAATCTCAGTGGCAAACATCATGTTACCATCTTCATCTTCCATGTAGGTACCATCATCTCCAACTCACCTAGGTATCTAGCTTGTCTCTCACAAGATCTCATCTAATATTGACTTATAATGGCATCCGATCTTTCCACAGTAAGACTAAAGGCATATAGCCCACAACAGAAACACAAGCTCAGATACTCAGAGAGGGTAACTTGAGGTGTTGTAGATAAGAAGGAGTGGTTACCAGTAAGCTAGAGGTGCTTTCAAGTGGGTCAGTATAGCATTTAAGAGGCACTAACTAAGTTCATCTAAGGAGACCATCATCATCCAGATCACTAACTTGCATGTTATCATCATAGAAACACTGTGTCTGGATCCCAGCATGGAGCAAACATAGGCTACATCCCTTCCTAGGGAAGCATTGCAATGTCTGGAGATGACTGAATGTCACAGTAAAACAGAACTGCATGGTTGGCAAGGGAAGGGGTGTTGCAAATGACATCTCATGGGGCAAATGACATCTCATGGGGCAAATGACATCTCATGGGGCAAATGACATCTCATGCAAATGACATCTCAGTAAGATGTGTCCCTAAACATCGCACAGCGCAAAGGATTCCCCTCGGCAAAGAATGAAGTGGCCAAAATGTCCAAATGTCAGTAATTCAGTTTTAGGAAGTGTGATAATTTAGATAATGACTTCGAGAGAGATGCCAAGCCTAGCCTCCCTTATTAAGTTATAAACAAAGGAATGGCCCATGAAGAAGAGATGAAGTGAAATCAAAGGTGTGTGGGGGCAGATAAAAGGGCAAGTTGGAAGTAGGTCTGAGGCCCAGCTTTTGATGGTTGACTTTACTCCAGGGATTTCTCCTCATTCACCTAGATGGACACCATAATCCAACTGGTTAGCTAATTTCCATGCGTTCATGAAAGGAAACATTTGATTGTCGACTAAGACCTCAGTCTAGCAAAGTAAGCCATTTGTGTAGGGAGGTGGTCCCTACAGGAGTACTACTGGATAATTCTGTGCCCAAAGCACTGTTGGATGAACTGATTTCCAGGTCACTGTTCCTCAAGGTATGGTCTGTGCCCTATCTGCAGTAACCATTACCTAGATGCTCAATGTCACAGCAGGTGGCTGGGCCTTCCTAAGATTGCTGAGGCCTAACGTTAGAAACCACTGTCTGACCATCTTTCTGTGTGATTGAGCATACATTGGAAAATTTTCTTCGACTCTCATTACAATAGTGACTTTAAAAGCCACGATTTTGCACTTTATTGCCAAGGCCCTAACTCAGGTAACAGTGTCTGTGTTGACATATTCTTGCACTTGAACTGACCTGGCTCTTTTCCTAGTTTTCAAATTCTCTGGCACATATGCTCCACGTGTGGCTGAATTTCTGCCTCCTTGAATATTGATGTATTGATGCACCTAACCTTCTCCTACACAGGCTGGAGGATGTGTTTGTTCTAATCTTGTCTTTGGCACTGGTAGAATTGTACTGGGAAACAGGAATCCAAACATCTTACAGTTTTCTCCATCTCCACAAACCAGATTGAATAGATTTGATACCCAGAAGAGAGCTATGCAATCCTCATTTTCTTATTGTTTTCATTCTTATTTACCTGGTATGGAGCAAAGCAGAGTATAAGATTTGTTGTTTAATAATAGATCTTAAACTATTGTATACCAAAAGCTCAAAAGGCCAAAAATTTAATGCAAAGTGCACATTTAGGACAATGTTCTAGGAACACAAAGAAGTTTTTATAAAAGCAAAGGGGTATGATGATTTTAATCCATAATCCAAGACATTACTGCTTTAAATCAAAGAACTGTTTTAGCTTTGTTACCTCCTTATAAAGATTTCAAAGTATGAAATGGTAACATTGAAGAAATGATTTGAGGGATGGACATGTTTGCAGGGATTGTACCTAAACTGAGTTTGATCCACTAACCAATGATTGTTGATGAGTAGTTAATTGTCTGCATGATCAGAACATTTATTTCCTGTGTGAATTATGTAAATAAGTCAAGTAGGGTGGATAAGAATGTTTTATTGGCTCTGATTTCTTATCTTTGTGTGAGGTGTATGAGTGTGTGTATGCACATGTGTGGGGGCTATGGCTGTGTATGTGTGTGTGTGCACAGTTATGAAAACCAAAGGTCACTAAGAGGTTACTTCCTCAATTGCTTTTGAAGTTACATTTTGAAGCAGTCTCCCCCTGAATCTGGTGCTCACTTATTCAGCTAATCTAGTAGCCAGTGAACCCCAGGAGTCCTCATTAACCTCCCTGGAGCTGGGATTACAGATGAATTCTGCTGTGCCCACCTTTTGCAAGTGGATACTGGACATCTGAACGCAGGTCTTCAAATCTGAATGATGAACACTTTAATGACTGGATCTTCTCCCCAGCCCCTGCCCCTGATTTCTCAAAACCTATCATTTCACAAAGATCATCAGAGAATAAAATATATCAATTATGGTGATATTCTATAAACAAACCAAAATTTCCACTGAGATTTGGCCTCCTCACTGGATACAATGTGATTTCTACAACCCATTATTAAAGAGTGGGCAACATTCATACTGAAAGTTAACAGTAGTTATGGTCACAGGATGTCAATGTGAGGAGCTTATTTTGTTCTAAAGGGAAAGGATTCTATTCTGTAGTTAACATTGCCAACAGCAGAATGCTGAAGTGTGGTCCAAGCCAGTAAGCACAGAGAGACCTCTGTCTCTGTAGAAAATCTCAGTGTATGCCAGCTTCTGTCTGCTAAAACACAATAGCTTTAGTTCAGAGTTCCTAAGCCCAGTATAGCTGAGGCTGTATTTGTATGTGTTCATCTGACAGCCTATAAAAAAAATCATCTGTTCCAACCAAGAATGTCTTTCAGTTCTTCTTTAAAAGAAAGAGAAATGATACTACGATGAGAAACGTCTTGCCTTTGCAGACAGCACATGCTCAACCCCCCAGAGAAGCTGCCTCTTGTGGTAGAAGGCAGCTAACCCAGACACCCGCATTTGTTCAACCTGGGAGTGCTCAGCTTTAAAGGTGATGTCTAAATCACGTTTCTCATCTCAAGACTCAAATATCTATTTGGAAAGGGATGCAAAAAAGTCGAAAGAGCCAGAGGTGGTGGCTGATTTCAAGGCAACTGTCTTTCAGACATAACAGGGCAGGTGTACATTTGAACTCATAAAGACTGTGACAGTATGCCCAAGATGTCCACGGGCTCCATGCAGACAAAATCCCAGCATGGAGGAGAGGAAGTGGGCACGAGGTTCCACTCCTAGCTGAAGAGATACTTCATTAGATTGCTGCTGGCAGGAGAATCAGTTGGCTTCAATGGAATGACAACTGTTTATAAATGACATCCTCACCCCAGCAGTAGTCAACCTACACAAACAGCACTGTGTAGACTTTTAACAGAGAAGGGGGGACAGAGACAGAGACAGGGACAGGGATGAATGAATATTTGTCAGTTGGGTGGGTAGGACAGCAGGGGAGGATCTGGAAGGAGTTGGGGGAGGTAGGTAAAAATGACCAAAATTCATGGTATGAAATTCTCAAGGAATAAATAAAAACGTTATGAAAAATAAAGCAAGTATCCATCTTGGAGGGATTTCCAGGTTCTTTTCCAAGATGAAGAGGAGGGGAGGGAGAAAGAAAGAGAGGTTGAGAAATACACCGAATACAAGTTTCAGAATATAACTACTTTTTTAAAAAAAAAATTATAGGCAGTAGAAGATAAAGTGTATTGTCTTTGGAATAAAATGTATTGGAAAAGAGAACACTGTGTTCTAAGTAAATAGTTAGCAGCATGACCCTTTCAGGATAGAGCCAGAGGCATAAGAGTCCCACATCAGCTGTGGTGTTTTCGAGTTGTTGTTGTTTATTGTTGCTATGCCTTAGCATCTGAGGACGGAGGCAAACTCAGAACTGTGCAGTTCGGTTGACCTTTCCCCCAAGAAGCATAGACTCGAAGGCTAGTGACTTGAATCATACTTCTGTCTGAGCCCAGGCTCCAGTGAGACCACAAAGGATGAGGAAGTACCGCCTTGCTGCTCGGTTTCCTTTAGCCCTGCTTCATGGTGGTAAGCAGTGCTTGCAGGTGCTCCGAGGACCAGACTCACTTTTTCCCCTAAGCAGAAAGCAATGCCCTGAGCTCCCAGCAGGCAAAAGGAAAATCAACTGGAAACAGAAGAAAGAGAGAAGAAAATACAAGACAAGCTTTTTAGGCATTCCTCAGCACTAAGGAAGGAATCAGCGGGTTCTGAAAAGCACCAAGGAAAAACTACACAGATAGCAAACTAAAGACTAAAGTGGGCAACCCAAGTGAAAGTGCCGCCAGCACATGCTCAGAGTCAGGTTTGAAAGCCTGTGTGGCCTCATGTGTGCACATGTAACTCTCAGCCCCTAAGATTTCAGTTCTAATTTTTATAGTCGTTTTTAGGAAGTGGGTTCACTGACTTTATCTAAGAGACATTATCAAGTTTCGGTCCAAGTTTAGGTTCAATGATAATGTGATTGGCAAATAAGTGAGTGCAATCGTAATTGAAGGTTTTAAAACATAAGACCTAACATAATTGGGTGTGTGAAAGACGGTCTTCTTAGAGCTTATGTCTCTAGCTGATTGCCTTTGCTGTCTGCTCCTATGTTTGATTGTCCCTGGCATTTCACTTCCTCTCTTCCAACTTTGCTTATTTCTGCCATACCCTTATTTTTCTCACCTTTGCTTCACTGTGATGTTTTTCCAGTAAATGAACTGCAAACTAAATTTCAAATTACTCCCACTCATTCTCAACTCAACAGAAACCTGGATCCCACCTAACTGCTCTGTGAAACCACACTCAAAGACCAAGTTCTTTCTTCATCTACACCTTCTTCTCGGTATATTCTTAAGTTTAAAAATACTCTGAAATGTTAAACGCACAAAAGGCCAAACCATAGCTGAGGTGGATGGCATCGTTAAGATGTTCTGTAATGCTTTGACTGGCTCTTGAGAACCTATCCTTCCTGCTGGGTTGACTTGCCTAGCCTAAATGCAGGGGGAGGTGCTTGGTCTTACAGCAGCTTGATATGCCAGGCTTTGCTGATGCCCGTGGGAGGCCTGCCCCTTTCTGAGAGAATACAGAGCAGGGGTGGTTTGGGGGCAGGCAGGAGTGAAAGGAGAGGAGGGAGGGAAGGCTGCGATCAGGGTATCAAATAAATAAACTAATTTTTAGAAAAAGATGCTCCTGTAGGAAAATCAAATACTAATCTTTTAGTGCTAGTGTGAGAGGGTTTTGAAGTTATGGATTAAGGTTGTGTGATGGCTTCTTCTGAATGTCAACTTGCTACAAACAAAAGAGGAAAAGAGCCGAATGGAGGAATTATCTAGACTATATTGGCCTGTGGGGGATTTGTCTTGACTTAACTGAGGCAAGAAGAGTCACTGTGAAGCACACCCTTTCCTGGGCTAGACCCAGAACTGTACAAAAGAGGAAAGGTAGGAGGGCAGGAACAGCAGCAAGCAGGGAGCCTGGGCACACGTGTTTCTGTCTGCTCTCGACTGTGGGTAAGATATGGCTAGCTGCTCAGAGTTCCTGCCTTGACTTCCTCTCAGTGACAGACTGTACCCTGGAGTGAGAAGCCACACAAACCCTTTCCTCCACTGTGCTGCATTTGGTCAGGGTGTTTTATCACAGCAGGAACCAAACTAGAACAGGTTGCTAATCAGAGGGCCTGAAAAACAGAAGAATTTTGTGAATCAGCCTAGAAGAGTCAGACTGCCCTCCCAAAGCCTCAGACTCTGAGCATTCTCCCATTTTAGAACAAGAGAAGCAGAGAAAGATGAACCACAACAGGGGCCAGTGGGCTTTCCATTGTAAGAGGGGTTCAGCTGCTTCTGACTTAGAAAGGGACCACTAGCTGAGAAGTTCAGGCAGCCTCTAGAAGCTGAGCAAAACCTCTGTGTGACAGACAGCAGAGGCTACTTGGGGCCTCCAATGGCAAGAAATGAATTTGCCAGCAATACTCCATGAGCCTGTAAACAGATTCTCCCCCAACACTTCGAGAAAGACCACAGAACTGACAACATCCAGATTTCAGCCTCATGGGACTCTAAGGTGCTCAGAATTTTTCACTCTTGAAAATTGGGAGATTATAGTAGGAGTTGATTTCAGTCTCTGGATGAGTGACATTTTTTTTAACAAGAACAATGAAAAACAAAAACAGATTGCTAGCATATTTTCTGAAATGTCTGATATCTTAGTATTCAGATTGCTAGTTCTTGTAAAGCATGGTCAAGACTGTTTGTCCTAACTTCCAAACAGCTATAGAAAATTGAAAATGTACCTTTTCCTGTCTGTACACACAGTCACTAAATGCATAGCCCTGAGAGTTTCTTACATTTTGGATGTGTCTGTATATGTGTTCATTAATTCTTTGAGAAATTCATACAACGTATTTTAATCATATTAACCTCTTCCCCCAACTCTGTCTAGATCCACCTCCCTTTCCTACCCACTCAGGTTTTTATTCTCTTTTTTTCAAAAGCCCATGAAGTCCCATTTACTCTTGGATACATGACCTTCCAACAGATCAGGGTGGCCATATCAAGGGACATACATGCCTTTAAAGAGATCTGATTCTTCTGCTGGAAGCTATTAGCTGCCAATAGCTCCCAAGCTAAGGGTGCCAACCTCCTCTTTCCATGCTGGGACTTGGTCTGGCCTGGCAGGGCTTGTTCACTCTGTCCCAACCACTGGGAGTTCATATGTGCAACTGCCCTGCTGAGTCTAAAACAACACTATTTACTGGTAGTCTTCCTCCTCAGGCTCTTAAACTCTTTCTGTCTCTTCTTCCATCATCATGTCTGAGCATTGTAAGCAAGGGCTATGATGGAGATGTCCCGTTTAGGGTTGAGCATTCCTCAGTCTCTGGTTCTCTGTACCTTTATCTGTTGTGGGTCTCTTTGTCAATTGCTACCTACAGCAGAAAGAAGCTTCTCCAATGAAGGCTGACAGACTCACTATTATATGGCTATAAAATGATGAGTCATTAGGAATTGCTTTGAATTTATGTCTATTCAACAGAATAATAGTAGTAGGTTTTCCCCTAGGGTTCTTGATCTGTCTCGCCACAATTTTTTGGACCCCATCTCGGTGCCAGTTACAAGTTCCATCTTGGGAAACAGGCCTTAACGCCAATTAGAAAGTGTTTGGTTACTCCCTTGACCTGGTTGCCACTATTGTACCAGTGGTCTTCTCTTGCCAGGCAGATCATGACTGTAGCTCACAGAACTCACAGCTGCATAAGACTGATGATTCCTTTGCTCCTCTGCTGGTGTACACAGCACCTTCCAGCACTGTGAAAGCTAGCCAGCAGGGTATGAAGCCTCCAGGTAAATACAATCCTGATTTCCTCATGTTTTATGACCCAAGTACGTGGTACCTTTAGCAAAAGGGTCATGTCATCAAGTTCTGAAAATTAAGCAAGAGCAATGGCAATGGGCTATATTGTTTGGGTGTCTATAGGACCTCACAAGTCAACAACTTCTTTCCCGGAAATGTTTTTTTTTTTTAATTTGTTAACCTCAGGTGCCTAGTAGGGGGGATTTTTTTACCTTATCATGTGGTAATTCCCTTTAAATCCTTCTCATATATGTTCATATGTGTATATTTTAGGAAGCTTCAATAGTAACAAGTTTCCATATGACTTTCACAATTTCTTTAGTATTTATTATCCCTCCTCATATTCTCTCTTAGATCCTTCCTCCTTATAACCTACTCCAATTTAAATGTTCCTGTTCCATTTATCCTACCATCTTATATATCCCCTCAAATCATTTATCCTTCCATCTTATATATCCCCTCCTGGAAAGAATGCCCCAACACCAACACCTAACTAATTTCATGAACTCTGTGAGTATTCCAAGTAAAACATATATTTCTGAAGATTCAAAGGTAATATCTATCAACAAGAGACAAGGTGTGAAGTTTGTCTTTCTGGGTCTAGGTTATCTCACATAGGATGACTATTTCCAGCTCTATCCTTTCACCTACAAATATCCTAATCTTGATTTTAGATTTTAGCTACCTCTTATATTACATCTCGTCTAAGACATTAAATCTATCCCTGCCTCAGGTGTCCCACTACCTTATTTGTATACCTCTTGCCAGAATGCCTAGGCTCTGTAGTTTGTTGATAATCACTGTAGCATCCCAGTATTTTCTGAATTGCCTTCCATCTACCACATTCAGAGCAACTTTGGGATCATGATCTCTATTCTATGATAGTTTCTGCAAAATTCAATTTACTTCTGCAGCCTCTCAAATGAGATCTATCCATGACTTTCCTTTTCACATCTCCAACCTGGCTCTTGCCTGTATTTTAGGGACATACCTTCCTCTGTCTTCTTAACACAACATTCCATCATTGAACATTCAATGTATATAAAGAAACCTTTTCTTCTTATTCTCGTGTAATAGGATCTATCTATCTGGCAGCCAAACTCAAGAACCTACAAGATCTCAATCCTAGATATGCTGTTAACTGGATTTGGGCCTCCTGTTATTGTGACCCTGACTTTCTTCCTGTGTGAGACTAGGGTGAAAACAGCAATAATAACAAGCTTACTTGGTGGTCAGTTTGTTAGAGTTTAAATAAGCTCTAGGGCCAACACCCAACACCTACTGTTTACTCAACAAATTCCTTCCATTATTTTCTGTTCGATTGCTAAGTCCTTCTTTATATCTCCTCGGAGCCATTGCTGTAGATTGATACAAACCCTTGGAAACTTAGTATCTGCAACCTCTCCTGCCTGTAGCTGCCCAGAGAGGATCATCCTAAAATATCATCTTGATTATTATTCAGAAATCCCTGAGTAGTCATTATCATTTTCAAACCCAATAGAAACTTTCGTGATGTTGACATTCAAAGCCATAAAGGAACCATCTCTGTCTTCAAATTTCAACCGTCCACTCCTCTTGTTTAATTCTTGGCTGTAGGTAGCATTGACTTCCAGCTTTTTCCTAATATTTAGTTTTGTTGTAACCCTTAACCTCTATGTTAACTAATAACTGTGTTTATGATATAACAGTCAATATAATATATTGACTTTTTAAAAGCATTATCTTAATTATCCTTACAATTTCCACAAAGTGGTGACTATGACATGTCTGTTTGATAAGTGAGGAAAAGGAAACCTAAACTGGGTGAGCAACTAGTCAAGAAAGATCAGTCTCTGACACCGTCCATTCTCCCCTGATGCCTGTTCATGTTGGATGTCTTTACCTTCAATATTTGTTCCCTTGTATTCTTGACCCTCAATGGTTATTCAAAGCTTCCTTAAGAAATACATTTCTATATAGCTCACCCAAGCTTCTGCAAACTCTAGTGGGATTCTTTGTCCAACACAGCTTCTTAAAACTGCAGGAAGTATCACACATTTCTCACAAAGCCCAACAATGCCCCAAAATGTCACCTAATCAATTCCGATCATGTACTGGAATTGAATGTCTTGTCTGATGAACTTGACAGTGATTGTCTGGTTTATGTTTATCGATGATTCTTGCTCACTGTCCTTGTTATTTTCATCTTCCAACACATTTCTGAAAGAGGACTGAATCAGAATGGGGCAAGATGCAACAGGATGCTGGTGATCTGGTGATGCAGCTTTTAGAGCTCCCCAGTGATGCCGTCCCATAGACCATGCTCTACTGAGCTATCGGGTTTCCCCTTTTGGGCGGTCACCATGAGGTCTGTCTAGTTGATATCCCCAGATGCTCCTGGGTAATGCCTCCTTTAAAGGAAAGTGGTGTTCAACAGTCAAGGGGATAGAGAAAGGAGGCAGTCAATTCTTTTTTCTTTCTTTTTTTCTTTTTTCTTTTTTTATTTTTGCCTCAGGCTGGGCCTTGAAATTTAGTCTCACTATATATTGGATGCGTTTTTCTAGCAGGCTACAGCCTCACCAAAATGAGCCAGTTTTAGATTGCAGAAGCTGAGGCATGGGAGGGACTCCAGGCTTTAGAGCCATGGCGCCTAAAGAGGAATAGAAGACAGACTCTATGCAAAGGCAAGAAAGAGAGGAAGTTGCTTAGGAGTTCTTGAGAACAGTATGGGCTTCTTATAAGGTGCTTTGCCTAGCACCCTAAACTGTGAGGCAAGAATTTGGAGTTCCACAGTTAGGAAAACCCACACATACATTTCTAGAGTCGTGATTCCTGACAGGCTTGGCGGTTTCTGAACACTTGAAACTATTGCAAAGACTGCGTCCGTAGTTTGTTAAGCAATGCCATAACTGAGAAAAAGGTTATTTTTATTTTCAACCCTGAAAATAATGATTAACAAATTTACACCAGAAAAGTCGAATGATGTGTTGTCAGACTCTCCATATCACGTCCTATTTGGGCCTGCACATCCAATAGGTACCAATGGGCTACATCGAGGGTGGACTCATTCATTCAAACCATCGATGGTCTGTGCCACTGTCTTGCACTAATGCAGGTGCCCAGGGAGAACTTGTGGACGAAAGCAGCAGTTCAACAGCTGATAGTTAGCTGCTCACAGGAAGTGGTGACTTGTGGCTTCGCCTTTCCTTTCTGTTGAGTTATATAGATGAAGCACGAACACTTCCCTTCTTAGGGGAGCAGAGAGATTTGGTCAACCAGCTTTGCCGAAGCCTCGGGAAGAACGGGTCTAAGGACATCAGGACTTTTCCAATATTTTATGACTCATCTCAAGGCTTATCATGAGCTTCCGAGGAAAAGAATTTTGGAAAAAGAGGCGGACAGTGAAGAGAGTGAACCCAGAAGGAATCCACAGGGTTAGTGCTGTAGGTATCTGAGCAAACTTCTCATCTTCTCGGCCATGTGTTCTCAGGAAAACGGTGTGTGTTAGAGCGGGTTTCTGTCACGAGCTACTGGGCAGATAAATGGCCCTTTTACAAGTTGAATATTTATTGTGAAAGTCACCTTGTTTTCAACTTTATGTAACTGAGAAATCCTGATACTGGATTTAATCTGATCATTGCCAGAGCAATCGGAATTCACCTACGCTTATCTTAACGTTTGTGTATTACAATTTCTGAAGTTGCTTCTCTTGGTTCCATTTGTTTGTTTTTGGATTTATGTTTTTGGTTTGGGTTTGGGATTTATATGTCTGAGATAGACTCTCACACTGTAATCTAGACTGGCCTGCAATTATTGTGGAGTCCAGGCTGATTCAGGCTCCCAAGCCTTCAAGTAACCACACAGTCTTGCTTCAGATTCTGAGCCAGGGATTACAAATGTGAATTGTAGTCTCCAATCACTCTCATTCCCAAAATAAGTATATTGGAGTCTTAATTTAGGGAACTTATTTGTTTACAACTATATTTTCTTAAATATTGATTTATCATGTCCCACTAACTCACTTTAACATTCTTAGAAAGAACAATTTAAACTAGGAAGGAAAGGGTAAAGATTTCATCAACAGGGCCAAGGAAGATTATAAAAGGTCAGAAAGATTTTATTTTACTGTGAAAATGGTTCTTCCTTATTATTCTTGCAAAATGAAAGGACAGCTATGGCAGAAACATGCCTTTGCAGATACTAATGTATAATTCTGTAGAAGTCAGTGGCAGCCGATTACCGGAGCACCTCCTGTGACAGGGAGGCTCACTTTATATGACAAAGGCTGCAACAATGCACTGAATAGCTCATTGAAAGGTTGATCACTCTGCAGAGCTTTTAAGTCCTGTATGACATCTTCAGAGCTGCCCTCAACCTCGAAATCATGGTCATTTGGAGTCTGAAAATTCTTATTGGGGAGTCTTCAATGCATTGTAAGACATTCAGCAACATCCGTGTCCTTTCTTCATGGGGTCTTGGTGGCAGCCGCCCTGGAAGACAGCTGCTATGAAGTGTCCTAGGTGGACACTTCATGACCCTGAGAAAAGAGCGGAATTTATTTTCTGACTTGTAAGGTTGACATTGTGCAACTCAAAACAATCATGCCCCTTGGCATTGTTCCTCAGGCACGTGGCCTGGGTTCCCCCCAGAATTTGCTCCGCATTGCCAGAAACGTGAGCTCACTTGTGTCCTCTTGACCAGCTCTGGACGAGCAGCCTCAGTTGTTTCTCTTTAGTCTTCTAGAGAATATAATTGTTTCATAAATTCTCTTGGTGTGTGACGGTTTCAACCTTCAGATCAGTGCAGGAAACATCACTCTCCTGTTGCATCCCTCTCAGTATTTAGAAGAACTGTGTCACTAGATTTGCCTTTCGTTTCCACTAAAAGAGAAAGCATACAGGAGAAGAAGGAGTCTATCTTACATCCACCACACATACAGTATTGGCAAGAGGACAGTCCCCAGTGTCTCACGGTATAGTGAAGATAATCACTCTATGAATTATCTTAATTGAATTTGAATGTATTGCTACTGAGTACTATGGGAGAAGCAGCCAATAAGGACCTGGTGTTTTCCCACAGCATTCGGTAGCAATGCATTCAAATTTAATTAAGAGCATTCATATAGTGGTTAGCTTTCTTCTGTGGAAGACACTCGGGAGTTTTCTGCTACACTTGCCTGGTTTGGGTCTGTCTAAGATAGGGATATCTACTTCCACAGGCTTTCTCTTCTATTGAGTAGAGAATTATTCAATCCATCCTTAAGTATTTCCCTAAGATAGTGCTTTCATTTTGGAAAGCAGACTCCAAGAAAGTGAAGTAAATAATTTGAGTGGGCGCATGAAGCAACAGCTCGGGGGCAGCCTAGCTCTCACAGTCCCTGCACTTGTGCATATTGTTTGAACCACTCTGAACCTCTGTTTCCCCTTCTGAGAAATGCTCCTCTAACTCCCATCCCGTCTTAAGATGCCATGTTAGAATTACGTGTATGTGTGCTGAGTCTAGTTTGAAAGCTGCTAACAACAGAATGATTATTCTTTAAGTATCGTTATTTCCAAGGGCAAGAGAAGAAAAGGATGCGATTGCAGTACAGGCTTCTCTAGGTGGCTCATTTGAAGGCACAGGGTGCATGCGATTCTGTCATATGGGAGGAGCAAGTTTGAAAACACAGCTGTTCAGTAAAAATACATCTGGATTGTGTTGACCATCTGGCGCTCCAGGGTCCCAGAATTCTGTGTGTGAATGGGATGGGGCTTGCCTCGGAGTGTGCCACGTCCTCTCTGGTGTATACCCAGGTGAGCAGAAGTCCACCCAGAGCCAGCGGGAACTTTCCGCTGCACAATTGTCTGTGCTTCTAACCAGAAAGTTATACCCCTAGATTGCCCTCAGAGCTGCCTGAAGAGGTGGTAAAGAAGATGCAAATCAAGTGACAGAATTCCCCCGACAGAGACCTAAAGTCACGCTAGGGAATCAAAAATGCATGCCTTTAAATTGTTCAAATATTGTAACATGCTGTAATGAAAGGAAGATAATTGTTGGATGTAATTACCACTGTTTCTTTCCCTCCGACCACCTATGATCTTGTGACCATTGGCAGTACATTCAATCCCTGCTCTCGGGGAAAGTTAAAATGTACAGAATTTCATAATAATCTTGAATACTTATTCAGAACCGAGACTTTCTGAGATACACGCCGTTCAAATTTTATACTCTCTTGACCCAAACTGACAGTATTCGTGCATTCTGTGTCCTTCAAACGCTGCTTAAAGCTGTACAATTTGCTCTGTTGGACTTTTTATTATTTTGAGGACTGGAGATATGATGGAATGGTGGAGGGTTTGTCTAACATGCAAGGCCCTGGGTTAGACTCCTGAGCCTCAAGAAAATAAAACAAAACCGCTATTACATCACTCCTTTGCATGGAAACATAAGTTGTCTGGAAGCTTAGTTTACTTGCCCAACTTTCAAATGCATTAACTAAGAAATAGCTTTATATGTTTGGGGCCATGTCTCCAGAGGCAGCACACAAGCTACACGGTTCTGTAGTGTGGGTAATGTTCAGCAGAAGTGAAACTTACTTGTGAGGTCATCGTCAGCCTATGTCCTTGAATCTTAGAGCTCGATGTGCTGTTCTCTAGTGGATGTTTTTTTTTTTTTTTCCTTCTTAAACTGCATTAAATGTTTGCTTTTATTTTTATCAGGATTATTTAACATGGTCTCTAGTGCATAGGAAGTCTTAATGAAAAGATCATTTCCTTTGTCATTTTCATGACTTAATTTGGAAAGATCAGATCCATGATTAAGTTGAGTTATTATGTCTGTCATCTGCACAGTCAGAACCAAATGCAGAAGTTTTAAAAATAAATGTGATTCATTGTTTTAAAGTTGTCACTGGATTGTGGATTATTAATCTGCAGGATTTCTGGGTGTTTGGGAAAGCTCGGATATGCACGGCAGTTTGTCCTCTTCTTAGGAACGTTGCTTGTGAGCCCTTTAGGACATGAAACCTATAGGCAGAGACACTGATTAGAGAGACTTCTGTTGGGTTTCTAAGGTACCTTGCATTGCCCTGCTGTGCCTCAGGTCAGGATAAGCTTTGTATCGCCCTTCCTGCTCACACATCCTCCTTGGCTGTTACTGCTTGTGGTATATGAACATTTAGAGCAGTCTATCTACAGCACTGCTATAGAGCTAGTTATCAAAAGGGAAGCACAGAGTAAGGACCAGGAGTGATGTGCTAACGGTTTTTTTTTTTTTATTTCATTGTGGCACTGGGGATCAAACCCAGGACCTTGAACATATGAAGTAAGCACCCTACCATTGGACAGTGTGATGCTTGGGGAATAAGAAGGGAAACTGGGGCAGGGTTGAAACAAAACTGGATTGCAAGGATGAAATACACACACACACACACACACACACACACACACACACACAAAGGTACTTTGAAGGAAAACCAAGAAGCAGGACTTACCAGAGCCTTCTGAACCCAGTCAGATCACACACAAAAGAAGAAGTGTGCTTTGAAACTTGATCCACCCTGAGACTCTATGTGAAGGCAGATCAGGGGAATCTGAGTGGAGAGCAAGAAGGAGGCAGGTGGCTCAGATGCCAGGGAGCTATAGAATGGTGCCTCCAAACTGGACTTTGAAGGAAAGTTTGTAGTGTAACCAAGAATGACCTCCATTTCCTTGAGGCTGACTGTTATGGGAAAGAGGATTAATTCAGCAAAGGCCCACCTGTCTATCTGAGTGTAAGATGGGACAATTGTTAGAAGAGGAAGTTCACAGTGCTTCGGAAGTGAGGTCACGAAACCAAGTCATTACTGACACGGAGTTTTTAAAAAGGATTTCCTTGAGGGCTGGGGAGTTGCTTCCATGAGTAAAGGGCTTACTGTAAGCTTGAGGACCTGAGTTAGGGTGGCAGTAGAGACTGGAGCAGCCGGCCTCACCCAATAGGTGAGCTCGAGGTCCAATGACAGAGCTTGTCTCAAAGGGAATGAGATGCAGAGCCTGGAGAGCCATTGAGAAAGCACCTTATATTGACCACTCACCTCCAAATGTGTGCATACACACATACACCCTAGTACAAACCATACACATCCCTGCATGAACATGTACATGCACCATACACACATGCAAACACAGGATTCACTCAGTAATGGCAATTTCCATTGTGAATCCCGACACGGCATTATCAGTCTCCATTATATAGATCCTGAATCCACCTTTTCATTTTCTCTTCTCAACTTCTTTGCCCTCCCATAAATAACTTTTTGTCTTACATCCGTGCCAGTTTCTTTCCTGAGTTTCATTCCATTTTATAGACTTCTAATGCTCTACAATGCGAAAGAAAGAA
>NW_026068002.1:1775148-1781377 GCF_014885135.2 Alexandromys fortis
ATGCTCTACAATGCGAAAGAAAGAAGAAAGAAAGAAAGAAAGAAAGAAAGAAAGAAAGAAAGAAAGAAAGGAAGGAAGGAGGGAGGGAGGGAGGGAGGGAGGGAGGGAGGGAGGGAGGGAAGAAAGATCACAAAATGAGCAGGAATAGTACCCAAAACTACAGCTCTGTTCTAGATTGACAACAGGAAAATAAATTCTGTTTTGGTTTCTTGTTTGTTTGGTTTTGGTTTTGTTTATTTGTTTGTTGGTTGGTTGGCTCTTGCAAGTAGAAATTTCTGTCAGAGTGGGTCACAGTCTTCAAGTATAAGTGAACTTCAATATCAACTCTCCCACCAACTTACTAGTTACATAAGTTTTCAGAATGCAAGGAAAATATAATTAACTGTGTTGATCTCTTCTGGAATTAATATTGGTACTCAAAGAGAGAGGGTCTTAGTGTGTATCATAGTCCTTGTCATTGACCATAATAACAACAATAAGAAATCAGCTATTATTGCCACTTATGGTAAACTAAATGACAGTGACTATTGCTACTATTATTAAGTGTTTTGATGTAACTGTGTTTTTTTTTCTGTAAGCAAACATGCACGAATTCATCTTAATATAAAAATCACCCCAACCATGACCTCTAAGATGAAAATAGAATAAAGCAAAGCAATCTGAGCCTGATCATGGCTTCCAGATGCTGTTATAAGCAAAGAGACTTGCCAGCACCCCCAGCACAAACAAGTGTCTCCTATGGAGAACAAAATTACAGCCCATGACTGTCAGCACTGAAAGCAAATGTGAGCATACACTTTCGTTTGTCTGGCTTGAAAATCTTCATCTTCTGGCATCCTAGAAAAGTGATGGTTGGATGAGTTTGTGCTGACAGAAAATTAGAGATCAGAGCTGCCCTCCATGTATGACCTTGGAAAGCCAAGAAGTTATTGAAACCTCTCACTCACAGGGCTTGTGATACCTAGTGCATCTTTTCCACAGAATGCAATGATATTGGGATGTCTCCATAATGCACAACTGTTGAATTCCTACAACTCAAAGGCAGAAGTCGCTGGGTGCAAGAGGTTGTAAATTAGCATTCAAATCCGAATACACTTGGAAAGTGGTAGGCTCCTGGTATTAAGGAATAAATTCTCTTTAATTGCAAGAGTTAGAAACCTACTCACAGACACAGACATGCACAGACACAGTCCAGAGAAGGAAGATGAAAACAGGACATAGGTAGGCTTGGGGAAAAGCCAGGAAGTAAATCACAGCCACTGAGGCAGTAGGCAAGGGGAAACCCTGTTGTCTTGGTAGTGAGATGCAATGGGCAGTTGTGAGGCTCAGCCCCAGAGATGTACAGATTCGAGTCTTTTGTCAACCCTGTCATGCCTTCGCTGAAGATTGGGAACTCCAGAGGGAAAGGTTCCATGGGCTTTGCTTCGGCTACATCCTCTTTGGCCATCAGAGAAGCTAATGATTTTAATGATGAGACCCATCATGATTAGTCTTTAAGGAAGAGACTACAAAGAATGGGTTCTCATTTGGATAAGACTTGCTGAAAATATAAAATCTAGTTGAAAGGATTGTTCACATTTGATTTGTGCTTGTGTGTAAGTCCATACATGCCACACACATACACACAAAAACTTGACCTGTGAGTGATAGTTTGTTAAGACTGTCAAAGTATTAAGATGGTGTCAGAGCATAAGCTGGCCGTGGCTTCTATCACAGACCTCCTATAAATTAATTTAAAGTTCCCTGCAGCTTGTTCTGAGGCATTAATTTCCCTGGTGTCAGGCAGGCTTGTAATTGAGTTGCGATGTATTTTTAATGATATTTATTATCTTTCAAGTGTTTCTAGAAAACTAAATGAGACACGTAATTTAATTTGATTTAGATCTTGTTGGATATTTTCTATATCTTTATAAGCACCACCATTATATGGAGAGACATTTACTGTCATTGATTTCAATTTTAATTTGCTTTGCAAAGAAATATACAGGGTTAGATTTCCCTAAAAAGAAAACAAGACTACAAAACTGAATTAAATTTGAGAGTATCCCTTACATAATAAATTCTTTAAGACTGGTTTGCCTTTGATTTCTAATAGAACAATAATAAATATGGAAAATTAATCAATCAATATCATATAGTTTAATAAACTTTACTAGGTTAATAGTCATTCACATTTCAGAAATGAACTGATACTTAAAGAGCAGCTACTGCTTGATTTTCTTTTCCATAAGCTGTCTGTCTTGTTGCCAAGGGAACCATTTCGAAACTTCTTCATCTGAGTTTGTCCAGCTGTATAGTTCTTAACTTTGATTTAGCGAGTGTTTTTCCATTCTCATGAAACTCTGTGGTTCAGTACAGAAAGAAGGTTAAAGGTTCAGCATAAGATGCCTTATGGCTTACTTAATCGTTTCCTTTCTGGAAAGAAACACTGGCCTTGTTTGCTGAAGCTCAGGCTTCTGAGATGTTGTCCAATGGAACTCCCCCTGAAGAAAGGCTGAATTAAATCTGTCACACGACCATGGGGTGACAGCTGTGGCCATAGATGCAGCTGTAAGAGCTCTCTCCAATCTTCCCATTTGTTTTAAGCACAAATACTGTGGATGTTGGCTTTATTCCAATCATATTAAGGTCAAAGGACCCTGGGGTTCTGTTAGCATCTAAAGAACTTTTGTTCACTTAGACCTTTGATTTCTTCTAAAAAATTTACCCCCCTCTTTCTCTTCTTCTCTTTCTCCCTCTCCCTACCCCCCGTCTCTCTAGTCTAAAGTCTTATTGTGTAGCCCTGGCTGTTTCACAGAACTCACTGTATAGACCAGGCTGACCTAGAACTCACAAAAATCCACCAGCTGGGATTGTAGGTATGTGCCACCATGCTTGGTAGCTTGCTATCTCAATAACAGTGAAGTTCATTTGCTTTTAGTTCATATTTTAGTTAGTGTTTTATGTGCATAGGTGTTTTGCCTGTGTGTATGTCTGTGCATCCCATGTGTGCAGTGCCTGCCAAGGTCAGAAGAGAATATTTGCCCTGGGACTGGAGTTACATTGTTAGCCACAAATGTGGATGCTGAATATTGAACTCAGGTCCCCTTAGTCACTGAGCCATTTCTCCAGCCAAACACTGAAATTATTTGACCACTATGTCGTTTGTACAGTGCTCTGATGGACTCAAACTAGGAAGAATTATGATTATTTTGGGATTCCTCTAAATAGCCTAGTCACTAAGAGCTGTTTACTCTGAATTCTGAATTCTCTTGGGTGCTAATAGAGCCTACTATACTGGTCCTAAAGCACATTTTTGGTTTTGCTTGTCTTCCTGTGTCATTAGTTATATTAGTCATATATTAGTTATATCCCCTCAAAAAGACATTTTTGTAAGTTAATGTTATAACAGTAAATGACAGGATATGAGAGTAAAGATTCAGACATGAGGAAATAGTGTGTGTGTGTGTGTGTGTGTGTATGTGTGTGTGCGTGTGTATTGAAGGGATCAAAGAAGACTGGTAAGTCCCAAGTAACATCACAGGATACACGGTGTGGCACAGAAAGATCATGAAACTTTTCAAGAATGGGGTAAAAACTCTTTTCATACTATTTCTTTGAAAAGACCAGAATTTTACAGGAATAGCTACTGTAGAACAACAGGACTAGAGTGATCTAGAAAAATTTTAAAAACTCACTTCCCCTGATTACACTTCCAATTTAGAGCCCGGGTTTGCATGTGTGACCTCCAAATACAAAGGTTTGACTGTAGACACTGTTTGACTCTCCTGATTCTGCCAGCTTTTCCAGAGCAACTCCATTTGTACTTATGGAAGTCAGGGCTGTAGAATGAGATTTGAAGCATAATTTTTACATTGATTTTTCTCTGGAAATTTGCTTCTGCAAGACTAATGGGTTTAGTATAAAACCAGTTCTAAGTTTGATCATTGTCTGTCATCTGAAATATATAAAAACGAAAATATTGTCTAGGTTATTTCTCAGAGAAAACAAAAGGTAGACTCT
Source organism: Alexandromys fortis (assembly GCF_014885135.2). NCBI lineage: Eukaryota > Metazoa > Chordata > Mammalia > Rodentia > Cricetidae > Alexandromys > Alexandromys fortis. The sequence goes on from NW_026068002.1 coordinate 1,779,151, forward strand.
GAAGTCATGTGGATTTCTGATAGGCATGCAGTTCCCCTTCTTCTTCCTAAAGGGGAGAGAGAGGCCTGCCTTGGCTTAGGAGATACATAAGGACAACTGTCCCCTTTCATTTGAATGTATTACTTCTTTTACTTTGATTAGAATCATTCATTTTCAATATATTTTAGGAAAAATTAGATAACAAATGTAAAATACATAATACAGTTCTTCATAAGTGAAGAACTCAGGTTCTTGGTATAATTGCTTGGATGAGGCTTGATTTGGGTATAAGTCTTTGGGAAAGATAAAATTTCAAATAAAACAAGTCTATATTTTGCTGGTACATAGTGGTTCATCTACCACCCTGATCTCTATCTCCTCGATCTTTTATTCATCTTGATTAACTTCAGCCAAGATTCTCATGACTTGCCCAAATCACATAGCTGGTAGGTACAAGATTCTAAGCTTCCCACTAGGGTTTCTTGTTGGAACCTTTGCTTCAAGCGCCATTTCAGGATGGTGTATTAGTAACTTACCTAATGCATGTGGCTCCCTTGAAAGCTAAAAATAGTTCAGCTATTAAGTTGTTAATTGTGCCTCTCTGTTTTTCTGGCATGCGCTTCTAGAACCACATGCCCAATCTGTAATTATTTTCTCTGGTCTCTTTCCCTCAGTGTTTTGTGTGTCTTTTATTGTAATTACTTGAATCTGTTAGTGGTTGAGTCTCTATGTGAAGCCCCACTGTGATATTTCTGGGCTTCCTCTCTGGTGGATTTTCAAAGGGTAAACAATTTTAAAATCAAATAACTCCCCAGTGTTTAATGATGGCTTGATTCTTTTGAAAAAACCAAGTTCATCCTTTTAGCGTGATGAAAGCAACACATTTTCATCCAAAAACATAAAAACAACATCCTGAATATTACAGTACCGCCCAAATGCAGTAAGCTAATGATGTTTGAATCTATGTAGATAATTGGTTTCTTCTTAGTTTTAAAATCTTGTGAAGTTATCCTATTATATATTACTTATTCTCATTCTTATTAAACAATAATAAAAAAGCAATTTTTATTTTATTATAAACTTGAGAAAAAATAGCCTTAATAAGCTTCATTGTTTCACAGGCTTCATCTTTCATAATTTCTGAATCAGGCCATGCCAAAGGAAGTTTTACTACGTCTTAGAAGTCTAAGTAGTTCATTTTTAATCTCATGATGTGTGGGTCTAGAAATATCATCAAGAGTACCTTGAACTGTTCACCTTCTGAGACAGTACTTTTCTTTCTCCTTTCTTTTGTAGCAACACTTGATAATGGAACCCACCCTACTTCATATTTCAACAACAGAAACACCAATTAAATGTAAAATGTTGACAGCTAACTCAATCTGATGAACTACTGAAAAGTTTAGCAAATTCAAGGCATGATGCACACAGTTCTTCCCTGATTTATTCCAGACCCTCCCTCTCCTTGTCTTAATGTCTTTTCTAAAGCTTTGTGCAGATTTATACTTTTCTCCATTACCAAATGATTCTTAAAAATTACTTCTTATTAAAGGCTATATTTTAATGTCTTCCCTGGTTAGAAATTGTCACCGTCAACCAACCCACCTTTCTTGTCCTCCTTCGAGGAAGTTGAATACTTTTCTCCATCTTGTAAGGAAAATAATGTTACAAAGATATCCTCAAATATACCTTGGGTGTTATGTGTGCTTATTCCTCTTAGCTAAATTCTAGGTTATCCCCAGATCTGGATGACGGGATATGTGCTTATTTATAGAACACGTGTTTATTGAGCATGTCCTATACACATTTCAGGTACCTTCAATCTACAAGCAGTAAAAATTGTAAGCCAGCTTTTATCTATGTAACACTCAGGAAAACAGTTTTATAGATGAGCATTATTCTAATAAGTACATCATTTCATCTTCGGAGATCACTACTAAGTCTTATACACAAATATAAACTAAGGGATGAGGGTTTTAATCACCACGCCAATGGTCTCATTGCCCATAGGGGTGAGGCAGGCATTCTCACTGCTTTTTCTTTTCATAGAGAACCTACAGCCACCAACTCTCATAGACTTTAAACTTTACTACAATAAGGCTAGATAGTCTACAATAATTTCTAGTTGGACTATACTTCTATTCTGGAGAAAGGTTGGCAATTCAGTCATGTGATCTTTAAGGGTAATACATTTCAAATGCTTATTTTCTTTTTTAAAAAAAAATTTTTACTGAGAAAAAGAAAAAAA
>NW_026068002.1:1781423-1809868 GCF_014885135.2 Alexandromys fortis
AGTCAGGGTTCCCTGCCCTGTGGAAAGTCCAAGGTCCTCCCCGCTCCATCCATGTCTAGGAAGGTGAACATCCAAACTGGCTAGGCTTCCACAAAGCCAGAACATGAAGTAGGATCAAAACCCTGTGCCATTGTCCTTGGCTTCTCATCAGCCCTCATTGTTCACCATGTTCAGATCCAGTTTTATCCCATGCTTTTTCAGTCATAGTCCAGCTGGCCTTGGTGAGCTCCCAATAGATCAGCCCCCACTTTCTCAGTGGGTGGGTGCACCCCTCGTGGTCCTGACTTCCTTGCTCAAGCTCTCCCTCCTTCTGCTCCTCATTGGGACCTTGGGAGCTCAGTCCGGTGCTCCCGTGTGGGTCTCTGTCTCTATCTCCATCCATTGCCAGATGAAGGTTCTATGGTGATATGCAAGATATTCGTCAGTATTGCTATAGGACAGGGTCATTTCATGTTCCCTATCCTCAGCTGCCCAGGAACTAACTGGGGACATCGCCTTGGACTCCTGGGAGCCACTCTAGGTTCAAGTCTCTTGCCAACCCTAAGGTGGCTCCCTTAGCTAAGATTTGTGCTTCCCTGCTCCCCTACCCAACTTTCCTTTATCCCAATCATCCTGTTTCCCCAAGTTCCCCCCATCCTCCTCTTTTCACTTTTCTCTCCCCATCTCCCCTTACCCCCATCCCACCCCACTCCCTGCTTATTTTCTTCATTGTCATTTTTTTCACCCAGTTGATTTTGAATTGCTCCAATAAAATCAATTCAGATTTTGTGATACTATTTTTTATGAGAAATTAAAGCCTCCAGTTAGGACATGGACAGTCTACTTGTTTTTTGTCATTTGAACAGTCTGGACAGACTGGATTGCTACCAAGATGGCAGCTTCCCCACTCCAAGGCTTAGGCATTATGTTAGCATACCATTAGAAGTTGTGTGTAAATCTCTGCCATCATGCCTAGCTAGGTATGTCGCCCTGGGGTTAGAACCTAGGACTTCGTGCACAGTAGACAAGCACTCTACCAATGGAGCTACTGTCCTACTTACTTTTCTGTTGTGACAAAAACACTACCTCATACAAACTTTGAGAAGAAAGGGTTTATTTGGGTTACAAGTTATAATTTATTATTAAGGGAAGCTGAGTCTGTAACTCAAAGCAAGAGCTAGAAACAGAAACCTCAAAAGAATCCTATCTGATGGCCTGCTTCTAGGCTCCTATTGAGCTATAGATCCAGACCCTTAGCCTCCAGATGACATCACCTACAATGGGTAGGGTCCTCCTACATCATTTAACAACTGAGAAAATGTCCCACAGAGATGATATAAGTGAACATTATAGAGACAATTCTGCAGTTGAGAGTTTCTTCTTTCCAAGTTGACAAGTGTCAAGTTGACAATCAATATTAACCAACATATGCCCTGCTTGCTTAGCCCAAATGTACACTGACTTACCACTCATTAATTAAAAAAATTAAATAACGTTTGGTTCATACAACTTTAGCCTCTTCTCATGAGACTCCAACCCTAGACCAAGAACTACAGGTAAGTGAGGAACACTGAGGTGAGAGAAACATAGTCTTTTCCATGGAAGCCTACAAATTGCTTAACCAATGGCTATCCAATACCAGGTGGGCATCTCTGAAATCTCTCTCTCTCTCTCTCTCTCTCTCTCTCTCTCTCTCTNCTGTATACTCCGCCTACCTAATTTTCTATCCAATAAAATGGGCCAAGGCAGTTTCTTTATTAATAAGAAATCACTCCCACATCACACACACACACACACACACACACACATTCCAAAAGATAGAGAGAGAGATTGGAAACCATGAATTTGAAAGCAAACATGGGAATACATGAGAGCTGTTGGAAAGATGAAAGGAAAAGGTGAAAATGATGTAACTTTACTGTCATTTCAAGCATAAATAAACTAATGACTTGATAAAAAAAAAAAGAAGTTGTGTGTAAGTACGGAGGAAGAAAGCTTTTGCTTTTTGTGTCAGGAGCCCATTCTTCTGCTGTGAAGTTGATTTGAAAGAGAGCTGTGGATTTGGGAAAGCAGATCTAACAGATCTCTTAATAGTACATAAGAAGAATAGGGCCTGTTACTGCTGTGGTGCAACTTCCCCTGTCCCATAATAACAGGGGCTGATGAGTGCCTTTCCCAGGCATGGTGACTTTAGAATAGTTAATGAAATTCATTGCTCATTTGAGAGAAAGAATAAGAGTAAAAAGCATTATAAAAATTCAATCCAGTTCAGGGTAATCTTGGCACATACTTTATCCCACTTGGTGTATTTCCAGAAGAAACAGGTCCATTAAATTCAAGAGGGACAGCTCGATCCTTGTTAAAGCCATAAATCAATGTTGCTCAGTTCCTAGCTCAACTTAGTGCCTCTGTAGAGAGCAAGACTGGGGAAAGAACTGATCTCACCATCCCCGAGTGTGTATTTCTCTTTGAACAAGATGCTGAACAGACAGGGCCCTTACTTTGGAGACAACTGAAGACGGACACTAAAAAGAAATCCCACACTAGCTCAGAAATGAGTATAATAAAGGGTTATTTACTTAGGGGTAGACCCAAAGATCACAGTTGTCTACTGGAATGGGGAACAACAACCTAATCCAGCAGCTGGAAGAGAGAGAGAGTGTGCTCACTTTACAACAGCATTTATAGTATAAGAGGCCACACCCAAGTGGAAGGGTAACTTAAAGATTACTGGCTAAAGGATTTCCTACAGCACCTCCCCCTTTTGTTTAAATAAGAGAGTTCTAAGCCTAATGCAAAATTATATACAATAAGAACAAATATCAAGTATAAAAATTAGAATTACAACCAGTATAAACAATATCAAGCAAGAAGCGTGATAAATGTTTCAATAATTATCCTATCCTAAGGAGTCTAAGTCTTGTATTATAAATAACTTGGCCAAGTCATGAGAAGAAAGTAAGTGCAACTGTCTAGTCTTCAACCCCATCGAAGACCTGAGAAAGGAAATAATATTACTTGAGTAAGCAGGAAGTGCACTCCGGCATCTTCCAAAATGTGCAACAAATGACAGAGACAACTGGCTACCTGGGTAATCACCCAAAGTCTCATTTGCAATGTTGGAACAACCAACTTTGGCTAAGGACTAGAGTAACTAACAGACCATTATCAGAAGCAGTAAAATTTTCAAAACTGTCTTACCCTGTCTTGGCAAGATTTGACAGTCTTTTTTCTTGTATCCTGCTTGTCCTGTCTGGATATCATGCATTTTGTTAGTGGTTGATGCATGGGCAGTTCCTTGCCCAAAGGCCAGTTTTTTCAAGAAGAAAACAAGCTCCAAGTGGAGTGTCTTCAGTGGTCAACATTCTCTCGGGAATAGATCAGTGCTACCTGTCTACCCTTGGGCTCTCACCACCACAGACACAGAAAGTCTCCAAGCAGGCTCTGTCAAATCTCAGCTTGTAAGGACTGTGAACAAATTAGTGTCATTTTGGGCTATTTAACAGTCTCCTGTATCCCAGACTGGCTTTGAACTCACCAACCTAGATTAGGATGACTTTAAACTCCTGTTACTTTTACTTCTATCTCCCAAATGCTAGAGTTTGAAGTGCTAAGGGTGGGATTTGTGGCCTCACACATGCTTAGCAAGAACTCTACCAGCTAAATTACATCTCTTGTCACCTCAATGCAACTTACTTGCTAAATTCATATGCAAAAAAACCTACAAAAAAAGTGGAGTATCTTGAGTGATACTCATTATGAAGATCCCTGGAATGACAAAAGTTTACTAATGTATTTCTTCAGCCAAAGCTTAAGGAGCAGATATTCTAGATTTGAGAGTCCCCCAAGTCAAAATAATTTCAATGGAGTATCTAAAATAGGAAAGGCCTGAGGATATCATTCATAAGTTCCCTGATGTGTCCAAGGTTGTCTTATCAAATGTTCGCCATACATACTTTCTACTGATCTATCAAGAAGAGTTTAGGTTTTGGTTTGTAATTTGTTGTATCAATAACCTTAGACTCTGGAACTCTGATGTGCCTACTGTAGTAACTTGAATAATACTAACTTTAGCTACGGTTTGCTTTTCAGTGAAAAGTCTTCCTTGAAAGATCCTTTTGGTTTCAATTTCTTCCTTATTCATGGTTATATGGGATGCAGATGTGTGTATAGATATACATGAATATGTGTGCATGTGTCCAGGTGTATATGAACATGTGTGCATGTGTGCAGATGTATAGGAACATGTATGTGTTTACATGTGTGAGGGGTATATGAACATGTATGCATGTACATATATGTAGGTGTATATGAACATGTGTGCCTGTGCAGGTGAAAGACAAAGTACAACCTCAGATATGCTCCTCAGAAATGCTAAGAGAGCAGAATAATTGTTTTATGCTTTGAAGATCCAAAAGGTAGTTTTTCACATAAATTTCGGTTGTGGCAGGACCAGGGATAATATAAAATAACTGAGAACTGGGGCTGCCCTGCTTAAAGACATTCAGTCATTTTTAAAATGGACCTCAGGAGATGACTTAGTGGGCAAACTCTTGCTGCTCAAGCCTGGGGAGCCGAGTTAAATTCCTAGCACCCACACCAAGTGTTTTTAACTTCAGCCCTGAGGAGACAGAAGCAGGAGGATCGTGGGAGCTCACTAGCCATCCAGTCTAACCAAGAGAGCAACCTTTAGGCTCACTGGACAATTTTGTCTCAAAAACTAAGGTTGATGGTGACTTAGGGAGAAACTGACGTCAACCTCCAGCATCCACTACATGTGTACAACCATGCTCATCCTCACACATGGAAGCACACATATGCATACACTGCACAATCCTTCTCAATTTCTATTCCTTGGAATTAGTTTTTGCCTGGGAAATGAGAAATTTTGAACCAGAAATAAGTGGGAATGGAAAAGCATCAAAAGCAGCAGACCAAGGATGACTTTCCAAACTTCCACAGAGCCTCTGTAAATTCTACCCCAACTGTGTGGTGTTTTACACCACCGTCAGAGAACAGACTGTGTTGGGCAACTCGCTTTTCTTCAAACGTCCCAGTGAGCATCCAGTTTCCTTGATGGACCCTTCCAAAGAGAGCAGTCACCTTGCCAGTTTATTTAAGCCATTGAGGACTTTGTATGTTTGTTTGTTTTTCTTTTAAACCAGAAAATGGATGGATATCTTTGCTTTTGGGCCACAATGTTCACATTTTGCTGTTTGCTTTGGAAAATTATCAAAACAAATATTGTCTGCTATTTTAAGAAGCCCATTAGGAGTTTTTTAAACATAGATGAAAATGTGGGGGACCATGCTTTACTGAGGTGGGTCATCTAGGAGCGACTGAAAGGTGAGATAGAACAGTCGATACTAACATTAATATTCACAGGATCTCTTCAGCATCTGGGTTTCATGGTGACCCTTCATGCATCTAAGAGCCAAACCCCACAAATGCACCTAAGTACAGCCTGGTCTTTTCATTTGCATGAACACTTCATCAAAGGATTGGGGGACTAATCCTTGTGTCTTAGGGTTTCTGTTTTTACACTGCTGTTTTCTTTCCTTCATGGAAGAGCCCCATTTTCCTCAATTTGTAACCCATGTGTGGTGTGGAACAAGCTCATCAACTCTGTAATGACACACTGCTTCTCCCTCTAGCATTTATTATTGTTCTTATTTTGCACTGGGGGAGGCTTCTCAGAGGCTGTGCAGCTTCACTGGGGTCCCAGATTTTAATACCATGTGATTATCTGCACTTTTTTTCGGCCTCACCTATCTTCAGTAGAGTTCAGTTGTTCTGGTCTACTAGAAACTGACCCAGCTTCTCTCTGTAGAGGCAAAGAAGCTCAGAGCCAAACAATTAATCCTGACACGAGATCCGTGCTTCGTTGACAAGGAAGACAGCCTGCAATAGTTTGCTTCCTACCAGCGTGCCAACATTTGCAAACTGACCTAAGTAGAACCCGCAAAGTATCTGATTCAGCAGAAGCAGGCACTACCCTTGTCATAACATTGTACTGAGTAAGCAGCCCTTTTCCAATGTAGGAAAGATCAAGTCTACATGAACATCTATTGCACCCCTGCAGGTACAAGCAGCCTGAACTACTCAGAGAGCTGTCAGGTTTTTTAGGGTTCCCTCACTTCATTAAAGATCTGGAAATAATCAGTATGTGATTATGTGGCTTTGTCCCAAGTTCCTAGAGTCTGCGTGAGACCGAATTGGAAGGACTGTGTGATGTCAGCGCCTCAGTGACAGCTAAAAAATGAAACCAAAGCAGTCACAGAGGAGATGTGAGGTTAACTCGATTTTTTGTTTTGTTTTCCTTTGTTTTTCCCACAGCAGGAAAAACCCAGACTGCTGGAGCCTTTGGATTATGAAACTGTCATTGAAGAACTTGAAAAGACCTATCGGAATGATCCTCTTCAAGATCTCCTGTTCTTCCCCAGTGATGACTTCTCAGTAAGTCCCTTTGAGTTCTTTAAAATTAGCAGGGCTCTTTCCACATAGATTCAGAAAGCAAAGCCTTCTGGAAATTTTTTGGGGGGTTGTTCTGTTTTTGTTTTTGTTTTTGTTTTTTTGTGGGTTTTTTGGAGGATTTTTTTTTGTTTGTTTCTTTGTTTTTCTCTTTAGAGCCTGCTACCCAGCACCCAAATAAATACATGGAAACTTGTTCCTCCTTGTGGATGTCCAGTCTTAGCTTGGCTTGTTTCTAGACAGTTTTTCTAACTTAAATTATCCTGTTTCTCTTATTCTATATTTTGCCTGTGGGCTTTTTAACTTTCTGTATTCTATATCTCTTTCTTTCCTTCTTATTCCATGGCTGGCCAACTGGATGACTGGCCCCTGGTGTCCTCTTCTCCTTTTCTCACTCCTCTTTTATTTTTTTTTTTTTTTTTTTTGGAGTCTAGATTTCTCCTCCTATTTATTCTCTCTGCCTGGTAGCCCCGCCTATTTCTCTCTCCTGCTGATTGGTGTAATGAAAAGCTGAAAGGCCAATCAGGTGTTTTAGGCAGACAAAGTAACACGGCTTCGCAGGGCTAAACAAATGCAACATAAAAGAATGCAACACATCTTTCAGCATTAAGCAAATATTCCACAGCATAAACAAATGTAACACATCTTAAACTAATATTCCACATTGCTATGACCACATTGCTTTACATTACATCAGCAGAAGGCTGTTTCCAGCCATAGAATAGGCCCAGGGCTTCCCCAGATCAGAGAAGTAGAAGTGAGGCTTAACAGGGGACACAAAGACCCAAAACAGTACATGGTGCTACCTGAGTCCCCTCGGTGTTCTTGTTCCCGCTAATGCCCTAACCTCTTGCTGCTGCCTTCCTTTGATTTAGCCTACTTCTTCACTCAGATTATTTTTAACCAGAAGCTTCTGAGAAACAAAAATCAGGAGGAAAAGGAGAAGTCTTTGGTACAAGAGATCATATTTTATATTTATTTATTTGCTTGTTTATTATTCTCTCATATATTAAATCCCAACTGCTTTAAAACAACCATGAGCCTTTGTTGGCCTTTATTAAGGAGATGGTGAGGCTTGGGGTCAAAGCAAGAGCATCTTTATGAAATGATCTATGTGAGGTATGTTCCCTTTAGGACAGTATACACGCAAGATGCTCTTGAGGTTAGCAATAAGAATGAACGAAAAGGAGGGAGATAGCCCACTCAATTAGTAAAGAGCTTGCCACGTAAGTGTGCAGACCTGAATCCATTCCCCCAGAACCTACATTAAAAAGTCTACTGCAATGGCATACCCCCATAATCCCAGTGTTGGGGAGGTAGAAGCAGGAAGATTCTAGCAGCTGGCTGGCCAGCCTAGCATCAGCTCCAGGTCAGTGAGATAGACCGAGAGAGAAGGAAATGAAGTTAATATTGAGGTTAAAAAAAGAATAAAGTTGTGGATGATGAACACTAGTGTGCCCCAAAGTATTAGATTCTGTTACCTGTAGCGTCTGGAGCATTGACATGCTGTTCGTGAACAGCTCTGCAAACAGGCTGCCCAGGGCAGTTAGTAACCTTTTCCATTTTTTTCCTCAAACAAAGGCAGTCTAAGATATCTCAGACTGAAGATGAAAAGCAGCTGGGGGATATCCCTGTAGAGCAGGCTATGCCCCTGGATTTCTCTCTCAGGCAGTTTCTACATTTCACTAATACAGCTTCAGTATCCTCTCCCACCTTTGAGGACAGATCTGGTTTCTGGCTTCAAAGGGTTTTGTTTTGTTTTGGTTTTTTCTTCCTTCATGGATTTAGGAAAAAGAAGTTACATAGCAGCTCTTAGGTCTATGGATGTAGCTAAGTTAAAGGAAGACTTGCCTGAAACGCATGGGGAGGGGACCTGTGTGTGGCAGAATACAAAATGTTATAGAAGAGACAGAGTGAATACTTCTCTGTTCCAAGCATGGGTTAGGTAACAGTGGAAGAAAGGAGACAGATACAGACATAAGAAAAATAATTATTTTATTCTCTTTTTTGGTGTTTTAAAATGGCTCCTGCTTACTGTTGGCACACTTGAAGAGAGATTTATCTCTGTAGATCTCATTTCTGTGGTTGGGCTAGGCACTGAGGCTTGAACTGCAACTTGAAGTTGAACTACCTTCTTCTTTCTTTCAATTCCATATCCTTATTTTGATTCTTCAGCCTGGAGGTAAACCTACCCAAAAGGCTTTCTGTCAGACAGCACCAAAATTCATGAACTTTGGAGAATCTTCTCCTCCAGCTCTGTCATTTAGAAATATGTCAAGTGCCACTTCAAGTTTCCTTCCACCTCAGCAAGAGAACAGGGAAGCACGGCTGGACCTCACGTTCGCTCTAATTTAGACTCTATTTTTGTCATCAGTTCAGCCTCATTTAAACATTGTCTCTGACTTTTTTTTAACCTTTGCCATCCTTAGTAGTATAAACAGAGCCTACAATAGCATATTGCTCTATTTTCCCAATGTGATCATTCCAATTGGCTCACAGGACTGTTTTATTATGTTCCAACTTGAACTCCACATGTGGTTCCTTGTTGCCTCTATAATGAAGTTATAGGGCTAACTAGATAGCTTGGTGAGTTGAGGGGTTTGCTGCCAAGCCGAAGGACCGGAGTTTGATTACCAGAATGCATTGTAAGGAGAAAATACACTCCCACAAGGAGTCTACTAATCTCCAACCCACAGCTGGGAGAAAAGCACCCAGTTAGTACACTCAAGAGAGATGCGATGGTCTCTAATCTTAATATGAGAAAATGGCTGGATTTTTATTTATATTGATGGAGGGGAGTAGATCAGCATAAAATTGCCAGGATTTTTAGTAAAATTCTAACATTTTTCTATTTCCTGCCCTTTTTCATTCTTGCCCTATGCATTTTGGCTTGGAAGTCTAGATCCCACGGGTAATATGCTGCCTACTTTTGTGTGTCCCATGGGGTAAGAATTGTTGATTTAAATAGTTGAAGGCAAAAACAATCTAGTTGGTAGCAAAAGAATCTGAAATGCACGTTCTGATATCATAAACCAGTTTTTAATCGAGCACTTGTATTGGTTCATTCGGTGGCTTTCACCGTACAAAGGCGGGGCTCTAAGTGATTGCAGAAGTTTGAGTTTGGACATACAACACTGTTCTAGCTTCACTTCTGCTGTTGTTATAAGATATCCTGGCCGAAGAGGACCTAGGGGAGGAAAGGATTGTTTGTTTTACGCTTCCAGCTTAGTCCCTTACAGTGGGGACATCGAGGCAGGAGCTTAGAGCATGGCCTCTACAGCCAGGAGCTGAGAATAATTGCATTGACCCTCACTTGCTGCTTGTGTTTACACTCAGCTAGTTTTCCTCACTCTTGTACAGTTTAGGGTCAAGTTCATGAAATGGTGCTGCCTGCAATAGACTGAGTCTTTCTAAATTGGTTAATAACAATCAAGACAGAACCCCATAGATATCCCATGGCCACCTTGATCTAGGTCATTCCCATTAATAATCTTCCCATAGGAGTCTAGGTTGTGTCACATTGACAGTTAAAACTAACCAGCACACACACTAAAAAACTTATACTCTGACTATGCACACATGCACACACACATGCATGCATTACCATGATAAAATGCATTTGTTCTAGACAGGTCATTTTTTAAAAATATTTTTTATTGAGCTAAACATTTTTCTCCACTCTCCTACCTTCCTCTCCCCTCCCATCCTACCCCTTCCTATGATCCCCATGCTCCCAGTTTCCTCAGAAGATCTTATCTTTTTCTACTTTCCATGTAGATTAGATCCATGTATGTCTCTCTTAGTGTCCTCAATGTTGTCTAGGTTCTCTGGGGTTGTGAATTGTAGGCTGGTTTTTTTCTTTACTTTATGTCTAAAAGTCACTTAGCAATGAGTACATATTGAATTTGTATTTCTAGGTCTGGGTTACCTCACTCAAAATGATGTTTTCTAGCTCCATCAATTTGCCTGAAAATTTCAAAATGTTATTTTTTCTGCTGTGTAGTACTCCGTTGTGTAAATGTATCACATTTTCCTTATCCATTCTTTGGTTGATGGGCATCCAGGTTGTTTCCAGGTTCTGGCTGACAAACAATGCTGCTATGAATATAGTTGAGCACATGTCCTTGTGATATGATTGAACATCCTTTGGGTATATACACAAAAGTGGTATTGCTAGGTCTTGAGGAAGGTTGTTTCCTAATTTTCTGAGAAATAGCCATATTGATTTCCAAAGAGGCTGTACCAGTTTATACTCTTACCAGCAATGGAGGAGTGTTCCCTTTAGCCCACAACCTCTCCAGCATAAGCTGCCATCAGTGTTTTTGATCTTGGCAAAGATCAAAAAGGTGTAAGATGGAATCTCAGAGTTGTTTTGATTTGCGTTTCTCTGATGGCTAAGGATGTTGAGCATTTCCTTAAGCATTTTTCGGTCATTTTAGATTCATCTGTTGAGAGTTTTCTGTTTAGGTCTGTACCCCATTTTTATTGTATTATTTGTTCTTTTGATGACCAATTTCCTGTGTTCTTTGTTTATTTTGGAGATCAGTTCTCTGTTCGATGTAGGCTACCATTTTGTCTTGTTGACCATGTCCTTTGCTTTAGGAGGTCCCCGTTTCTTAATTGTTTCTCTCAGATCTTTCATGTTCGCAATGGACGATATATACACTTCTCTAATCTCCTGCCATCATTGGCCCATTCACAGTCTACATCTCTTAGGAGTGTTGCTCACCATCAAAAAGCTGCCATGCTCCTAGAAAACGTATCATTTCCTTGACTCTGTTGGAACCTTGGGAGTCTCTGTGGTTTGCCTGGACAGTTTTCCCACATCCAAGCAGAAGTGGCAATAAAGTGATCAGACTAATCTCAAAGGGTGGAGTATGGTGGCTCTTCAAATTCCCACCTGTCCTTCCAAACATTAAGAATCAGCTGTTTGGGTGAGAGGACCTAGTTCGTTTCTCTGTTTCTGTGATTCTAAGCACCCGTGCTTCCTACAGACATGATTCATTATTTGCTTGGTTTAATCAATATTTATTTAGCACCCACTGGGTGCTACATATAGAACAATACTTCCCAGAGACGTGAGACTGACAAGGAAAGCAAGATTCTTGGCTTTTGCCGACTCGTGCCCTAATATGGAGAGAGTAAGGCTGATGAAATAGCTTGTGGTTGAATACCAAGAAACAAGCAACTGTGTCTGGCATTTGATACCTCCAGAAGAAAATGTGTGTTTCTCCGTACAGCATTCTCGCACTGCAAGGAGGAACTTTTGCCTCTTTACCCTGATGGCAAAAGATGTCATCATTATTTTTTGCCTAAGCCCCCAGAATGGCCTTTTTAGGGTTTTTTTTTTTTCTGCTTTCTCCATAGACATAATTTGATCCATTCGCATTCAGTATTCACTGGACGCTTTCAGAGTCACAAACCAGACAGTATATATAATGCCTCCCTCCATACAACCCCACTCTTCTTTATTACCCTGCCCCTGGCTCCTGAGGATCTCCTAGCTCTCGTCTCCTAGTGTTGCTACGTGGAGCACCTGATATTTAATCTGTCCTCACACTTCGCAAAAACTTTGGCTCTATAGGACCTGTGCCCCTGGCTCCTGTGACTTAGTTATAAATGTGATGTCTTTAAAGAAGAATCTTTGGGGTCCAGCCTACTCTCCTCCTGTACCGGATTTACTCCATCACAATAGCCCATGCCTTCACTTTAGAGCCCTGCTTACAACTTGAAAGTATCTCCACTGTTGTATATTTGCTTACTTCCTTTCTTGCTTGCTTGCTTTTTCCTTTGTGGTTTGGGGAAGCAAACCCTGGCCTATGTACATGCAAGGTTGATATTCTACTACCGAGCTGGACCCTCACCTTCCAACTTGCTTTTTGTTCACCTTTCTGACACTCGTTTCTCACCAAATTATTATTCCAGTAGGTCAAAGGCATTTTCTTACCTCATCATTGTAAGATACACAGCAACTAAGGTAGCACTTGACACACAGCAAGCCTGGCAATGAATTTAGGGACTGGAAAGATGGCTCCCTGGTTAAGATGTGACCACATAAGCATGAGGACCTGAGTTCAGATCCTGGCAAACCAAGTAAATTTCAGGCAGGCAAGGTGACCTGCTAGTAATTCCAGCCTTAGTGCCCTGAGACAAGGTTAGCTATATTGCCGAACTCTGGGTTTGGATACAATACCATGTTTCAATAAAGTGCTTCAAAAAATAGAAAAAGAAAATATAAATAATAAAAATAAATTTCATGACTTTTCTTTCAGAAGCCCCTGGGCTGTTATTTTAGGAAAAAGCTTTGATTCTTTGAAACCCTTAGGAATCAAAGGCCATTTTGACACAAAACTACTGAGTTGAAAAAAAGAATAGAGTCATTGCCTCTGCTTGATGATGAGAAAATGAAGGTTAATAAGAAGTTCTCCTCTTGGACACAAATCAACATATTGCTTTAAGTAAAAGCACTGAGAAATTTGATGCTCTCTCTAGAGGCTCCTTCTGTCTAGTACAGCACCTGGCACACAGCTGACATCAGCAAAGGTAGCCTCCTCCTTCAGACACTTTAATGTACAAATTGGATGATTTCTAGCATCAGGTAAGAGAAAATATGGTTCATATCCATGTATCAAATACCCAACATACTCTATGGCTCATGGATATTCCAAAGAGTCTGTCAAATAGTGAGTTAAAATGTTCTTCCAGAGGCGATTTTTTCTGTCTCTTGGCACAGCAGGCAGAAAGTACTCTCCTGCTATGTGCAATCAAGACCAGACAACAAAAGGTTTTCTTTTTTTTTCTTTTTGGTTTTTTAAGACAAAGTTTCTCTGTGTGACAATTCTAGCTATTTTGGAACTAGCTCCTCTAGACCAGGCTTGTTTCAAACTCGGAAGGCCTCTGCCTCCCAAGTGCTGGGAATAAAGGCATGCTCCACCACCGCCCAGCTCAGCATAAGCTTTTATTACTACTTCCGCCATAATCTTGTAGTATGAAAAACGAGTGTACGTGTACATATTAACCCATGTATTCAAAAACATAGACAGCTTCATTGTTAAATTCGCTACTGTTGATTTTATCTTTATGTTTTGAAGTTGGCAATAACAGAGACAGACCAAAAATACTCTTGGTCACCAATGTGTGACTTAATGAAGTAGTTAAGGGAGAGGAAGCGAAAGAGCAGTTTCAAGGACACAGTGAATAATGTTCAATGACTCAGACTAAATAAAAACTAAGGCCAAATCACATAAGAGAAGGTGACAGTGCCATAAACGACTTTCTTGCTGGGTGAACAGTGCAGAAAGACTGAGATCGAATCACTGAAACAGTGAAGTTGAGATGTCTGAGAACAGGAACCCTGGTCAGTCTGCATTGCTTTCCAATGCAGTGTCCACTTAGCCAAAGCTCCTCTACTGAAGACCAACTTTGAGAACCGCCTTTAGTAAGCTAAGCATACATATCAAGAATACCAAGATGAGCAGGAGACGATGCTTATGCTCGAATCATAGAACTTTCTGCTGTGTGAAGGGCCACTTCCCAAATCCTACTTCTCTGCTCTCTGTTCAGTGGATGAAGTAGCCTGCCAAAGAAGTTATACCATCTCCTCAAAGTTCACGTTCTTAGTGATGGCTCAGAGTCCATGTTCAAGGGCACTCAGGTTGATCCTGCAGTTGCCATAGGCTGGCTGACAAAACTGAGTGCCACATTCCACCATGTCTCAAGGGCATACATTTTTCATAGTTTATTTTTAGCTGTTGAAAGCAACTGGTACTTGGGGACTTCCACGCTTTACCGCAGGGGCCGTTCTATGAGAGGAAGTTCAAAGACTTGCTACGGTTAAAGTTACAAAGAAGAAAGGTCATGAGATTTCTTTTTATCTAAAACATAGCTTAATATTTCATAGGAATCTCAACTCTTTTTAATCTGTGGCTTCCGAGCATGGAAAAAAAGCTTTAAATGGCTCATAGTGTTTGTGCAAGGGCGCTGCTGTTGTGATTTGAAAGCTAAGTAATAGCTTGTGTTCAATTAGATCATTTCTCAGTTATAGCATCCCTCTCATAGAGAGGCCCTTGGCCAAGGATGTAAGCCACTGAAGACAAACTTCGAACAGAAGCACTTTGATTTTCACTCTTTGTCTCCTTCAAAACAATACTTTATGCATCAGAAGCTTCCTTAAAAATGAGGTATCCAATCAGGAGTAAACAACTCAGTTCTCACTGTGAGTGGTGCCATCAGAAAGTCAGTGTGGACTTATCTAACCATAAACAGTGAGATTATCTTATTTTCAGGAAAAGGCATAGAACTGGACGTGACCGTAAGTCTCACAAAGACAAGTATTGTGTGTTTTCTCTCTCACGAAGTCGAGAGAGGAAAGATGTGTAATAAAAAGGGAGCTGCTAGGTATTTGGAAGGGGAACACAGAATAAGAAAGGGTCATAGAGATGGGGAATATGATCAAAGTGTATCACATATATAAATGGAATTGTTTTCATAAAACTTCTTTGAATAATTAATACAAATTAATTAAAAATAATAAATGAAAATTAAAAATTAGGGTAGCAAGGAATTCTAGTCTTTATTTTAAAAGGAGTATACAGCGGCCCCTCTCTGTTTCATTGTACCTAGAACGTGTGTCCGCATGATGTTTTAGACATAAATGTTCACAGAGGCATAGCCCCCAAATGGAAGCAAGCAAACTGCCTACCAAATAATAACTGAGAGTAATTTGGCATATTTGACAATAATCGTGAAGAACATATGGGTACATGCTACAGTATAAGTGAACCTTCAATATACCATGCTAAGCCCATCAGAAAGGATAACTGTTGTAAGAATGTGTCCCCTGGGGAAATGAAGTAACAGGAGCCCTTCCTCAGAAGGCCCAAGGACAAGCTAAAGTGCCATGCCATACATGTTTTCCCGTGGGACCAATGATTTTATCAGGCTTGGTTACAGACCACGAGCAAGACGTTTTGACGAGAGCATAGGTGACCACAGAGCAGCCGCACTGAGAAGTCTCCATGTAGCTTACCCATGGCCATATAAATGGAACCCCCTCTCACCATCTCCCCCGCCTACATACTCTAGCATGTCTCCTAATCCTCTATACCACATACAGTTAGGACTTAATTACACACAAATAACGGGAAGGAGTGGCTGAACACCTGGGTCAGGGTTCAGTGACCCTTCCCACGTCATCGTCTTATGAGAGAAGGTGCAATCCTCATTGACTCACTCAGGTAGGCATGGCTGATCTGATGTAGAGAGGAATCTTTGGCTCAGAGGATAGGGCACTAGGTCAGCCGCATATAAATGATTCTATTTAAATGGAATGTGTCGGCATAGAAAGCAGATGGATGGTTGGTCGCCAGGTACCAAGAAGAAGAGAGTATGTGCAGACTGCTAAGAGATAAAGGGTTTCCTGAGGTGTGATAAAGACATACTGAATGTAAATAGGGATTATGGTTTCACAGCTCTGAGTAGGCTCAGAATCGACAGAAATTTACCCTTTAAAATGACATGTTCTATGGCATATTAATTATAACTCTCAATAGTGCCCTCTTTCTTTTCTTTAAAGAAGGTTGTTCTAGGTTATGAGGTCAGAAGAGGTGTACATAGTCAAAGATAGAATACCAAAGAATAATTAAAACACATCTACATTCAAGTTCTTTAAGAGTAATAAATGAAAGATACCAAAGGAACTATATAGGGCATAAGAAAATTAACAGCATTTTATTTGTTTTTATTTTGTACATAATGGCATTTCGCCTGCATGTATGACTTCCATCACCTTCATGCGGTGTAAACTACTGTGAGCTGTCATGTGGATGCTTAGAACAGAACCTGGGTCCTTCTGAAGATCAGCTAGTGCTTAAGCAGCTTAACCACTGAGTCATCTCTGTATTACCTGACTACGTTAATTTTTATATTTTATTCCCAAAGCAGGTTTTATGAAATCGGCTGTGTTACTTACTGATCCCATTGCTCCAACAAAACACCCGACAAAGCAACTTAAGGAAGGAAATGTGTTTTGGCTCATAGTGGGAGGTCCTGGTAATGTAAGCTTGAGGCGACAGGTCACATAGCATCCAGAGTCTGGAAGCAGACAGAGATGAATGTTAATATTTGGCTTCTTTTGCCTTTCTATTCAGTTCAGAAGCCCCAGCTCATCAGAAAGGTATCACCTCTCTCTCTCTCTCTCTCTCTCTCTCTCTCTCTCTCTCTCTCTCTCTCTCTCTGTGTGTGTGTGTGTGTGTGTGTGTGTGTGTGTGTGTGTGTGTGTGTGTGTGTGTGTGTGTGTGGTTTTTCAAGACAAGGTTTCTCTGCGTAGCCTTGGCTGTCCTGAAACTCACTATGTAGACCAGGCTGCTTCATACTTAGAGATCCACCTGCCTGTGCCTCCCAAGTGCTAGGATTAAAAGTGTGTGCCATCACCTCCCAGCAGATGTCATCACCCATATTTAAAGTGGTCTTCTGTCCTCATTTAAAGCAGTCTAGATAATCTGTCACAGGTGAGGCTAGCCCAGAAGCTAACTTTATCTAGAAAACCCTCAAAGATATGCCCAGAAACTTGTAAATCCTGTGACGTTGACAGTCCACATTAAACACCATACCTGCTTAAATGTGATAAAACACTCATTTAAGATGACCAAATGAATCAAGATCACAGCTTTGGGATTTAAAATATTCCGTGTATTGGCTCATAGTATGACACAGACAGTAAATAGAGAGTTTAAGAAAGAGAGGAGGTTGGAGTGAGCCATGGCTTATTTGTTTGTTTGCTTGTTTTTGTTTTAAGGGACTGGTATCTATATAAAACCCGAGGTTTACAGAGAATTAGTTGAGGATTTCTTGAAAGGTGAAAGGTGGAATAAAGAGCCTCTGGAGGACCAGCACCATTGTGGGAGAAGGAGCGTAGGTTGTGCTGTAGAAAGGCCATGGGGAGTCAGCCAGAGTGGGCAGGCTACTAGGTCAGCTCAATTCTCTTCCTCTGGAATCACAAAATAAAACATGCTTCTTCCTCAGCTTCCCTACATGGTAGGCTTAGCCTGCACCCCTGAGTCTAACTGACCAATGAGATGAGCTGGTGCCGAATGCACCTTTACAATGATGCAGCACTGGTTTCTCTTGCTCCTCACGTCTTTCTGTGTGAGGCGTGTACAGTCATGTGCTTCTCAAAAAAGATTTTCATGTGCAAAAGGGCAGAAATGTCCACTCCCTAGATCAGATCACTATGTTCTATACGTATACCAAGCTGTCATGTGTACTCCACTAAATTTGCCAGAGATCAAGGAACAGTCATCATTAAAGGAAAAGATGTTTCGTTCTTGCCTCCTTGGGGGATGGAAGATGCACTTGAGTCTAAAATACTGGTTTTCAGTCTGTGGGTCACAACCCCTTTGCATGCCACATATTACATATCCTGCATGTCAGATATTTACATTACAGTTCCTAACAGGACCAAAACTATAGTTGGGAAGCAGCAATGGAATAATTTTCTCGTCGGGTCGGGAGCCAGCACAGCACAAGGAACTGTATAGAAGGGTCGCAGCATCTGGAAAGTAGACCACCACGGGTCTAGAAGATGAACCACAGAAAAAGTGAAGTAACTTTTTCAGTGCTTTGTGGGTATGAGAGTTCAAGACCATGAACCTCACTGACGCACTTAAATAGTGCAATGACCAAGTCGTCACGCTGGACTTTGCTGGATCACGGTCAATACCTACTTATGGATGGTTGCCCACCGTTTCTGCCACCTATAGTTTTCACCAAAACTAGAAGAGTTCCCCTGTAAAGCACAGCAAAGTTATTAAAGCATCATTCTCACATAGTTTACAATAAATAAGAAAAAAAAACGCATTGGTGTTATTTCTGAATGTGGTTAAAAAACACACAAACACACACACACACACACACAAAACTGTTTTCAAAGCAAGCACAGTAATGTGTCTTCTTTAGTAGAAATCAGCATTGGTGCCCTAACCTGCTAAATGAAGAGGCATTTCCTTTTCAATACACGATTAAGTGTGAGTTACTTGTTCGTTGTGGAGCTGCCTACATCTTAATCAGGACTGATGGAGTTACTTAAGCACCATCTTTTCTCTCCTTGCCTTTAGCAGCTGGGACCGACTGTAAGAACTGACACAGGCCGCCTACTCAGCCCCAGGACAGCAAAAGCGATCCATCCCAGACTTTAATGGTGGCATTTAGCCAACTGGGAAATGGTCCCTGTGCTCTTAGACTGAAGTCCAACCCAGAGTCATTTTAACCAGCAGAATGGCTGCTGCAACAAAACCACAAAGGCTACCCAGCACAGCACTGAGGGAACTAGGAAGTAGCAGAGCCGGAGTCAAAGACACTGAATATTGTGGGCCTCAGACTGCAAACACAGGCTCGGGGCCATCGGTTCAGAAGTTTTCCTTTCCAAATGCCCGACAATACGCCCCTTATAAAACTCTTGCCACCAGATGAGCTCGGCCGAATGCCAGTGCGGTCTCAGATCTGTTCCATGCTACTGAACTCTACCAATTGTGGAACGGAGCTTTATTAAAGAGAACAGGAAGTCTGTTGTGGCCAAGGCAATTTGTAGTGGTCTGAAAACACCGACTTCTCAGAAAGGAAATTCTTTTTAAATGTATTAATACCCTTAACAAATAGGATTCTTCATACTTCTATTTTGACCAAGTTACTTGTGCTCCGTGCAAGCACTTTAAACAAATGTAAAACAAGAGGAAAGGCACCAAAGTTTTGAAAGCTCTAACCTCATCGAGGCCTTTTGGTTTTTTAAACAAGTGTTTCAGTTTTATACTGAGATGGTTCGCATGCCGTGTCACGCACATACATGTATGCTCACAGTCCTCTTATGCCGTGTTTGTGTTGTATGAGGTATTCAGCATGCACAGAACATGCAAAATAAAGTCCTAGGTTTGTCACATGGTTTCATAAGCTTGACTTAGTAACCGTGATCTTATTTAGTGTAGGATTAATGTCATTTTGTGACCACAGGTCATCAGGAATCCTTCTAGCTTCATGCATTGCTCATGGCTAGTATCTTACATATTTGTCTATGCTCAGCATGCTAGATCACTGATGTAACACTGTGGGAGTCTTGATTTGTAGTGATTGCTGAGACCGAAGCAAGTAACCCCGTGTATCTGTGAGCTGTCTTTCCAAAGTCATTCCTGGGCCACTGAAGTCTAAACAATAATCCCCAAGACTCAGTCTAGACTAAGTTGTTAGTATTTACAGAAAGACTAACAATAAAGAAGCAACTTGAAGGAGGAAATCAGACAAGGAATTATAAATGAAGAAAATCAAGATAACTCTAATCTTGCTTCATTGCATTCTGCACAGAAACAACCACTTCCTGGTCTGTCTGGAGACCTCTGCTTCATCTGCAAGACCTCCACTTGCTCTCTCTGTCTGCTCTTGGTTTAACTTGGCAGTCTCAGCTCTTCCCTGTGGTGATATTTTGCTTGGACTGTAACAAATAAAGCTTGCTGGAGGATCAGAGTGTAGTGTGAGCCACTAGTTAGCCATAGAGGCCCAGTGATGGTGGCACATACCTTCAATCTCAGCACTCAGGAGGCTCAGGCAAGTGGATATTTAAGTTCAAGGCCACCCTGGTCTACTGTGAGATTGAATCAGTCTAAAAGAGAAAAAGAGCAGCAGCTGGGATCACACACCTTTAATCCCAGCATATAAGGTGGAAGGAGACAGGAGCTCAGAGCATTCAATCTGAGGATTCGTAGGGACAGGATGACCCCACTGGTTTATGGATTCAGCAGAGGTAAGAACTGGTATGGCTAGCTCCACACTCTGATCTTTAGGCAAGCTCAATTTGTTATAGCACAAACAAAATATCACCACACTTGCATCCTCTCTTCTATAGATGACATGAAGTCCTAGAGACTGGTGAGCTCACCCCTTAGCAGTATTTGAAGTTGAACATTACTTTTACTGAACGAAATATCTGGAACACCGCATTTTTCATCATTTTTATCCTCTGATCTTAGAATCATATGATGTTCTTCCTCTTTCACAACATCAAAACCCATGCTTCCCACATAGACATGTATGTGCATACTCCCACAGACATACCCACGTATCACACGAGTTCACACATGCACAGGAATACACAGATTGGCACACTACAGGCATGCACAAGCTAACCGTACACAGCACACAAACTTACAGCATATACACACTCACTATATTAGCATACCCTTATGCATAACCACCACCACACACCCACACTTCCTGTATAGATGCACTCATGCACTACACAAATCACAAGCTCACTGAGTCACTTGCCACACCCATGCACAGCAGAGACACTGATGTGCTTGCCTAAAGTCACACACACTTACCCTGAACAGGCACTGCATACATACACTCAGGAAAAATTCAACAGACAGCCGGCTAAGCACCCTACTGAACATTGAGGTTATGGCAGTGACAATAAATGGGACTTGCATCAGGTGTGGAGGGGAAATTTGAAGAAAATGCTAAGTCTGAAATCGGGATGAAAGGGATGATGGACACAATGCTGCTGTGGCTGACACATGGCTACACCACCATGAGCTCAGAAGACAAAAACTCTTGTATCCTCTTCTCCTAAACTAACAGTGGCTTTTGAGATTTTCGTTTGTTTCAACCACCAAAGCAGGAGCATGCCTTTCATCAGAATAAGTTTATACAAACTGTAGTTTGTATCTCAGAAACGATGAGGAGTCTATTCAGGGAACGCGTGACCTAAAATCTCCCCCGTGGTTGGTACCATGCTACTGCCAGTCATTTTCACCAAATCACCAGGAAAATGGACAGACTGAAGGAAGCTGGTGGCCATAGTGTAATCGTGTTAGAAAAATTATAAGCCAGAACCTGGAGATGCATCAAACAACAACAACCTTTGAAATTCTATTCAAAGGCTTCATGAGGGATCTTATGTAGTGTATCCGTTTAATAGAACACTATTTGGATAAATAGCTATTTGTTTAAAGATGTGAAATTTTTTACTTATTTCAACAGAAAATAACATTTAAAACATGACCTTTTTTCTTCAATGTGCATGTTTATTTTGTTTCCTTCCTCTTATTAGCTATGTTTGTAAACACACACACACACACCCTAAAAGGGGATAGGTTTACATGTTACTATTTACAATAGGATCTTGTAAGTTCTTAAGATTCATTTCAAATTTATTTTTACATGAACAGTAACAAAAAATTCTAATAGAAACAAGTTACAAACACAGATGTTCACATTTTTTTCCTCTCGGTAATAAAATGGATTGTAAAACTCTGAGCTACACAGATGAAGCAATAACTATGGGAATGCTAGCAGGCGTGCAATTGGGACTATTTGGCTCTTTCCTCTTTTAAAGGGATTAAAACATAAGGGTTTTATGTTTCTTGGGGAAGCTTCTCCACCCAGCTCGATGACAGTCAGCCCTCGTGTTTTTGGGATAGTGGTCCACTCCATGCATTCAAGATGGAAGGCTTAATTTCTTCTCCTGGTTCCTCTCAGACAGCCACGGTTTCTTGGGATATCCGAACACTGTATTCTACGGTACCGGAAGAGGCAGAGAACAAAGCAGAAAGCTTGCTGGTGAAAGAGGTAAGCGTGGTGCTCTCATTTATTTCTCTCTGAAGTGTTTGCTCCTACCCATACCCACAAGTCAGGCAACCTCAACACACTTTTCTGCTCCCATTCTCCCGCGTGCTCATCTGCAATAGAGAATGTCACAGATTGTCTCAGTGTCCATTTCAGCCTTTGTCACCTCTGGGTGGCCTTCCATCTCTCTGTAGCCAGTTTTGATTATATAGCAATTGCTCTGTTTTAGGTCTTTTGTTTGTTCTTTTCTTTCAACTTTCACACTGAGAAGTATTTGACTCTTTTTAGTAGAAAGATCTAGCTTTGCTTTGCTTATTCATGCTGCAATTGAAAACGAAGAAGGCTGCATTCCATGAGAATCTTAGATTGTAGAGTATCTGCTTTTAGAAATATAGTTATTTCTGCTGGGAGCGATGAAAAGTGCTGATGATAAATCTCTCTGGACAGCTTGAGGGACTGATTTAAAAATCTGTTGACAACATATACTTGAATTCAGTTGATGAAACAACTTCTTCATCTTCTAACCAGACATCAGGCTGCTTTGGGGTTGGGCCAGCACACAGCAGCTAAGAAGCAGAACTTTACCGGATGAACCCAGCACCTCCTTTACACACAGCAGAGGGTTAAAGTGCAGGCCAGGTCAGATTAATTGGTAGAGGAAGGGTCTAAATGTCCTCTGTACTCTAAAATGTGGCATGTCCTGATTAAAATTCAGATGAAACTTCTGTGATGGTTAATTATCAAGCTGGGACATTTAACTAGGTCCTCTTACTGGTCACTGAGTAAAAACTTCAGGTTCTTTATAAGATCCCAAATTTGATTGCTAGATTTAGTTCCTGATACCTTTTGGATTTGTTTTTAATAAAGGAAAGTAGAATCTTAAAGCACATTTACTTTTCTTACTGTTAATTGCTAATATATTTAACATCTTTTAAGCTATTAATTTTAATATGAATGACTCTATGGAAATTTTATTTTCAGGTTTGTAGTTATATCATTTGCAGATTATTAGATTTTTCTTCTTTTCAAATAAGCTTATTATGTCCTTAATTTTTGTCTCATTGTATTATCAATATCCTAAAATAATGTTGGATAACAATGCTACTACTGAATGTGCTGTTTTGCTGTCTGACTTATTTTTGTTTTAGGGGGAAGCCATTATTATCTTTTCTGTTTTATAAACTACTGGCTTTTATATTGTTTTTGAGGCGATGTCTTCCTTAGACCCTTTGACGTGCTTGTAAATAGTCTCACCAGAGAGTCTAATCAGTCTATTGTTATGCAGCTTCTCCAATATAATTCAGCACTGAGGTAGAATTCATAATTTTTTGCATGTTTATTTGCATTTCTGATATGAAAGTTCATATATTTGTCCATATTGTGTTATTACCCTAGTAAGCTTTTGCCCCCTTCCCACTATTTTATTACAAGCTTTTACATCTATAGGCATAAGTAAATTTATATCTTACACATGAGCAAATTTGTATCAATAGACATGAATAAAATTTACTTCTGGCTTTCACTTCATTTTGTTGGCATTATAGAAAAATCTAGCCTTAAAAAATAAATTGGGGATACAGTTGTGGTGTATGTGGTAGTTAAAAGACTGACTAGACACTACTACAATACCTGGGGAACAGAAGCATAATTTTATAGGGATGTAATGAATGTAGAGAAGACACCCCACGTGACTTCCAAAGCCCTGATGCCATGTAACTACATGGATGCTGCCGGACGGCCTTGAATTCATTGTACAGAGACAACTGTGTCCCAGCAGCAGGGACAGGAAAAAGCCGTGTTGAGTTAGCCGGGTCAGCTTGCAGAGGGTAAAACCAGTGAGGTCCGCTTTAGAGAGCCAAAGCATGCATGCATGTTACCTACAAATTTCACTGTGCCAACAGCTCCACAAGAATCCGCAGTTCCCACCTGGGCCTGAAATTGCACTCAGCGCGCTGATATCCGCAGAGTTCCTAGAGTGCTAAATGCAATACCTTATGGTAATCTGCTGGTGTTTTCCGTGCCTTTAGCTCAGTTAGCTAGCGATACTTTCCTGTACAGCCACTGCCTGTGAGGAACCGAACCCGAGTTAACTGCAAAGTCGATCATCTTGCTCTTTGGTGGAGCAATCAGGGTTGAAATTTGTTGGACAAATGAAGCGAGTTTTCATCAACTAGGAAACAAATATTCCAAATTTAAAAAAAAATGGATACACCATACTTTTTCCATGTTATTCAGCAAACAAACAAGGGGAACAAACTAGTGCCTGGGGCAGATGATTGATGAACAAATGCCCCGCAAAGGCCCTAGCAACAAAGACTTTATTGTTCATGTTGGGAGATTATTTTGAAAATTCTCTTTCCCTTATTACATAAGAAAGAAATTCTACATGAAGGTAAATTTAAAATAAAAAGCAAAAGCCACAAAAGTGTGGGAAAACATTTTTAAAGGGAGATGAAAAGTGACAGATTCCACTCTGTAAAAAGAGTAAATTTCTGCAAGACAAATGGTACCCTAAAGTAGAAGAAGTTAAAGCTGTCACCTAAACTCTATATATTTCTTCTGATAGGTGCACAATGCGTATACGTTTCTAGCAGTCAAAATTCAACAAAAGCTTTAAAGATTCTTTTTAGTTTATAAGTATGCATGTGTGCGTGTGTGAGCTGCTGTGTACCATGGACATTCAGATGGCCATGGAGACAGATCTTCAGGAACTGGAGTTATGTACAGTCGCAAAGTGACTGAAATGGGTGCTGGGAACCAAACGTGGGCCCTCTGCAGAAGCACTTAGTGTGCTTGGCTACTGGGCTATCCAATACTCAGAATTCTACAGCTCTTAATATGAAAAAGGCAACTCAGGGAGAAACATGCAAAAGATATAGGCAGGCAAATGCAGTCAGCTAAGAGGTATGTGCTAGAGGTCATGGAAATACAAATAGAAGCAGATTTTATATGTCATATCTGAAGGACAAAAAAATAAAGTAAAATGATTTGATCATGGCGATAGTATAGAGGAAAATGTCAATATAACAGTATTCAAAGTACATCTGTAGCTTTTGAAATTTACCCACAAGTAACTCTAAAGTGTCATGTGTAAATATGTACACATGTAAAAACAAGCTTAAATATATGCATGTATAATTATAAGCATGTATATTGCTGATTGGTAAAATTTAAAATATAAATGGGAACTCTATTTAAAACATTTTTAGCACATTTATGTGTGTGTATGTGTGTTGTAATAATACACAGCCCTTGAGATACATACATTTAAGAGTCAGGCAATGTGGTATACGCCATTAACCCTAGCACTAAGGAAGCAGAGGCTAGCCTAGTTGACAAAGCAATTTCCAAGATAGCCAAGGTTACATAGAAAAAGCCCATCTTGAAAACCAAACAGAAACATTTATATGTATGTGTATGTGTATATATACACTTAAGTATATGAATAAATATGCATTCAAAATATTAGGCCTTGTAGGGCAATGATATATACATACGTGTGTGTGTGTACACCTCATAATTCCATGTTCTTATAGTATTAAAAGTAAATTTTAAAAATTTAAAAATATTTTGTAAGTAATTAGAATTTATTTGTAAATGCTGCCAGAATTGGAACCCAAGTCTGTGGCCAATGAACCCAAATCCCACAACCAATTCAAAACCTCCACCACCAACCTCTCGTATCATCAAGTCTACAAGTGTAACGTTGTTGCCTGGAAGCCAGGTCTGTCCAGCTCAGGAGAACCCCAAGAGTGTAGGGCTCCTCGAGGTCAGCCCTTCCTTGTGTTTCCAGAGCCCCTGCACCACAGCTTCCAATGTCAGTCACTCTTACAGTTCTCTAAGGTCACCTTCCGCTGCCAACAGGCTGACCGCAAAATCTGCCTTTCTCTTGTTACTTTTCCTGTAGAGAAATTCCTTACCTTTGCGTTTGTTCCACTTTAATTATTACCTTTCAGCCTTGGCAGGCCCCTCTCTCTTGTACACTCAGCTTCCCTCTTCTTCAAAGAGAAGAATTCCTTCAAAGAAGGGGGAAACTTGGAAGAAATCATTTTATTTTCATTAACTTTTTTGCATCATCCTCTGCAAGAAGCTTCTGAATTTGGTTTGAAGGATGGAGATGAAGCAGAGCTTGGGCTCCACAGTCTGGGAAGCTGGAACATCTTACTTACAAGTGTCCCCCATTAGCAACAGAACATCAATAGCCAGGCCCGCCTGTTGCAGATCAAAAGAAAAGGAGTTCCCAGAGAGTTGCTTTAAGATGGAGAAATGCCCCCAGAGAAATACGCTGGCAAAAAGGCTTGACTCAGATCATAATAGCAGCCAATCATTATTGCCTATTGCTTTGTGTCAGAGAAACATCTAAATCATTCACTTATAATAATTATAAACAAACGCTAGAGACAAGCAGCATCCTTTAAGGATGAGGAAACCACATCATAGAAAGACGAAGAAACTTGACCAGGTAGTGTCATACAGATAGGAATACGTTCAGTATCTGGCCCCAGGCCCCTGAGCCCAAGCCCCTAGACTTTTGATCGACAGTGCTAACTACCAGTCTGAAGCTTTGCCCTAGTGTCCTCTGGAATGAATCTTCCCTAGCAACTGCGCTGCAGCCTCTGTCCAGCCTCTGGTATATATAATCAGCAGAATACACCTGGGGAACACTACTGAGACCAGATAAAGCAAGCACTGCAGTAGACTCCAACATTTGCACGACTTCTGCAGAAGCTCGTCTATTTCGCCATGGTTGCTATATTGAGCTTCCTTCTTGGTCCACCCTGAGTTAAATTGCCTGGGGACTCCGTGCGCTGGCAAGGACAAATGTTCTGGTTGCTAAGCAACAAAATGGAAAGAATCTAGTTTCAATTCATCCAGCTCGATAAAAGTCTTGAACTCTCTCTCTCACATTACTCTACGGTGATAATCCACAGACTCTTGTCGAAGGTAGTGGGTTTTCTTTCCCTTTGTCTTGAATGACTTCATATTTTTTAAAGGGAATTAAGTAAAATGAACCATGTCTCCCTTTTCTGCATTATCTGTTATTAATTATCCTCCCTGTCTTGGAGAGTGAGCTTAGCTGTTTCCCACACAAAAGCATAGGCTTTCATACCTGCAACATTGCCAGCTCTGTAAACAGTTGGCCACAGTTGAGCAAAAATGTACGTACAAAACTATGTTTAAGTATCCTAAAGCACAGGTATTTATTAACTCATTTACTGCCTCATCCACAAGCCCTATATGATTAACTTGCCCGTGTGCACAGAGAATGATTGTTCAACCTCTGCTCACTCCATGGTCTCCAAATTCCTTAAATCACTGTGCTTAATATTTCCACTGTTAAGAAGGAATGTGCCCTTTATTTTGACATGTCTCAGTTTCTCCATCTTTATCTAGGACTATTGACCTAGTGATGTGATCCTAAAAGTAACACTAGCAAAGGTATGGGAAACAAGAGCTTGGGAAGACTGTATCTGATCCCCCAAACTACCTTTACATCTACTTCTATGACCATGAAAAAGAAGTAAAGTCAACTAACTGCTCCTGGGATACCATTCCCACTTGGGAACCGGGCAATAAAGGAGATTATACATAGACTCCAGGCTTCCCAAGCAAAATGCCTACAGTACAGTTTCCGTTTAAATACGCACCAAGGAGTAAGATGAAGTTCAGCCCACTAATTAAAACTAAGCTGCTGGTTTATTCTCACTTAACAAAAGAAAATGAAACAGCAGATTGAATAATATGATGGCTCAAAGGAAAACAGGCCCTGGGAGCACTTCAGATGAGCTGACGAGGGAAATACTGGCTAAGTACTAAGGTTTCAAGTTGCTTTGACACCAAAGCCTGTTCAGTCAATGGAACCCAGCCTCTCAATAGGTGTAAAATTGACATAAAATGAGAAGAAAATATTGAAGTCAAAAATCCAGGTATTACTTTGGTTGTGACATCCAATCCTTAGAAACTAGAGTGTTGCAGAAGCAATGTTTGAAAACAGAAACAAATTTCTCTATGTCTCTAGCGAGAGTGTACCTGGATACACACCATCCTTATGCCTATCTTTACGGGGGCAGTGCTGAGTTACCGTGGGCAGTTCATACTTTATGCAGGGACTCCAGACTAGAAATAGTGGGGTTTTCCAGGAAAAGAAGGAACATAAGACTTATGATGGAAGAGAAAATACAAATCATGTTTAAGGGAAGGAAGCTTAAAGAAGCCACAGCAAAATCACACTAAAAGCCCAAGGACCACCTAGTTAGAACTGAGGCCTAATCAATTTCATACCAGCAGGGTGTTCTGTATAAACCCAGTACACCAAGGTGTCTGCAAGTATTACACACACACATACACACATGTATTCTCTCTCTTTCTTCTCTCTCTTTCTT
>NW_026068002.1:1811448-1889776 GCF_014885135.2 Alexandromys fortis
GAGAGAGAGAGAGAGAGAGAGAGAGAGAGAGAGAGAGAGAGAGAGAGAGAGAGGCAACTGTCCAGAACACAGGAAAAAGGTGGGAACAGATGGTCCAGGAAGAGCTTGTTCAGGATGCCATGAAGGATAGAGCTGGAACTAAGATGGCAGGACTCTCAGTCAGGTCCACAAGGAAGGAGCTGTTAAGGAGGACCTTACATAGACAGCAGAGATGGGACAGGAGAGAAGTGAGACAGGAAGAAGGAAAAACTGGTACTCAGAATCTAACAAAGATGAACAAGAGCGTACTGATGGCATAAACCCCAAAGAGGGAAAAGGACTAAGCTCACTGAATATGGTAACGTGGAGTCATCACTGGTCTCCAACAGAAAGTTTCAGAAGTTAGGGGCACAGACTGGTTGAGGTTATTGTACACTAAAGCCCAGGAATATGTGGCAATGTTATTATCAAACCATTATCTATAAAGTGCCTCAGAAGTAAATTCAATAAAGATGTTGTACTCTTGAGACAGAATGTCTTATGTTCAGAAAAGGTAAGATGTTCACTGAGTCATATGTTGATCTTGGAACTACATACCAGTGTACCAATTCCCTAAAGGACAGGGCAAAATGTCCCACCATGGAAAGCAGTGTGACGAAGGCAGTATAATACTGAGAATGGGTTTTCGCCCTCTTTCTCTTCTTCCTGTCTCACCACCTAGCTTCAGTCAGTCAAAAGTGCTCAGTGAACACACGAGAAGAGTGGGAAATTCAAATTTCAACATGACATGGCTTCCTGGAGCAAGGGCTAGGGATACGAAGGTAGCTGCAGGAGCTGAGAGGAACCGGATGCTGTTTCCAATGAGCTCCATGCCTACTCACCTTTGTTAACCAGAAAGGAGGTGTCCAGTGATCTAATTTATCTCATTTCAGGGAAATTTGTTCACAGTTAAAATGATAAATTTGATGCCTGACTTTGAACAGTCATGCACACTATGATGAACCCACTCATCCAAAGACCTTTGTTTAGTACACGTGGTACAGAAGTTTGAATCTCATACACATAATGAGACCCATAAACAAGAAAGTCTTTCAACAGCTTGTCTAAGAAAGTAGGTTGCATTCATGACTAAATTAAATTAAATGTATGATGATTGCTGCTTCTCAAATACTGGACTGCACAGGAAGGATTGTTAGACTGGAGCCCACGGTTTCTTTCTTACGATCTGAATTCTGAGCCGGGTGGTGGCGGCACACGCCTTTAACTGCCTAGCACTTGGGAGGCAGAGACAGGAAGATCTCTGTGAGTCTGAGGCCAGCCTGGTCTACAGGGGGAATTCCAAAACAGCCAGGTCTACACAGAGACAACCTGTTTCAAAATACTAAAAAAGAAAAAAGAAAGAAAGAACTGACTTCTGTTCTGAAATATCAGGATACAAAAATAAATTACATTCCTAAGAAAGTTAAGAGACATGTTGGGAGAACATTGAGAGAGATTTAATACTAAAAACACTCACAATGTTAAAAAAAAAAAAACTACATTCTTTCTCAACAAAATTAGGGTTAATAGAAATATTTTGTGTGCATCTGTTGGCTTTTATGGTTGATGGTTTTATTAGTGAATGAGACTCTTAGTTCCTGGATGAAGGCTGTGCTGGAAGTTGAAAGACTTTTGACTTGGTGTGCACTTTTTAAAAGATAATTTGCAAGTAAGGTTTACTTTATAGCCTTGAAATTTTAATGGAGATACTAAACGTCTGTTTTCTGGTTTTAGCCTGTGTTTATTTGTATGTGATAGTTAGATTTCTATCATAGCTAGACCAAAAAAGATAGAATTTTCCAAAGCAAACTGTTAACACTATTTTATTAAGCACACAAAAGATGATGAGGTAAATTAAATGCATTTGGAATTTAGTGATATGAGGAAAAAACATACCAGAAATAGTACTGACGAAATATTGAAAGCAAATGTGTCATGCTTCATATTAATAACCTGAAGAAAATAACTTTCTATTCATTAAAATCTTTAGAAAAATAGTCTTTGTAAATACAAAAAAATGGCCATTACCATGCAAAATTGGATTTTTTTCTGCACAATAACCTCCTCCCATAGATTGTTCAGCTATGGATAGAAATTCATATGGACCATTCAGGAAATTTGGAACATGTGACTATACATTTCCTTTTGGGGTTTTAACCAGATCTTTCAGTCATACTGAATTATAACCCATGTTTACACGAGAAGAATGGTTGGAATATAAACAATTGCTCACGACCTAAAATGTTATTTGTAAAGTCTTGTCTAAGGATTACAATATGTATTTCTAGGCTAAACCCAAATCTTATTTGTTAAAGTTCATCTGATTACTTTAACAGAATGAATTTTAAAAAGATAAATCAACATTTTGACTCATTTTCAACTTATAATTAGCAGAGCTACTGAGGGACCCTTTGAGGTACTCTCAGTTTCTAAATAGCGAAATAAAAAAGTGGAAATGACATTCACTGCTTTCACTGATCGTGGGTACCTATATCATTCTTTCACAATGGTCATCCTGAGCCTGCATCATTGCATATCACTCTATCTAATATCATGTAATATTTTTAAAAGCAAGCTGAAGTTCATTATATGAGATTTTCCAATGCTTTAAAGTTCTTGTCAAATAGATCTTTCACTTCCTTGGTTAGAGTTACCCCGAGATATTTTATGCTGTTTGTGGCTATTGTGAAAGGTGAAGCTTCTCTGATTTCCCTCTCTGCTTCCATATCCTTTGTGTATAAGAAGGCGACTGATTTTTTGGAGTTGATCTTGTATCCTGCCACATTACTAAAGGTATTTATCAGCTGTAAAAGTTCCTTGGTGGAGTTTTGAGGGTCACTTATGTACACTATCATATCATCTGCAAATAACGAAAGTTTAACTTCTTCCTTTCCAATTCGAATCCCCTTGATCCCCTTATGTTGTCTTATTGCTATTGCTAGAACTTCAAGCACTAAGTTGAAGAGGTATGGCGAGAGTGGGCAGCCTTGTCGTGTTCCTGAGTTTAGTGGGATGGCTTTGAGTTTCTCTCCGTTTAATTTGATGTTAGCTGTCGGCTTGCTGTATATAGCTTTTATTATATTTAGGTATGACCCTTGTATCCCTAGTCTCTCCAAGACTTTTATCATAAAGGGATGTTGAATTTTGTCGATTATTAACCCAATTAAAAAATGGGGCACTGAACTGAACAGAGAATTCTCAAAAGAAGAAGTTCAAATGGCCAAAAGACACCTAAGGTCATGCTCAACCTCATTAGCAATCAGGGAAATGCAAATCAAAACAACTTTGAGATATCATCTCACACCTGTCAGAATGGCTAAAATCAAAAGCACCGATGATAGCCTTTGCTGGAGAGGCTGTGGAGGAAGGGGTACCCTCATCCATTGCTGGTGGGAATGCAATCTTGTGCAACCACTTTGGAAATCAGTGTTTCGGTTTCTCAGGAAATTCGGGATCAACCTAACCCTGGACCAAGCAATAACACTCTTAGGAATATACCCAAGAGATGCCCTATCATATGACAAAAGCATTTGTTCAACTATGTTCATAGCAGCATTATTTGTAATAGCCAGAACCTGGAGATTTTCCAGTACAATCTGAAGTTATGTCATGCCTAGCTCCCATGGTTTGTGGTGTGTAAACTCATTATTTTTACTTCTGAGATGAGTGTTTTACAAACTCAGTAGCTGTCCCACTTGCTTTTATAAGGCAGAAATTCATCGTTGTGCATTAGGGGAACATACAGTGTAGACGATCCAATCAAGGAAGCCATTGTTCTCTGTGTTTTGTATCTTGTTTCTACATTCTCCATGTCTTGCTTTGTAGGAGCAATCCCTTATTCTGCTGACCTGGCTAATGGCACCTATTTTCCCCCTGGAAAGTCTCATATAGCCATTAAATTATCGAGTCATCCTTTCAGTATGTAATTTGACTCAAATCACTTAATTTCATAATACTTCATTTTCACGATGTATTCTGTAACCATGGTACCAGCATAAAAAAAATTGTTGTGTTTTACAAATGTCGAATTAATCAGTGAGGGTGAAGAACCACAATGGGTACCTTTTATGATTGCATTCATTTTTCTGGCAAGAAACTACTTGTGTGATTAAATAAACCTCCATAGCCAGAATGGAAAATAATTTTATGACTAATAAGCCATTTGTTACCTCTTTAGTGCTGTGCAGCCAGAATCTAATCATCAGCCCTTTGAAAAGGTTGACAAATTGCTAGTTCGGGGATTGTAACATGATTTGAATTGATCCTAATGCCTCTCTGAGGAGGAAGAGAAAGGGGAAAATGAAATATATCCCTTGTACGACTTTAGAGCATCGCTTATAACTTCCCACTTTTCTAAACTCATTTTTTAAAAGAAAAGAGCTATTTGCTGTTACTATGGATATCAAGTATTCCTCATGGGCTCATATGTCTGAAGAGTTGGGGCCCACCCAGCAAGTAGCACTGGTGAGAGCTTACAGAACCTTTAGGAAGTGGAGCGAGCAGAGGAAATGTGTCACTTGATGACAGGCACTGAATGTTGTGTGCACTCCCTGCTTCCAGCACTTTCTATGTTTCTTTACCTATGAAGGTGTAAGCAAGCAGCCTCATACTGAGTTGTGCCTTACCCACCTCGATGGACGGTGTACTGCCAAAGTGTGAGCCAAAATAGTCCCTGCCTTGAGTTGCCTTTTCTATAATTGGTCACAGTGTGGAAAAAAAACTAACTAACTAACTAATAATTATTACATATCAAATGCATATTTAATAGCACCCAAACGTAAAATCCTATGTTAGACTAGAAAATGCTGTTTTTTCGCTGAACATAGCGGACAATGAGGACTACTGAGAACTCAAGAACAATGGCAATGGGTTTTTGATCCTCCTGCACGAACTAGGCAGTTTGGATGCTCACCTTACTAGACCTGGATGGAGGTGGGTGGTCCTTGGACTTCCCACAGGACAGGGAACCCTGATTGCTCTTTGGGCTGACGAGGGAGGGGGACTTGATTGGGGGAGGGGGAGGGAAAGGGGAGGCAGTGGCGGGGAAGAGACAGAAATCTTTAATAAATAAATTTAAAAAAATAAAAAATAAATAAAAACCTATATCTGGGAACTGAGGAAATGGCTCAGTGGATAAGAGCACTTGCTGATCTTGCAGAGGATCTGGGTTCAATTCCAGCACCCACATGACATAACTATCTCCAAATGCCATGTCAGAGAACCTCACACTCTTTTCTGGTTTCTGCAGGCACAAGGCAAGAATGTCGTGTATATATTAGGATTCAGGCAAAGCATTATACACATTAAACAAATACAGAGGCTGGAGAGAGGTCCTAGCAATTAAGAGCACTGGGTACTCTTATAAAAAAAAAAAAAACCCTCATGCTCGGTTCCAGCACCCACACCACAGCTAACAAGCCTCTGTAACTCAGTTCCAGGAGATCTGATGCCCTCCTCTGCCTTCCATGGGCACTACACACACATGGTTCATATATGCAAGCAAAATGTCCACTCACATAAAATATTTTAAAATAGATGAGGCTATAACATATGTATGAAAGTTACTAGAGCCCAATGTTTGAAACTGGAGCCTAGTGCCCTGCTGAGTAACCAGATGCAGGCTGCATGATCACTTGTGATGGAGTCTAACTGATGAAGTAGCAGGGATTCTTTGCCTCATTCAGAATCCCCTGAGGAATTTCTTATGCTATACATATTAGAGACTACAGCACCCGCTACAGAGATTCTGAATTGGTGACATTCAGGTGAAACTCGACAACCCTAGAGGAATCAATCATGGGCATGTTTCATAAAACACTTGTCATAACGGTTCAAAGCTTTGGCCTCATCAACTGTAGCTAGGATTTTTGCATCTAAACACACAAAGGCAGAAAGGATGAAAATAGATACACATCAGACAAAGAAGTTAATGGGGAAAATCACACAGCAGGACATCTCAAAAACCTCACTGGCTCCACTAGCTCCTGCTCAGTCTTCTACTTTGAAGTACACTGTGCCAGTCAGCAAATGAAGGGGGCGTGGGGAGGCTGGTGTTTTGACCTGGGACTAGGTACCAAGGGTGAGACAGTCCAAAGGGAAAGCAGAAGTCACTGCTTTGTTGTCACAAGTAGAGCTAGCCTGTGAGTCTAGATTTCAGCTTTGCTTTTAGTAGGAGACACTGTAGCCCCAACCATAACAGTTTTCAGTGATCGTCTTAGAGGGACTGTGTAGGCTGCAGCGAAGAATAGAGAGTGACTGTCTATGCGTACCATCTGGGAGGGAAGTGCCACCGCAGTGGAGGAGAAACGTGATGCGTTTGTACAATGCACCAGCTTCCTCCGCAGCAGAGAAACTGCAGGTTGAGAAGGGTTCTCAAGAGCCATCCAGTCAGAACTCATTGTTCACCCTGCCCACCACACATGTGAAACCTAGCCGGGAGCTGCAGAAGAAATACGATGAAATGATGAAAACAAATTCTTTAAAATCATTGCTACTGTAGCTCCCCAAACTCTGCTTACACCAGCCAAGGAAAACACGTTGCTAATGGCAATTGAAATGAATGTGGGTTACAGATGGGATCAAACTTGAAGGAAGAATTTTTTTTAAAGCAGGAATTTGTGGAGTACTTTTCCTATGCTAATTGCTGTATAAGAGTTATTGCATTTGGTCCTTGTGAAATCAGTATTATTTAGAGGGATGCAGAAGCTTAGAGTTGCTAAAGCTATTCATTTGAGATGTTTCAAGTAATAAATGACAAAAGAAGATTCAAAACCAGCCCTGTCAGAGTCGGGGACAGAAGCAAAAACACCATCAAACTTTCAGAATGATGGACCAACAGGATGCAATGAGCAAACAATGCATACATACATTTACCAAATGGACTTTCAGAGTCAGACAAATCTGTGTGGATTCTTCTCTCTATCACGGGGAGGTTCTAAGTTAAGAAACACATCTTCTCCTGTTTCTCTAGTCTATGAAGTGAGAACTAAAATTCATCAAGTACTGTTCAAGATGATGTGTACCGTGCCTAATAGCAAAATATCTGACAAATAAAGAAAGAAATAAAGACAGAACGAAAATTATATAAAAGGGAGAGGAAGACGAGAAAAAACAGGAGGAGGGGGGAAGGAGGAGAAAAGAGAGAGAAAGAGAATGAGTTGCTTTTACCCAGTAAATTTTATGAGTAGCACATCTTAGGGTCAGCTAATCCTGTGGCCTATTGTCAACAGTATGTTTAGCATGGCTCAAACTGCTGCCCATAGGAAGCAAAGCTGAATGAATTCTAGATCTGTGCAGCTATGTCTCAGGAACACTTCCAGATCAGCTCTGCAGCAGAAGCATCTCACCCAGCTCAGCATTCTGAGCGGTCAGAAGCTGAATCTGAGATCCTAATAAGTCAAACTATTTGACCAAGTTCATTGGCAAATTCTTTAGAAATGAGACAATATCTGAACTACTATGAGAATTCTGTTCTAAAACGGGCTGTGCTCAGAGGAAAGGTAAGAGGCCTTGGAGAGGAAGGTGTATGCTGAGAGAGTCTTTTTCCAAAATGGCACCAGATTTGAAGTGATCATTAAAATGCTATTTTTCCCTCCTTTAAGTCCAGACTCTCATCACCTTCTCTGTAAGATTCACCCTATTTAAATCCCATCTCCCATCCCCTTCCTCTACTGAGTTCTTTTTACAGTATTTCCATCCTCGAACACAAACATAATCTTTCAGTTTTGCCTTTATTGACCAGCTTTTCAGTGACCTCAAGAAGACATAGTTTTTTACCCCCCTCTTAGTCACTGTGAAATTCTAGAATCACTTCTGGGTTAGATCAGGATTTAATGGTAATTGATAAATGAATTACTGAATGAAAAATCTTCAAATCTAGGGGGTTTAGGTTAGTGAATTATGGTATGATGTTTCATTCTTTTAGAAGTCAAATTTAGAAAACAAATGTAAGTAGGTCTACAGATATAGTTGTGTGATATTACAGTTGCCTAATATGTTCAAAGGCCCTGGGTTCAACCCCTCATAACACCAAAAAAATTGGAGTAATAAAAGAAAGAAAAAGAAAGTAAAATAGAAATCAAATGTAAAGATTCTTAAAACATACTAACTGAATAAAAATAATAAACATATACAAATTTAAATCTAGAAACAAACTAGGCAAACGGGACTAGAACGAAATAAAACATGTTCTAGAGGAATGGAGACAAGGAGTGGGCGTCACGCTTTTATTTTCCATTTGAAAGCACATTGTGAGGCTTGTAGAAATGACTCGGTTCTGAAGAGTGCTGACAGCTCTTGCAGAGGACCAAAGTTTTGCTCCCATGACACACATGACAGCTCACAACCCTCTGGCATCCTAGTTCCAGACAATTCTGATATCCTCTTGGGCCTTCAACAGCACCAGGCACATATATGATATACACATAATCGGGCAGGCAAAACACCCATACGCATAATCTAAAAATAAAGGTATCTTAAACACATTCTGTTCCACGGGAAAATGGCCACAGGAGAGGAAACCAAGACAGTAAGGGAGAAATGACCAGCGCCCTGGGATGCTGACATTCTGGCTCAGCACACTCTTGGCCCTGTTGCTCCTTGTCTGAATATTTGGCATTTTTGTCTAAGTCGAAGAAAGACATTTTAGCCAAGGGGCCTATTAAGGCTTGGTTTTCTTCCTCTGCAGTTTTCTTCACTTTGCAAATGTGGCTCTAGGAATGGCAAGTCTGTGTTGAATGTTAGTTAAGTACATAGTTTTGTTCAAACCCATTCATTCAAGTTCTTTAGACCTCATTCAATTCTTTTCTGTTCCATGTTCACCTGTCTTACTGGAGTGCTGTTTAGAGAAGGAGAAAAGGATGATGTTTTTCTTCTAAAATACATTTTTCCTACATACACACAATGCATCCTTATCATAATCACTCCTCCCAGACTCACCCTGCCATGCTCCCAACTTTGTACCCTCTTTTATTTCTTTTATCATACCCCACCAAGTCCAGCATACTCACGGGTGAGGCCACCCACCGAGGTCCCAAGGGCCTACCAGGGTCCACACCCTTACAAAACCTGACGTTCCTTTCCACAGGAATCATTAACTGTCAACCCCTCAGCTAGCTATGAATGCTCATGCAGCTCCGCACTAGAATATTGACTGGCTTGATCTTGACCAGGAATGGTGCAAGTGAACACAGCTGCTGTGGGTTTACAGAAACAGAGATCCTATCATGCCCAGAGGACCCGGATTAGTTCAGTCCTCCTTGACCTCTGGGTCTTAGAGTCCTCCTTGATCTCTGAGTCTTCCTGCCCCTCCTCCGAGGTCTCAGAGTTTGAGTGGAGACTCAAACCACCTGCTGTGGGTTTACAGAGACAGGGATCCTATCATGCCCAGAGGACCCGGATTAGTTCAGTCCTCCTTGACTTCTGAGTCTTAGAGTGTTCCTTGACCTCCGGGTCTTAGAGTCCTCCTTGATCTCTGAGTCTTCCTGCCCCTCCTCTGAAGTCTCTGAGTTTGAGTGGAGAGGGTATGACCCAGGTCTCCTTTACAAACACTCTGCACTTTGACCAGCTGTAAATGTCTTTGTTAACTGATGTCCAAAAAATGTGCAAAAGATTCACGAAGAACATCGAAAGGATTCACAAAGAGCTTTCTATGATGAGGACTAATACTTGCCATTTTTATCTATTCATTTACCTTTAAAAACCGGCAAAGATGGCTCTGGAATTGCCCTAATGGATAGAAGCACTTGCCACACAATCTGTGTTTGAGTCCCAGAGCCCATAGTAAAAACAAAATACAAATAAACCAAATGTAGTTGTGGCTATCTATAACCATAGCATTCCTGAGGCAA
The DNA here is from genome assembly GCF_014885135.2 of Alexandromys fortis. Classification (NCBI taxonomy): domain Eukaryota; kingdom Metazoa; phylum Chordata; class Mammalia; order Rodentia; family Cricetidae; genus Alexandromys; species Alexandromys fortis. The sequence continues at coordinate 1,821,315 of NW_026068002.1, forward strand.
GATGGAAAGATGGAATGTAGAGACAGGAGAATCATTCAGAAGCTCCAAACCCAGTTAGTCTGATGTATGCCAAGAAATAAGAGAGGCCCTGCCTCACTGAGGTAGAAGGAAAGAACCGACTCCCAACAACTATCCTCTAACCTCCACAGGCATGCTGGAGCACACATGCATGTCTGCGCACACACTGAGTCACACACACGTGCATGCACACACACATACACAAATAGTAAGCAAATTTTTCTTAAAATCAAAAGCCTGGCATATAAAAACAAAGCATGCGTATTTATGAAATAATATGATGTTATATGTAAATGTTACGTAACTTTCAGAGCTGAGTCGGCATCTGTCGCCTCAAAGTCTTGTCTGTGTTTTGTGAAAACGCTGAAAATTCTTTCCCTAGCTTCTGGAAATTGCAGTACATAGAGTTATGAATGGTCGCCCTCCTGTGTCAAGACATGCAAAAAGTATTTACTTCTAACTAACTGAAATTGAGTACCCACCAATCGCCTTCCCCTTTCCTTCTCTCTTGCTGGCCTCTGCTCTCAGTGGTCCTGTGTGCACACTGCCAGCCTCCCACTCCTGCCTTTGTCCCCGTCTCACTTGCTTTGTCCTCGGTTGCCAGTCTGTGCGTGGGCACATCCCTGAATAAATAAAGTGACAGGGCTGAGAGAAATCAGGACCAGGGAAATCTAGAAGTGATAAGGTCCCCAGACTTGCCTCTGCTGTACATCTGATGTTCCCTGCCTTGGACCTCTTAATAGGCTCCTTGCCTAAAAGGTTTCATTTTAAGCAACGCTGTCAAAGATTCAGACAAGAAACAGAGAGACCCACAGAAAGCCCAGTCAAAGAGTCTGAATTCCTGGAGTTGTGGTTTTTTCCACCCTATTCCCTTACTTTTCCTGCTCCCGTGTCTGCAGTGGACTATGCCCTGCTTCCATCTAACTCTACAGAAGCCGTGCTCTCGCGTTCCTGTTGGCAGAACTGTGTAATGTCTGTCTGTCTGTCTTAGCCTTGCTTACAAAGAGAGCCTCACAGGCCATTATTCCCTAAAGGTCAATAAATTCATGGTGCCTTAATTTTTCTCCATAAGTATGAGAAGTCATGGTCTATTTGTAATTCTGTAGACAGCTAAATAATTCTCAGTATCATGTCATTTTAGAGTTGAAGGGCTATTAAGGTCTAGTTTGACATAGTGAAATCTCTATTGCAAATCCATGGTTATTACAATAAACTACATGGTAGGTAGGTAGGTGCTTGGAAAATATTTTATGTCCATAAGTAGTATAAATCAAGAGATATGATGATAACACAGTCAGTAGAGTGTCTGCCCCACAAGTAGTGTGGCTTGATTTCATGTCTTCAGTAACTATACAAAATTCTAGGCCTAGTGGGGTGCATCCATAATCATAAAACTGTGGGTAATGCCAGGCAAAAAAAAAAAACCCAGAAGATCCTTGAAGTTCACTAATTAGTGAGCTCCAGGTTCAGTAGCCCCTGCCTCAAAAGAAAAGGTGGAGAATGGCGGCATCCAAATATACATCTGGCCTCCATATGCTCATGCACGCATGTGCATATATGCACACAACACACGTGCATATATGCACACAACACACAAATATAAATAGTATAAAAATCAATCTGAAGCATTTATTTGATTATTCTTTGTTAATAAAAATTCGGGAATCAGCTATCTGGGAAAGAACCTGAATGATCAGAAAAGCAGCCAAGAAAGAACCAGTGACCTCCTTTTTCTCTCCTTCCTCGATCCAAAAGGCCAAGAATCTTTCTACACTCCTCTCTACTACTTTCTCTGTCTCTCTATGTGTCCTTGGTCCTCCAAAACCTCTATGACTATTTTTGGTCAACTTGTAGCTAGCTCCGCCCTCTGATTCAAAGTAAACTTTATTGTCAGTCTTGGGAGAGTCGGAGCGCAAACAAAATATCCCACAACATCAATCATCCCACAATTCGCTAGCTTCGTTCTCAACATAATTCTCAGTGATCCTTTATTAACATTCCGTAAAACTTTGAATAATCATGGCAAAGTTTTGAGATAAAGCTGAAAAGCCAGCTCCTGGCTGAGCCAACAAGGGCGGTAATAGTAGAGAAGCTGAAGAAAAGGTAGTTCAGTTACTAAAGCAGAGGCTAAAATCATGACAGGACTGGACACAAATAAAACTATCCTTCATGACCCGAACCATCAGATGAAGGGCAAGAAGACAAGGAAAGGACACGAACAATGCTTCTCCTGGAGAGCCACCCATGGGCTCGGATTCGATAGTGATTCCGGTGGTGATGTGAACCAGAATAGCTGTGTTAAACAGTTCCTCCTCCAGGAGTCTGGAGAGAGTTCCATGACACTGGAGGAAGTCTGACGATTAGGAAGAACAGGACTCTCATCTACCTTGAAGTGGCTAACGTGGCAACCTCCGTGCCCGCCTGTGATCATGAAAACATTTTTCATCATGAAAACATTAATGGCACGTTTTATAACTGTCTTTTTGGTTTCTTTCAGGCTTGTAAATTCTACAGTTCCCAGTGGTATGTGGTAAACTACAAATACGAACAGTATTCGGGAGACATTCGACAGCTACCCCGGTAATTACGAATGCGTCATCTGTTTATTATAAAAAACTACGTGGGCTTTTTTTGCATATATTTAAAAGTCACCTCTTTGCAAGCTCGAACACTGTTTATGAACACAAGTGTGTTTATTTTGCGTCGAGGTAAATTTTGAGAAATTTATGCGTCAAGATAGAGAACATTTTGATCAAAAACATAATAGTTATGTTGTTATAATAAGAGTTTGGAAGGAGACTCGGTCTTCTCTAATTTGCTGCTAGCTGCAGTTTGAGCATTTGCTCATCCCTGAATCATCCATCGATGAACTGTTGTTTCAACAGTGGCACCGGGAAAGGCAAACATGGTGCAGAGAATTTCTCACCAGATTCCAAACAGCATTTTGATTCACAGCCTGCTTTATGTACATTCACTGAGAGATTTCAAAAAGCATGCAAATGAATTCTACAGAAGGGCATAGATCTAAAAACAGAGCAAAACAGAAACTCGGTGTGTAACTTCCCCCTGACATTTGGGACCCTAAAGCCTTCAGGAAGGTCACTTTGTTCTGCTCTCCTCAAGCGTCACTCCACAGAGACCCACCTGATCACTGAACTACAGTGAGCATTTATTTGTTGATCCCCCTACTGAATAAAGTCCTTCAAAGGGCAGGGAATTCCCTGCTGAATCCCTTCAGGACAATTCCTGGCACATAATAATGTGGAAATTTTTATTTTTGAACATTCCCAAATGGGGATGGAGATGCTGAAAATTTAAAAAAGAGAAATGCTTTCAACAAGTACCTCTCAACTCATTTGGTTCATCAAATAAACATGATACAAAGATTCAAATACTTCAAGAAAAAAAATAAGAAAAAATATCAAAAGTTCAAAAGTTCGGCGTCTACTTATACTCTCCATAAGTGATGCACACTGAATCAAATTTTGTTTTATTTGTCCATGGCACAAAATTCAGCTCTACTTGGCAATATTTTCTGTCCCCAGTCAGGAAGATTTTTCCGAACTAGGACTCTAAATGGGAATTATTATATGGCTCTCAGAAGGTGACATTGAACTGTAGCTCATGGGACTGTAGCCATCAGTGCTGCAATCTCAGGGAAAAAAAAAAAAAAAAACAAAAAACAAAAAAGGGTTCTGGGAGTGCAATGCAGTGGAAGGGGGACAAGATCAAAGGCCCTGAGACCAAAATTGGTCTGATCACTTGAGCAGAATGAGGAGTCTGGGGGGCTATAGTGTGAGGATAGCAACAAGAATCCAAGAGCCTTGGGAACCCTAGAGGGAAGAGTAGATTTTATTCTCGCTGCAAGAGAAATCTTGAGGGATGTCCGCAAGGGTGTAATGTCTTTTAGAAATCATTTGGCCTACATTTGGAGGAGTGGCATAGAAGGGAAAGGAGGAAGTTGTTTTCTTTTTCAGGAGTTGTCTCACTGTGAAGAGCAAGCCAAAAGGTTCTCCAAAACAGGAAGTCTTTTTTTTTCCATTGGATTGGAGAGGGAGGGGGAGAGGAGTGGGGGGAGGGGAGAGGAGTGGGGGGAGGGGGAGAAGAGTGGGGGGGGGGGAAGGGAAATGGGAGGCTGGGAGGAGGCGGAAACTTTTTTTTTTCCTATTCTCAATTAAAAAAAAAAGAAAAAAAGAAAGCCCGTGCCTTAACTCCTATAGATTTCTAAACATTTTGAAAGAACTCAGGACTCCTTAATAATAATCTCTTGGAACTTCTTGGGAAATTCCTGTCAAACCCTGGGTCACCTTGGGAAAGTCCTGTCACACATCTCAAGTGATGATGGCATTCAAGATGTCTGGGTGTTAGTCACATGCATCCTGTAGATGCAATTGACAATCAGATTGTTTTCTAATATCTATGCTCCTCTTTATAAAAACAGATCTGAGAATAGTCACAACTTGGAAGCTCTCTCAGTGCTTGAGAAACAGGACCTAGGCAGCCACATTCCAACTCTCATTCATTATTTTTGCGTGTTGTCTGTGTGGTGCTCATGCATGTTTGTGTGCATCTAATGCAACTGAAGCTGGTGTTGGGAGTTGCCCTTGCTTTTCTTTATTCATAGCAAAGGTGTCTCAGTTGATCTAGAGTTTGCCAATGTGGCCAGCCTCCCTAGCCATCTTGCTCTAAGGCTGCCCCCAATGTCTGAGTTCTGAAGGTGCAGGTGGGCTACCACCCAGCACTTCCAAGAATGCTTGGGATCCAAATTCCAATTCTTACGCTTGTGGAGCAATTTCTTTGCCTGGTGAATGATCTCCCTTGACCCCTACCCTTTGAGTGAAAATGTTTCTACTCTCTTAGATATGTAGAGCACTTCAAGTCACTTTAACTACCAAATACTGTTATTGTAAACATGATGCCATAAAAGAAGTAAATATAGTATTTTAGGTTCATAGAGTTTTTCCTTTGTTAAAGGATACAGAAAGCATGTCCACTAAGAAGAGATTCTGGGCGTAGTTACTGAATTAGATTTTAATATTTTGCATAGACACGTCTCCAATATGGTAAGAGAACATAACAGAAAGGTTGTTAATAATTTCATGCATGTTAGCTATATTAAGAGTATTAAGATATTGAGAATAGGAAAGTTTGCCATATAAAACACATTCTATCATAAGTTCTAAAGTAGAATCCCCTAGTATATGTCCCAGAATAATAAATATACAAAATTTTAATATTTTAATATTGAATAATATTTAATATTTTAATATTGAATAATATTTAATATTTTAATATTGAATAATATTTAATATTGAAAATTTTTAATATTGAATAATAATTATACAAAGCAGATTGATTGTCCCAGAATAATAAATACTTTAGCATTGCATAGTATAATTATTTCTTAATGATTATACAAAACAGATTGATTATATCAATCTGTTGATTTCATTGGCTGAGTAATAAAGAAACTGCTGGCCCTGATAGGTTATAAGATAGGTGGGCGGAATAAACAGGATAGGATGCTGGGCGGAAGAGGAAGTAAGGTCAGACTCTGTTCTGCTCCCAGAGAGACTCGACAGCTCTGCTCTGGAGCAGAGACGCCATGCTTGCCATGTTCCATTCTCCCAGGATGGACGGAGGCTAGAATCTTCCCGGTAAGCGCACCTTGGGGTGCTTACACGCATTATTAGGAATGGGCTAGTCCAGGTGCGAGAATTAGCCTGTAAGGGCTAGAGTTCATGGGCCAAGCAGTTCTTAAATGAATACAGTTTGTGTGTTGTTATTTCAGGCATGAGCTAGCAAGCGGCCGGGGTGTTAGGGACGCAGCCCCACCGCTCTTATTTCAACAAAGGCCAGCCCAGTCCGTCTCAAATATAGCAGAGAAAAAAACCTTAAATAGTTAAATATTTGTTCATTGTCTACAGTGTGTTAGAATATGTAAGCTTGATGTGTACATTTTTTCATGTTAACTACATGGAATGGAAACTATTGTTAGATTTTTACATGGGAAATATGAGCACCAAGTTCATAAATAGTGACTGAAGGGCACTCAAACATTGCCTTCCTGGGGCAATAAGAGAAAGTGAAAAGTAAGATTCCCTCCAAATTATTGCTCACATTGGGTTCAAACTCAAGATATGAAGTCCATGGCCAGTCTTTTATCTTGAGATTCCAAAGGTCCTTAGAGATGACCCAATGCTCCTTCAAGTTGAATTTTTGAAAACAATAAACAGAGATACATCTTTTTCTTTTATTAATTAAATATGTTCATTTATTTTACACCCTGACTGCAATTTCCCCTCCCTCCTCTCCTATTCCCTCCCCCTGCCTCTCCTCTACCCCCATCTACTCCTCTTCTCTTTCTGTTCAGAAAGGAGCAGGGTGCCGGGCGGTGGTGGCACACGCCTTTAATCCCAACACTTGGGAGGCAGAGGCAGGCAGATCTCTGTGAGTTCGAGACCAGCCTGGTCTACAGAGCGAGTTCCAGGACAGGCTCCAAAACCACAGAGAAACCCTGTCTCGAAAAACCAAAAATAAAATAAAAAAGGAGATTTAGCTCACACCTGTAAACACAGAATTTGGGATGCTGAAGCAGGAGGATTACGGGGAGTTTGATGTTANAGAGCGAGTTCCAGGACAGGCTCCAAAACCACAGAGAAACCCTGTCTCGAAAAAAAAAAAAAAAAAAAGGAGCAGGGTTCCCATGAGTGTCAACAAAGCATGCATTTCAAATTGAGGTAGGACTATTAAGGCTGGGTGAAACAACCCAGTATGGAGAACAGGTTACCAAATGCCAGCTCAAGTGTTAAGGACAGTCCCTTATCCCACTACTAAGAGTTCCACAAGTAGACCAAGCTACACAGCAGTCACACATACAGAGTAGGCTTAGGTCGGTCCAGTGAAGGCTCCCTAGCTATCAGTCTAGACTCCTCTGAGCCTGGGTGAGTTGTTTGTATGGGTTCCCTTGTGATGCCCTTAACCCTCCAACTCATACAATCCATTTAGCAGAATAATAGTAGTAGGTAATCCTCTAAGGCCTATAACCTATGAAACCATAAGTTGTTGGCCCCAGCAATGGTGTCCAATATGGGCTCTATCATTAGGATCAGGCCTTAAATTCAATTTAAAAAATGGTGCTGATTACTCCCATAACAATCATGTCACTGCTGTACTAACGAGCATGTCTTATAAGACTTGTCCAGACTGTTCCCACTGTTCTCACTATACTCTAGAACTTGATGGTAAGGTCTTATTGCTGAAGATGTTAATTATTAGAGTCATAAAACAGAGAAACAAGAAGATTCTGATATAGAAGCTTCATTCTTGCTCGTTGGCATTCATAATGCTGGACGGTATATGCATGCAACCAAAGGAGAAACGTTATCATAAATCTGGCCAAGCTATGAACCAGTGACTCATAGTAATGACTGGTCTGACACTGTACGTCCACTGGTCCATAGTGACAAGAGTAGTATGGGATTAATAACGCCCTTTCTGCCTGGATTTCAGGGTTTTTTATTCTCTGTAATAGGAGATAGCATTATAACTTCCAATCATGTGCAAAGTGTTGTTTTGAATTATGGAGGCATTGTAGAATAGTCAAATCTAGCTGATTAAGAAATGGATCACTTCACAGCATCGTCGTTTTTGTGGTGATAGCTCTTAACATAATTCCCTCTACAATTTACAAAAATATGTGTATAATCAGCCAGCATGGAAGTTTCCTCCACTTCCCTTCAGAGCCATATCGTCAATTTTAAAATCCCATAATGCACATATTTCAGATAAAACATTTCAAGCAACTGCCCTGAAACGTGCCATTTGAAATTGTCCCTGAAACTCAGATAACATGAGAGGGAGAAGGAAAAGATTGTGTCGAAGGCTTTCTCTTGTTAATCAAATAAAATGTGAAAAGGGTTGCTTCTTGTTCACAGAGTATCACGTGCTATTATGGAGAAAAGGAATGGGGTAGGAAAGCTTTCCCAGTGGTCCTAACTTAATACTGTGAAGACTACTTGATATGACTTCCCTGAGAGATGACCATGACCAAATGGAGCAGAACAAGTTAACACATTGTGACAATGAGCATAGGTTAATTGGAGCATCTCTGAAGCTCTACCAAGAAAAAGATTTCTTTTCAAGAAAAAGATTTTTTTAATGGCTATATTCTTCCTAATATGCTTTCTGTGGTGATTTGAAATCATCTTTCCTGATAAAATTATTTCACAGATATATCCTCCAACCCCATCTCTCTGGTGTGTTTATATAAGTGGGACTTATGGTCTACAAATTTATCTCTGTAAAACAGCAAAATTAGACAAGTCTGGAGTTCCAGTATTGTGTGCCAAAGTCTGATTATACACACATGTGATTAGACAAAGAACAATATCCCATACATATTTAAGCTTGAATGCAAAACTTCTGTCTGTGTTTTTAAACATCTTCTAACTTGTCAGTAAACCGTGGATGGGGAATGTCATATTATTATGTTATTGCTTCTGATAAGAAATAACTTGGATATATGCAACTATGTAAGTCATACATATTTATTAATAGCTATGTTTTGAATACCTAGTATGTGCCAGACTTGAAGAGGAGATAATAATCTCCTGTGTGTGTATGTGTATGTGTGTGTGTGTGTGTGTGTGTGTGTGTGTGTGTGTGTGTGGTGTGTGCCAGCAGGTGCATTCTTCTCTGTATGAGCGTGTAGACTCTGTGAGGTCAATATTAAGTGTATTACTCTATCATTTTTAGCCTAATTGTTTGAGAGAGTCTCACTCAATTATCTGTAGCTCACCATTTTAGGCACAGTGACTGGCGGTCAACTCCTAGGAACTTCCTCTCTCCTGCCCCACCCCTATCAGTACTGGGATTCCAGTCACACAGGGACACATCTGGCTTTTACATTGGTGCAAGCGATTGGACACAGGTCCTCATGCTTGCCCAGCAAGCACTCTCCTGCTGGACCATCACCTAGTCCAAGGGGTTAGTCTTGAAATAACACTTTCTACAACTCTTCTAACTGTTGAGAAAGACAAATACTGATCAGTAGGTCTTGAGATTTTACCAAGATTACAAACAAAGAAAAATAGAGAAGGAAATTGGAGTGAAAACAACAGGAGACTCCACATTGCGTCCTTAGACTGATGCTCAAGTCCTGTGTTCATCACAGTGCCTCTCAGGACCCAGTGACAGAAATGTCTAGGGACAGGCAATGGTGATGGATGCAAACATTTCCTAGTTCTTGGCAATCTGTTAAAAACAAAAAACAAAAACAAACAAGCAAAAAAAGGTCTCTTTCCAACACTAAAATGGCTCCCTTAATTAAGATATCTACTTCCCTGCTCCCATATCCACCCTTCATCCATCCCAACCATTCCATTTCCCCAAGCTCTCCCCATCCTCCCCTTCTCCCTTCTCTCTCCCCATCTCCTCTTATCCCCACCTCACCACCACCCCCGTGCTCCCAACTTTTGCCTGGCAATCTTGTCTACTTCCAATATCCAGGAGGAATACTATATGTTTTTCTTTGGGTTCACCTTCTTATTTAGCTTCTCTAAGATCATGAATTATGGCATTGGGTTTTGATTCTACTGAATGTACTGGCTATGTGGGAGCCTAGTCTGTTTGGATGCTCACCTTCCTAGACCTGGATGGAGGGGGGAAGACCTTGGACTTCCCACAGGGCAGGGAACCCTGACTGCTCTTTGGAGGGGGAGTGGGGAGAGGGGAGGGAAATGGGAGGAGGGGAGGAGGTGGAAATTAAAAAAAAAAACGAGCTGTAGTGATGAGCTGCGGGCTGCGTTCCTGCCGCCCAGCTCCCGGCCTCCTGGCTAGCTTATGCCCCGAAATAACAACACACAAACTGTATTTATTTAAACACTGCATGACCCATTAGTTTCATCCTTTTATTGGCTAATTCTCACATCTTGATTAACCCATTTCTAATCATCTGTGTGGCACCATGAGGTGGTGGCTTACCGGGAAAGATTCAGCATGTCTGACCTGGTGGCTGGCTCCATGGCATCTGACCAACTATGCTTTCTTTCTCCCATTATTCTGTTCTGTCTACTCCACCTATCTAAATCCTACCCTATCAAAAAGCCAAGGCAGTTTCTTTATTAACCAAAGGGAGTAACACATAGATAGATGACCCTCCTCCATGCTTAACAATGAATGGAACTTTCTTCTGTGCTGTAACTTCCCATGGTGCACTGGGAAGTAGGCACTGGGATGTCCTTTAGAGGGATGATGAAAGCATCCTCTGAAAAGGCATAGAAGGAACTTAAGTATAGAAGCCCTTAGCCCTCTCTGTTTCTCTCTAGAACACTGTCAGCTCAGGAAAAGGTTAGATGGGATTAGCTAATTCTCCTCTGGTCTTCTTTTCTCACAGTCAGACTCAGAGTCTACAGACTGCACCATCTTAAAACAGTGCATGAAATGTCTGCATGTGAAACTTTATGCCTTACAAGGTGGCAGAGGGCTGACTTTTGAGGAAAGTCTAAACTGGAAGTAGAAAGTCTGGCTTCTTCCAGCCATTCATTATGAAACAGACTTGCGCCAAGGGAAACTTACTTCAGACTTATTTTACTGTGTACATATAAAGCTAGGTGTGCCCGCTTGCTGCTCTAGGATGCCCCATCACGCCACAGCTGAAACTGCAGCTTCTGTGATGCCAAAGGGTGCACACGACATGTGCAGGTGACACTGTTCCATTTGGGTGGCCTTCTGAAGAGCTACCACAGGGGCATGACACAACCTGAGGGCCAAAGCACAGGCTGCCTCCCAGGAATCAAGTCCTTCCAAGTCTGAGGCTGCTGAGACAACCTTCATGTAGCCTTGGCCATGTCACATTCAGGTGACCCAGAAAAGCTCACAAGGGTGGCTTTGCTTAATATTCTTCTTCAGAGTGCAGGAGAAGACAAAACTCTAAGATTTCCATCCGCCCTCTTTGCTATCCTTCAATACAAAAAGATATGTCCAAATTTGTGTCAATAATAACTTCACGATTTAAAATATGTACTTAGTAGAGACAAGATGCAGTGGTGTAAGGGAAAAGTTAACTCTTCTCCGAAAAAAAGAACCCCCCAGATTTTTAAGGTTGCAAAACATAAAAAATTGAAACAATGTTAGTAGAGCCATTGTGATCTTGGGAACAGCAAAAAAACAAAAGCAAGATGTCAAATGACAAACTGGACTTTCTTTTTTTTCTTTTTGAAATATCAGAGCAGAACACAAGCCAGAGAAACTTCCTTCACATTCCTTTGAGGTTGATCATGAAGACGCTGATAAAGATGAAGTAAGTGATGGTTTTGAGGGACAAATTTAAAACATGGGGGCCATTAGTTCCTGCCTGCACTGGCTTCTTCGCCCATCTGTTTTCAGCGAGCAGGAGGGGCTGGCTGTGTTGGGGCTTTTAAACAAAATGAATCATGTTTGTTTTGACACTGAGCACGATGACTGTAGATGAGTCAAGAGGGAAAAGGAGTCTCATTTTTAAGTGCAGTGTCTAAGATCTGGGCTCCACGAGGCTGACTGCAATGCTAATGATGGCTTTCTTTGCAGGATACCACATCCCACTCATCTTCCAAGGGCGGTGGGGGAGCCGGAGGCACTGGTGTGTTCAAGTCTGGCTGGCTGTACAAGGGGAATTTTAACAGCACTGTCAACAACACTGTCACTGTCCGGGTAAGAACACATCCAAGCTAATCCCTGCCCTGTCCCCTTTCCTCACATTCCTTCGTGGGTCACAGCATGGAGAGGGACCATTTGCATAGTGTTCACACTTCCTATAATATTTCATTTATACAGAAGTCAGTCTCTGCTCTAGAGCACTGCCCGGCTAAAGGACCCTGAAGACTTGTCATTCCCATGAGTAGCAGAATAATGAAATTCAAACTCCCTCCTTCTATCTTTTATTTAGTCATTCAAAAAGCGCTACTTCCAGCTGACTCAGCTGCCAGATAACTCCTACATTATGAACTTTTACAAAGATGAAAAGATATCCAAAGAACCCAAAGGATGCATCTTTTTGGATTCCTGCACAGGTGTGGTACAGGTGAGTGAAATCCCTCTTCCCCGTGGTGGCTTTACTTTTGGTGTGTGACTCATGCAACAAATACTTAGAATATATCTGTATATGTCAAGAATGTTCTAGTTCTAGACCAGCCTGGTCTACAGAGCTAGTTCCAGGACAGGCTCCAAAGCCACAGAGAAACCCTATCTCAAAAAAAATAAAAAATAAAAAAAAAGAATGTTCTAGAATCTGGGCAGTTGTAGATAAACACACAGTCTAAATCCATATGTCCACAAAACTTACTTTCAATAGAAAAACAAACAAACAAAAAACAGGAAATAAACAAGGAAACAGTGGAATCAGTTGGCAATTTTCTTCAGTAAGAAAAAGAGAGATAAATAGATTGAAGAAACATGTGTCATGATATTGAAAAGGAATATTGATATTTTAAAAGAGGTATTTTGGAAAGAGACAAAAGTAATTAAAAAGAATAAAGACTAGGGAGGCACAGTAAACACTAAGCCATGAAGTATAAGCTAGTCTGAGCTGTCTCAAAAAAAAAAAAAAAAAGAAGAAGAAGAAAACGACCCTTATCCAGTCTACAGCCTAGAAAATGATGGAATTAATGAAATTCATGGGGGAGACATGTCAGTCACATGACTTAAAATATATATTTCATAGATGTTCTTTCCTGTCTAACCACATAATCAATTCAGTGTATAAATACAGCCCCTTTCTTTGAAATGGAGATTTTTTTTTAAAGACAAGGATTTCTTGGACTGCCTGGGGTTTACAGACAGGGGCTGTTCTGGAAGTTCTTGATCTTCAAATTATTTTACTTAGTATTACACTGGCCATGAACTAGTATATCAAGTGGAAGGAGAAAAATTCCATGGATGTCTCCCATTCCATGGACATTGGGTGCCCTTTCTTTTCTTCACTCATATGAATCTATCTTTATTCATTTTTACTTAAAAGTTGAAACAATCAAGTACTGTAGTAGCAATTGCCCCTCATTTTTCATAATAAGATCCTGGACCCTAGAGAGACGGTCTCTATAATAAGCACACCCCAGACACTCACAGAGCTCGTAATTTCATAGCTGAGTTTACATCCGGAACTATTATGCAGGGCCCTTAGATCCATAGATGCAAAATAGAGTTGCCTACCGTCTCTCAGTCCTAAACTATTTCTGGGCACTTCATCTGTTAAAATCTGGAACTCTTCCAGGAAGTAATAAGGCTGAACTTTCGTAATTAATTAAGTGTTGCTGAGTACCCTGCTAGCAGGGAAAGCTAAATGCATTTCAATGCAGAGGCCAGCTTTCCATATGGAAAGGGTAATGAGGATCTTAATGGAGAGTGGGGTGGCCTTCTATGGTTGGTCGCTAGGCAGAAACTCTGGCCTTAAAGTCTGCAGCAAATCTTTAACAATACTTCGGAGATCAGTGATTACATTTTATAATTACACTGAGCTGAACTTGTAATTTTTTTTCTTTTTTTTGTTTTCTTTGGTGAGTCATTCCAGAATGTCCGGTCACAGTCTTTTTTATACATTAAGCTTGCAGGGGTGTAGTTTATATTCAATGCCCTTCTACCAAATTGGGTTCTCATCGGTCTCCCCTAGGCCCCTGTCTTCACCATCTCTGACTTAGATTCTGTTTCAGTCTCTTTTACAGCAATGTCTTAGGAAGAACTTGACAGGGCCATTAAGGTTCCTTCAGATCAGCATTCAGATACTAGTTTCCTGTTGACCTCCTGAGCCCTCTGAGTGAGAACTCAACCTCTGACCTTGAATTTCTTACCCACAAAACTAAAGTAGATGTGTAGACTTAGGAAAGATCTAGGTGATAGTGCGTCCTCACCCTGCTTCCCTAATTACCCTGTAATAGTTTACAACTTTGAAAAATAGTCTATTGAAAAATGTCCTAGTAAACTATGATTTGTCTTCATTAAGCTGATCCTTAACTATGTCAATTAACCCATATCTTTATTCACTAACTCATTCAATCATTCTTTAGTAAGTGCTTATATTATGCTTGAAACTGTGTTGAAGCATGGGAAACCCATTTCCCTGTTAAAGTCAGAGACAGATATCAGAGCTACGTGCTCACTGTGAAATCAGATGTACATGCTCACTGTTAGATCAAAGCATGCTTACTATGACATCAGAACAACAGACTCACTGTTACTCAATATCCCAAAGGAAAAAGGGAGCGTGAATGGCAGTAGTTGGGCAGTTCTAAGAATGCAGAAAAGTGGTAACTCTCTTAGCTCCAAACATCTCAAAACTGATCTGTCAGTCTCTCTCTAAGATCTTCTGGGTTGACAGAACAGAGAACAGAGAATCTAGATCGTTAGGAATCATCAAGATGGACTTTAAACGTGTATCTTTTAAAGAGTTCATGGACTTTTTAAATAACCCTGATCGTTCCAAGCCCTCTCCCGTTATCTTCTTTGTTTACAATAGCAGGGGTCTCCAGTTAGTTAAGGTCTTTTCTCTTTGGGAGTTCATGCACATCAGGGACACTAGTCCCAGTTCTTACATCACGGCTCTTTCTCACTCCACATTTTTATACCCGGCAAGGAGATTGCAAGAGAAAGCCTGTGAATTTTAACCATCAGTCTAGTAAGATCTCCAGCACATTCTGTGCCTGAAGGTGAATCACACGTACACAAAAGCACAGAACAAATGAATAACTCAGATGAGTCAGATCTGTTTTGCCAGGGATCCTTGCCAGTTTTTCTTGAATTAAAAAAGAAAAGAACAAAATCTTTGTCTCAGTAAGAGCTACCAAACTTCTGGGATTCTTTGGAAGTTTAAGTTTATAAAAACCTTTCAGTGAACATAGCATTTTAGTTTGCCTCATTTGGACTCAATGTATACCATTATTTTCTTCCCAAGAATAATTATTAGAATTAAGAGACACACATTTCAAGGGAGACCTCAAAGAGAGGGAAATGTCAATTCTTTTTCAGAAGCATTAACTTATGTTTGTGAATGGCAGGTTCTTGAGTCTTGATAACAAAGCAAACAAACAAATAAAAAACCTAATCATGTTTCTTTTTTTTTCTTTCTCTTTTTTTTTTTAAAGACTATTAACAAACAACGTTAAATGTGAAATATAGGCCGATCTGGTGCAGATCCTACCACTTTCGCTGACTCAGGTTTATGCTGGGACTAAGGAATATTTATGACTAGGTTACCCAATCTTTGTCCTTCAGGTGTTTTTGTCCAGTCATTCATTCGTTTATCCATCTTTCCATCCATTCATCCCTACATTTCCGGTCTTGCCACTATGGAAGGAAATAAATGGCCCAAGAATCCATTTGTTTGAGCTTTCTTCTCGACAGTGTTACTGGTTGAAAACCTATCACAGTAGTCCAAGTTGGTAGCAGGGCAATACCTGCCAGTACGTGGATATGGAATCTTTAGCTAAACATGGGAGGCTATATTTAAGGGCTAGAAATTAAAATATTTTATACATTAGACAACTCACTGGGGCTGAGTATGAGATGCAGGGGTACCTCAAACAGGAGAAAAATGCAGCATGCATAGCCATTTAAAAGTACTCATATGGGAAGAGTATAATTTTGGAAATAGATGGATCTAGAAGCCAAATATGACCCACACACTTCCCAATACCAAATTCTGGCTCTGAATGTTTTTATTTCCTGTTATAGTAACAGCCAGAAAAAGTATTTACAACTTTATGTGTTTAATATATTATTTGAGATAGTTGGTGGAATATACATTACTATTGCCCTATATCCAATCCTATATCCTCATGAGCCACCAGCATCATGAGCCTGAATGGGATGTCATGTGTTTGATCATTGTCTTTCGCTTCCTATAAAATTCCACAAACAATTTTAGTGGCAAAGCAGCCATAATGGAGAGATTGGTTTGGGCAATCTCCTGTTTATCCTTGAGTCCTCTGTTGACATTCATACTGTCCTTACAGTCTGTGTAATTGGGATGCTTTAATGCACTCTGGTTGGCTATCACCATTCACAAAGCACATTGCAGAGCCATAGGGCATGCTGCATCCCCTGTTGTTTATGGAGGCATGTGCTCTGGACTGGGCAAAACCATACATCAACGACAAAGTAAAAGAAAGGAAACTGAGAGAGTATAAAAATTGTCATTACCTCTTGGTTACTATTTCAATGACAGTAATTTCATGTCGGAGTTATTCAAGTATCTTACTGACTTCCCATGTTTGTTTTTCCCTATCTGTGGCTCTCTTTGGCAGTACAGAGAGTGAGATCAGAAAGCATTCCCAGCATAGGCATCCTTCCAGCTTTGCCACCACTCTCCCTGTTAGCTGTTATACACTGCAGATAGCTCCATTCCTATGAAGCGCAAACACAATGTCCATTTTATTTATAAATGTCCTGTTTGGAGACATAAGAGCTGGTTATACTTTGCTGAAATTTTTTTAAAAGATACATATTTTTAGTAATGCTTTTGAATTATTAAAACATTGACGACCATGCTTAACTCATGCGAAATACAGAATGCAGTTTAGAAACCCAAGCTTTGCTACTAACACTGGATTTCAAAGCAAATTGAGGTTGGACCCACTTTTGATTCTGACCCCAAAGAAACTTTTGCTGTAGTTTTTACTGCTAGTCCATGTTATATCGAGCCTTGGGTTAGTCGATAGATTCTGCATGAATTTCCAAACAACACTAAGATTTGTTTGCATTGTGCTATATTCAGATCTTGACAACATCCAAACAGAACTTATGCCCCATGCTCTGGACATCCCTAGCTTTTTCCTAGGTGTGTGCTTCTACTTCTCTTGTCAAGTGAAAAAGCAGAACCTTAACAGGAAACCCACTTTCTAGCCCCATTGTCTTTGCCTGTAGAGCCTCTGTTTTGTGAGAGTCTCTGGCAGCTTTAAGCCTCCTGCATCACAGTTTACCCAAAGGGCATCATGGAGGTGGATGGAGCGAGTCTGCTTACCCATCCCACATAGAGCATCTAGGGCTTTGCATTCTTAAGCTCCCTAGA
Organism: Alexandromys fortis; assembly: GCF_014885135.2. Lineage (NCBI taxonomy): Eukaryota > Metazoa > Chordata > Mammalia > Rodentia > Cricetidae > Alexandromys > Alexandromys fortis. The sequence continues at coordinate 1,838,371 of NW_026068002.1, forward strand.
TGTTCCCTTTAAATACCAAATTGGAGGCTGTTGCCTGTCTGTTTTTCTTCCCATCTTATTTGAATTGCTATCAAAATGCAAATCTTAATAATTACTTTGTTTTGTCCAAATAATCCTATTTTGTGTCCTTACAGAATGTAGTATCTCTTTTCAAAAAATTTATGTGAAATTTCAGTAGGCTTATTTTCCACTTTTATATTTCTAGGGATAGGTGTTTAACATTTATCTCTCCCATTCTGCAAGCCCAGAGACGAAGTGAGCTTTGCCCAGTACAGAATGCCAACATAGCAGACCCCTACCTTGTGGCAGTAAACCATCACTGCACTAAATGACAAAGGTAAAGTGTTAGCTTCTGCACGTGGGACTGGTGAATTGTTCGAGAGCCAGACCTGTGAGTGAGTCATTACAAAACAAACATAATCCTAGACAATGGTACAGAGGGAGAAGCAATGAGCTCCATGGGAGACTTGACAGAAGAACATTTGCTCAGGCTAAGAACTACAATAAACCTCATTGCTAACTACTCCTTCCCCTTCACGTCGTGACTGTTCATCATCTCAAAGCTTTTGTGTTGTCTCACTGTGTAATCTGTTGTACGCAGAAAAGGTGTGACTCTGTATCATGAATGTGACAGTGCTCACCCAGCCCAGCTCCAGGTGACAGCAGGATCACAGATATGGAAGTGGAACAGGACCCTTTTCTCTATGTCTTTTTGCTGTGACTAGAAACCTATGCCCATTACTTTAGACGGTTTCCATTCTGGTTTTACATTTCTCATCTGGAGCTGGAATATATAAAAACTCACAACTGTTTGTGTATGTGCCCCCTCTCTCCTTTCCCCCTCCTTTTACAGATTTCAAGTTATACCCCACTTTCTGGGGAAGGACTTTCTTGATCACCCAACATAAAGAATCCATTCAGCAATCGGCCCATATCTTAACCCTATTCACCACTAGTTTTCCATTATTTGATTGATAGATGATAGATATTGATATATCGGTCATTCCTTCAAATCACGTATTCATTCACAATTTCCCAACCCTACTACCAGTTTTAGAAGTTAGCTTACTCTGTTTTTTGTAAAATATGACTGCTTTGACCCTGTGTGAACTGTTATAAGACCCAGTGTTTAACAAAACTATCGAAACCATCACAAAAATAAGGTTAAAGGATATCTATATTTGTCAAAGTGAATTTAAAATAAGAATAAAATATGTACTTCCAATTATTTTACATACTCCAGAAACCAAGAACATTTGTCGCCCTGTCTAGGCTGGGAATTTGAATAATGTTTTCAGTTGAAATTTGAAGAAGGAATACAAACCATGCCAGCCTATGAGAAACAATGTCTGCTCACTGTGTCTGGAGAATATGTGGGTGGGGCTCCTTTCAACAGGAATGATGTTACAGGGTCAGTTCAGGGAACCCTAGCAAGGCCTCCTTGGTTGGTCACAAAATACAGTGTAGAGATGTGAAATTAAAGAAGAATGCAGATGTTGGATTGCATGTTGTTATCCGTCGATGATATTTGGAGCCTTTAGATTCTGTGAAATTGAAAAAAAAATTTAAGGCAGAGCCAAAGGTTTTGCTTGGAGAAATGGCACTCGGAGGGAAGAGCCATCAGTAAGTACAGGAATGTGCAGAGACTGACAGGTGGAAAGAAAACCAGGTAGAGTGCGGGTTCAGGATATCCGGGGTTTTAATAAAGTAATGGCTAATATTTTAACTATGCTAAAGGATCAAGGAGGATTCAAAGAAATAAATGTCCCTGGGGACTCAAGCAACATTCATGAAGCTGGTTAATGCTTTGGGAGGTGATGTATCTAGAGAGTTATGGGGTCAGAAGACTTAGTTATTAGCATGAGTGATTGAATTTAGGTATCAAAATAAAAACAGTGCCTCAAAGCCTTTATCTGAAGAAGGACGCAGCCCGTGGCTCATACTACACACATGTAGGCCTAAAGCTGATCATTTTAAGCCAAAAGGGCAGCTGTTGCATGACTGATAAAAGACCAGAGACAGATATTGGAGTTCAAGCCAAAGATCAGAAAAGCAAAGTAGCCAAGCAACTAGAGAGTTCTTCTCTCTACTGAAGCTCAGACAAACAAAAGGACTATCCTGTCCTCAGAGTAACCATAGACTGCAATGCTCCCCCACCAGACCTCAGACTGCAGACTAAGACCCCAGTTTCCTGTCGCCTCCCATCTTATATTCTTCTCTGGTGCTGGGATTAAAGGCATGCACCACCTTTGCCCAGCCTCTATGGCCAACTAGTTTGACTGCTGGGATTAAAGGTATGTGCCACCACTTCCTGGCTTGGATGGCTGACTAGTGTGGCTAACTTTGCACTCTGATCTTCAGGCAAGCTTTATTTGTTAGATCACAAACAAACTATCACCGTAACCATCAAAGCAATTAAAAGAGGTATAAAATATTTTCAGTACAAACAGTTCTGGAAAAAAAAAACCAAATGACTAGACTCATCTAAAGCACTACTGTGTTCTCTAAGATTTTCTTCTTGTTGCCCACCTGGATGGAAAGACTTTGGAATCCCAAGACTACTTCAATGTCTCTCTGCATATTGTTTATTGTTTTGTTCTTTCTTTTGAAACCACAGAATAACAGGCTGAGGAAATACGCCTTTGAGTTGAAAATGAACGACCTGACCTACTTTGTACTGGCAGCTGAAACGGAGTCCGATATGGACGAGTGGATCCACACCCTCAACCGCATCCTACAGATCAGTCCAGAGGGACCACTCCAGGGAAGGAAGAGTGCAGAGCTTACCGAGCTGGGGCTGGGTAAGAGTGCAAAAGATCATCTCCCTGCTTTGGACAAGTGTTGAGCTGCGTGCTTAGTTCACTGCGGCTGTGTGTAGTAGCTGTCTGTCAGACTGGGCTCATCCGTCATGTCATGTATCAGATATATGAAAGTTCCAATGTAATATGTCATGGTGTTTTCTTAAGACAAAAATAAAAACTTAAAGATTAGTTCAGTCACTAAAGTCCTTGCCATATAAATGTTTTGGTGTGAGTTCAGATATCAGCACCCGTATAAAAGCTGAATGCAGCAGTGTGCACCTATAAAGCACATGCTAGGGAGCAGGGGCAGGGGCGTGCCTGGAGCTTCCTGGACAGCCTGTCTTTCCATATCAGTGAACTCTGCATTCAATGAGAGAACCTGTCTCATAAAATAAGGGGGCAGTCACCAACAGATAGTTCTAGTCACGGATGGCCCTGGTGAAACTGAATGGGTCAAGAAACAAAACCTCCTGAATCTGTGGAAAGGACATGTAAAGAGGATGTGATAGCAATGGGACACAAGATAAGAGAGAGAGAGAGAGCGGGAGGATAATCAGGAAACGTTACATGCATGTCTGAAATTAGCAAATAGAAATGGATCAATAAAAAAGTATACAGAAGGCCACTGAGGAAAACAACAGATATTGACCTCTGGCCTATATATAAACACATGTGCATGTGCACACAAACATATACACACATGAACACATGTGCATGTGCACACAAACATATACACACATGAACACATGTGCATGTGCACACAAACATATACACACATAAACACATGTGCAGGCACACACAAAGTTATACACACATGAACATATGGTACACACAAACTTATACACACATGAACACATGTGTAGACACACACAAACTTATACACACATGAACACATGTGCAGGCACACACAAACATATACACACATATATACTCACAGATTATTTCTTTTTTCCAGTCATTTCCTTATAATATTATAATCATTATGAACAAAGAAAGGAAGAAAAAAAAAGGGTGAGAGTGTAACCATCAAGTCTTATCTTATAGATGGGAGGTTCTCTACCACTGATTTAGTACTCCCCAAGGAAAACCTTAAGACAGTGGTGAATTAGAAACCAGAGCATATCCATTAAGTTCTATTTGCATGAATGTCCTGTCCCATAAGGTAAAAAAGTCACAGATAATGAGGAAGAAGGCTTGCTGGTTTTCACACAACTGTCATAGGCCATGGCAGGTGTTTTTACAGTCACTTACTTACTTATTAATTGTCAAATAGAATATTCATGTTTTCAGTGTTCTGCAGAGTTTAAGTGGCTGAAGCCAATGAGCTCTAAATGGATGACCCAAGAATAAAAATTAGAAAAATATTTATATATTTGAGAAAATTTTGTTGTGCATTATTTAAGGAAGCCAAGGCAACCTATATATCCTGTCAGCACTATAAGAATCCAAAGTTCTTGGTGATACAAGATGATAGCAAGGCATATAGCAAGGATTATGGAATCCTAAAGTGATTGTCAGGAAGTTTTATTTCCAGCCCCGATTGTATTGTAGACAGGACAAAAAAAAAAAAAAGCTTGGGTTCATTAGGCCCCCTCTGAGCTCTTGAATTGAACCCGATATTTGTATAGATGAAGAAAACCGTGGCTCATATTATTAAATAATCTGTGTTGGTCTGTCTTTTCAAGATCCTTTGGATAATTCTGTGACTTGTGAATGTACGCTGGAGGAAACAGATTCTTCAGAGAACAGCCTACATCCCGACTTTGCAAAAGTAATAAAGTTGACTCTGTATTTGCACAAATATGTTTCTTTCATGGAAAAAAAATGCCGATGCTTTCCTTTAAGATTTAGACTAAAAGGCCAATCTAGAATTTTTTTTATCAGTCTTAGAGCTTTACTTAACCTGACACAACTCTTGAAAATAAGAACCTGTTCTTATAAGATTTCCTTGGTGTTGATGGATGACTTAACAGTAATAAAACTAAGGGACTGTTTCTTGGCCTCTGTAGTTGTGTCTGGGGCTACATGGGGAAGTTTAGATGCCAGGGACTAACACAGCTCTCTCTCAGTACCTCACAGAAACTGAAGACACTGTCAAAACAACGCGAAACATGGACAGGCTCAATCTGTTCTCCCTGGATCCAGATATAGATGTAAGTCAGGATTCTGAGCAAAGATGAACTTGACCCCTATAACTGTCAATTTTAAAAGTTATCTTTTCATAATGAGTTGGCTAAGACTTTTAAACACTTTTTTTTAGACCCTGAAGCTTCAGAAAAAAGACTTTTTTGAACAAGAGTGTGTGATCAAACCCTTTGAAGAGAAAGCTGCCAAGAGAATCATGATCATCTGTAAAGCTCTCAACTTAAATCTTCAGGGATGTGTTACAGAAAATGAAAATGATCCCATAACCAATGTAAGCTTCTCTCTCATTCTCTCTCATATATCCAGTGAGCTCATATCATTCCATTCTAACCCAGCCTTTGCTACTCCCGCCAATCCCAGGATTTACTGTCTCGCAAACAGGGAGTCTATTTGCCAGTGCGTCTCATATTGCAAAGGTACCCATGTTCCGAAGAAGATTTCTTCACATACGGCTATAAAAGTTTCCTTTTAACTTATATATTGAAGAAGCAACAAAGGGACAGTGTTGTGGAGTCCTTTGTACAAAGTCAGCGCAGTGGTTTCCTCCAGGATTGTCTGTATCTCTCTGGTGGCAGTGAGAATAGAATTACTGATTGTGGTGTTGAGGGTAGGACTCGGAGCCTTACAAGCGCTAGGCAAGTGCTCTTCCTGTGAGCCATTATCACTAGCCTTTGGTTTTATGAGACAAGGTATTACTGAGAAGCTCCAGCTAGCGTGGAACCCGTGATCATCCTGGCTCAATTTCTCTGGGTGCTTGGGATGCCTAGTGCACACCACCATGCCTGATTCAAGATGGCTTTTAAACCGATATCTATGTTTTGCTTTCACTTGAAGGAAAGTCAGCTAACAAATCCACTCTAGGGTTTCACTGTGTTCCTGCTTAACATAAGACTAAATGATAAACCAAGAAAAGAAATACTAGATAAACATTAAGTAAAAGACTGGATGTTCTACGCAATGGCGGCATTAACAAACACCTAATACACAGGACACCAAACCCACACAGAATTTCTTCTTGTACTGAGGGAACTCTCTTGGGAATCTCCATTTAGTAGGAACATAATAGTGGACCATTTTAGACTGATTGCAAATGCATGCGAAAAGAACATTAGATGTGGAACTGCAGAGAGGAGAAGTCATCCCCCCGACCCCGCCATTGGCACAAGCCGCAGTCAATGATCTGGGTGTATTCCCTCAGTCCCTTACAATGCTTCTTTTCTGGCTTCTATTCAGCCTCAGTTGCCGTATTCCACCCAGAAAAGTCCCTTTATTTTCGAGTTCATGATACACAAGCCGTATGTGCTTTCGAAGGCAAGAGTGGCAATGTTCACTTGCTTGGTTCTACCCAGTCCTCCACCTGCCTCCATGAGAGAGTCGGGACACAGTGGGTTGCAGGATTGACTGACTCTCCCAGAGACTTCCTAACCTTTTGTCCTTGACACCTCTGTCCTCTTTAAGCCTCCTACCTACTACAGTAGTAACAGGATAGATCCATACTTTGTACATCCTATCTGATGAGGAGAATCTATTGAAATGGACACCTTGGATCAAATTCCCTAGTTTCTCAACTTAGGAATTGTGCCCCTTGCTCAGGTGTCTGACCTCAGCCTCCTCTATGTAAATGGGGCGGGGAGGGGGAGTAACAGCAAGCATTCAAATAGGTAACCTATGGAAAGTTCTGGGTTCTTGGTGCAGTGTAAGATTCATTCAGCTCGAAAAGGTGATTATGAATGGATACATAGATCTGAAAATCTAGTTTAGAAGCTGACCTGGGAGGAGTCATCTGACAATTTCTGCATGCATAGAGAGGGGGACTAGTAAAGTCAACAGCAGAAAGCTAAGAAGGAATTGCTGTTAGAAGAAAGATAAACCAGAGAAATGTGGGGTAAAGCACGGAGAGGGAACAAGCCCACTGTGTGTGATGGTCCTGAGACTGTGAAACAGGAGTTAGAGAAGGAACAACAGGCTTGATATCAGAGATCTGACCTTCCCCTGTGGAAAAAGATATTAGAAGGGATCAAACCATGCTTTTGTGTTGAACATAAAGCAAACCACAGTGCCCAAAATCTTTGTCCTTGTAACCATTTGGAAATTTAAGAAAACTTGATCCAAATTGTAAAGCCACTTAGTCAGCACACTATATAAAAAAAAATGGGCTTTATCATTTCATACATTGATCTACATTAAAAATATGAATATTTTAAATCTATGTTTTCCATCCAACCCATTCTTAAGTGCAATTTAAAAATCCATTTTGGAAACCAAAAGTCAAAGAAAAGGGCTTATTTTTGGATTGAGGGGGATGGGGCCATGATAATATCTGTCATTGTTCTCTGCCCCCTCCCCATTGATCACCAGCATTGATTCGAATGATCTGGCTAGCTAGGCACATATCTCTAGTGTCCCCCACCACTCAATGTGTGTCTTTCCTGGAAGCTGTATACTTGGTTAAAGGGCACAGCCTTTCACGACAGAAGGACAGCAGGACACGTTAGTAGCTGTGTTCCTCTGTGAACCTGCAAACAAGCTCCAGCAGACAATGGGCTTTTCTTTCCAGTGCCAAAGGCATGTGACACCTTCCATGTGGATCATGTTCAGAAGCCTCATGGCTCTATTTGTTCAAGTCTCAACAGAGTATCCTATTAGAAACATTTTGATTTGTATTTAATTTTATTCCATTTCAGCTCATGTGTGTTAGTTTTGCATGTGTGTGTGTGTGTGAATGTGTGTCTTGAGCCATCCGCAAGAGCAGCCAATGCTCTTGAACAATGAGTCATCCCTACAGCCCCTGAGAGTGGCTTTTGCATGCCCTTTCCTGTCTCTCAGGCCAAGGGGTTAGTTAAGTTGGTTTTGAGCTTCTGAGTTGGTTTTAAGTAATCTTACAATAGATAGAAGTATTTAAAAAATAAACTAGGGAATTACTTTTAAAGAATAATTGCATTGCACTTGTTAGTAATCAGATCAAAATCAATCAACAGCCTTACTTTGGTGGTAGTTTATCTTTGAGTGAGATTGTTCGGGAAAAGCTCGTGTTTATCCAGGGGCACGCTTCCACTAATGATGCTCTTGGACCTCGCCATTCTTAACTTTGATGAGCGTGTTTTGAAGAGCCATTCTCCACATTCTGGGAGAGCTAACCGCTGCATTTCATACACGAGTGTCTACAGACTCAATGAAAGACTTCTTTTATGGCGAAGAAGCAGACTTTGACAGTGTGTGATTTTTCAGTCAAATAGAACACCAAATCCTAGCTGATGGTTTCACAGTATATTTCTGTGAAACTCCAGCAGTCTGAACTCACACAGCAGTGTCATAGTAGCTAAATTTAAATTTTCCTCTCCTTGAATTTTCAAAAGGAATTCATTAGCCTAAATCCCAGTAGCCTACAAATTAATGTGTCAGGCTCTGAAAATGTTTTGTTAAACACATCCATCCTGCAAAGCCAGCTATTCAAAAAGTAAGGTTTGGCATTTTCGTTGTGAATGCAGATTGGAAAAATAAACAAATCTCATTGGAGCTGTATAATTTCTGATGTGTTATTAATGGAGGTAATTTATTTCCATTCAACAAATGGGAATGAAGGTCAAAATGCAACAACTCAGGAAAAAACAGTGATTTCGATTTCTTGAACTTCAAAGTGTTTTGTGTACCTACACTAATCTCTATTTTTGCATTTTCAACTTCTTAGCACACTGCAACTACCATGAAGAGTTTTTCTAAACTAAATTAAATTACTAAAATGAAAATTCTACTCAGTAATTACATTTAAGTACGCAAAAGTGTGTGTGTGTGCATGTGTGTGTGTGGTATTGTGTACATGTTTATGTGAGGATGCACGCTCACATAAATTCATGCACATGTGTGGAGTGTAGTCCTCAATGCTGGGTGGGGAATAAGGATTATTCGCCCTCATCAACTTAGACCATGAAACCCAATATGGACAAGTTCAACAGAACAGCCACATATAAAAAATAAAAAAATAAAAATAGAAATAAGGATTTGAACTCGGGTTCTCACAATCGCACAGCAAGCTTTTTACTGTCTAAGCTGCCTCTGCAGCCTCAAAAGAGACAGTGTTGAACTTTATTTTAACTAGGAACCATCTCTAACAGTGAGAAAGTTCACTATCATTAAATGACTGAACAGTACCTCTGTTACAAGCTAGTCGTGTGATAGACCTCAAAGGCCGGAGGATATTTAACAAGACTCACAGAATGAACCTGCAACACTGTGCGTTAGTTGGGATGCAGGGCTTTGTACAGCCTACTTTTTCAGAGAATATTGGCAGACAGAAGTAAAATTCTATTTGTTGACAATCTTTTAGAACCCCTACTTAACTGCATAGCTACAAAATCACACACGCATATCTACTATACTTATTATCATTTAAATATTTAAGTATATTTAATTATATTCATTTATCTAGTATATTTAATTATCCATTCATGTATCTATGTAAATTTTGTACAAAATTATGTATACATATTTTACATAATTTAACACATTTCCATTTTTTTCATTCCAGGGCTGTGCACATACTAAATCAGCACTGCCACCACTGGCCTGAGCCCCCATCCCTTAATTTTTGCTGCTCTTAACACTTTTCTGGTTAAACATCCTTTATATCTTGAATATTTGTTTCTATCATATTTTGGCAGCATTTAATATTTTTATTCATTTTTTGGCTTTTCTGAGTTGTGGTATGAGGTTAATGGTATAACGTTTACCTGGTACATGTGAAGCCATATGCAAAAGGGAAGAAAGGGAGGGAAGAAGGGAGGACGGGGGAAAGAAAAAAGGAATGAAGGGAAGACACAATATCTCTCCATTTCCCACTCTCTAATTTTATTTTGAATATTCTGTGTTAATTTTATTTGGCTTACAAAGTAGCAGATTCATGCTGTTTTCATACATACTTTATTTGGTTCATTCTCCCAGACACCCCCACCAGCATCCCACCCATTCATCATTGTGTCCTTTCACCCCCAATATTTCCCCTTCCGCATGTTCCATTGTCTCCCCCACCTTTCTCATTCAGAGTCTCTCTTTTCCAGTCTCATCAGCCCCTTTCTGGTTCCCAGGCTTTACCCAGTCTCTTTTATAACTGCTTTGGCCTCTCTCTGTTCTCTGCCCATTGCTATTCCACAGAAACCTACACTGACTTTCTTCTCTCTTGCATTATTTATCATTTCTACTGCTGTAACGAAACTGCTGTGAGGAAACATGTAAAAGAAAGTGTTTAGTTGGGCTTACAGTTTCAAAGGGTTAGAGTCTATGATGGTGGAGAGAGACATGCAGGAACAGAGAGCTTTCATCTTGATCCTCAACCAGGAGTCAGACTACAGTGGGAATAGCTCCAGTCTTTTGAAAACTCAAACCCTGTCCCCAGTGGTAGAACTCCTCCAATAACTCCACACCTTCTAATCCTTCCCAAGCAGTTCTACAAACAGAGGAGCAAGTATTCAAACATATGAGTCGATGGGAGCCATTCCATTCAAAACAACACAGCTGTGCATCACGGCTTACATAGGAGTTCCATTCAAAAAGCTTCCAGATCCAGACTTCCAGCCCAGTTCTCCTGACTGACCCAGAAACCCAAAGCTCATATACCTATGGCCATTGAGATGTCTTGCAGAGGACATTCTGTGTTTCATAAAGAATTTGTCTTTGTGTCTTTATCCCCTGTGTCAGTGACCATTATCATGAGCTTAGGTTCCTATGCTTGCAGACCTGGAAATACTCTTTGTGCAGTACTGTGTTTTGCTTTGGCCATAATGTTTCTCTTAAGGACCTGGGCAGCTCCTGAATTTTACCTTCACGCTGATTCCAGTCTAGTGAGCTTTTGGGGTCCTTTCCTTTCATTATGTCTTTACCATTTGTCTTGTCTAGGAGCCCCTGAACAAACTCTACCTAAGTCCTTCTTTAAAGCTAGTGCAAGCAACTTGCCCGTTTCTCAGATGCCGTCACTTTCCCCTTTCTGCCTTATTTTTCACCTTCAGTTTCCTTCACAACATCTGGGGGCAGGGTAGGTGGATAACTCCGTGGAAGCTTAGACTTAAGTGAGCATCCCTGAGCCCTGGGCAGGAAAAGGAGAAAGCCACCCAAAGGCACAGAAGTGACTTGCTACTAGATCTGTCAGGATATGGGTCTAGGATAGTATGGAGAAGGCAGTTAGAAAAGATGATTGGCGTGGTTGGGAACCAACAAAGAACCTGAATGAATAAGCAAAATAATATTGCTGATGGAGCCCATACTTTTCTCTGGGTGACCAGGAAACAGAAGCGTAGTCCCTATTCACAGAGGATCATATTGGAATATATATCTACAAATATTATTGAATAGAAAATGGTAACCTTAGGGTCAAGAAAACTGGCAGATGGCAAGGTGACCAGAAGTTAAAGTTAGTTGTCAGAGTTTTTGAAAGAGTTGACCCTGCTGCTAGAAGTGTGAGCTTCAAAATTAGTACAAAATAAAGAGAATAAGTGATATCTTTTTTAAAACCTCCTCTTAAGTACTGACTTCTTTTTAGAGGAGTTCCCATCTTCTCTGACAACAGGGCTTTTCACAAGCAGATCCTCATTTGTGCCGTGCTATTATGTTCTGAATGTATTAAAAATACAGAAAATAGTAGAAAGCACAAAGTCAGTGTGAAATAAACTTTATTATTCTTATTTCAAGCTGTGATTTAAAAAAAAATGAAATGTGCCAGTTCTGGTGGCACATGCTGGTAGGATTTGTTAAAGGAGTTGGAGGCAGGAGGATCACCAATTCAAGGCCAGCCTGGGCCACTCATTTACCTGCATGACGGTGGAGCATGCCTTTAATCCAAGCAAGTGGATCTCTTGAGTTTGAAACCAACCTGGTCTACAGAGCAAGTTCTAGGATAGCCAGAGCTACACAGAGAAACCCTGTCTCAAAAAAATATAAAAGAGAGAAGAAAGGAGGGAAGGAGGGAGGGAGGGAGGGAGGGAGGGAGGGAGGAAAGTCTGAAAAGCAGTTGGGCTAAAAACTTTTAGGATCCCATCTGTTCTTTAAGGATCTGGGGAGACTGGGATAAAAGGTATTTTCTTAGAGTATGGGAAAGCAAACAGAAGGCTGTTCAAGCCTAATGTGCTTGAAGATTAGGTGGGAATCTAAGGTCAACAAACAAATGAGAGGCAGCCCTGGGCTTGGCGGCCTCTGTTGCAGGGAGGGATTCCAGATACTTCTCACTGGATCAGAGACCTTGCTTTCTGCCTATCTTGCATCCAACGTGTTGTGAGATGCAGGGGGTACACAGACTGGTGGGCGGGCATTGTTTTATGTCAGAAGCACTTGGCTTTTGTTTTCCCCACAGATTGAGCCTTTCTTTGTGAGTGTGGCGCTTTATGACCTCAGAGAAAGCAGGAAGATCTCTGCCGATTTCCACGTAGATCTGAATCACCCTGCTGTCCGGCAGATGCTCTCGGGGGCCCCACCAGCCTTGGAAAATGGCAACATTGACACGGGCACGCCAGGACAATCAGAAGAACCTCACATAAAGGGCCTTCCGGAGGAATGGCTAAAATTCCCAAAGCAGGTTGCACTTTGTTTACTTGTGAGGGGACAGAAAAGCCTTGGCCCTTAGATTGTTCCTTAACAATAGGTCATATGGGTAATCCCCCTACCTCGCCCCCTCCAAAAAAAAATTCTTAAAACTGTCTTTTCTTTTTAATGACATTTTGTGAATGTCTTCAGGGTCATTTTATGGTAGTTATGTACTGCTTTCTTTGGGCACAGGCTATATTCTCTGTGAGTGATCCACACTCTGAAATTGTTTTGGTGGCCAAAGTCGAAAAAGTCCTAATGGGGAATATTGGGAGTGGTGCCGAACCTTATATTAAGAATCCAGACTCCAACAAGGTAAAGATGATAGTCTTATAAATAATTTCAGTCGCTTTAAAGAAATAGAGTCATGCTGCCTTCCTGAATTATAAAAGTTGATAAATGTATGATTTTTAATATTCACTTACCAGTATAATTAATACCTACCAAAAAATTTTAAATTATACATTTTTGGTTTATGTTTTTTTGAGTCAACAGTCTATGATGTCTATGAATCTGTTATGTGGTTCTAAGTCTTCCTAATGCTATAACTCCTTAATATAGTTCCCCATGTTGTGATGACCCCCAACCATAAAATCATTTTCATTGCTCTTCCATAACTCTACTTTTGCTACTGTTATGAATCATAATGTAAATATCTGTGTTTCCCATGGTCTTAGGTGACCACTGTGAAAGGGTCATTCAAGCCCCCAAGGAGTTGTGCCCCTCAAGTTGAACCATTGTATTAGTAGAAGTAAACTATAATTTTTATATTGCTTTAGTCCCAAAGATCAAAGGATTTATACAATAACAAAGTTAGAACAGAATCGAGTGAAGTCAGTTTGCAAAACTATCAGCAAGTTGACAATGGACTCAATAGCAAAGACAAACATTATATATTAAATATTATAACAGAGAATTACAGGAAGATAGACATGAGGAGCAATGTGGCCTGAATGGTAAGACCAGTGATTTTTTTTTGCTTTTTCTTTCCATTGCCTTGTTATTTAATAATCAAATTATGAAATTACCTCTGTTTACTAGAAGATAAATTATTTAAAGTATTTATTTTCCATACAAAAGAAAGATAACAAGGAAATAACTCAAAACCAGAGAATCTGAACATGTACAATTTAGACTGTAGTTTAACATGTTTATGAGTTTCTCATATCATTGTCCAGCGAACTATCTGATCAGACCACACCCAACCTGCTACCAGCTTTTGTAAATAAAATTTTATTGCCATTCAGTCCCACTTTGCTTAGAATGTGTGAAGCCCTGGGTTTGCTCCAGCTCTGAAAATGTAAGTGTCTTCGCCTTCCCTGCAGCTAACCCCGCACTATAGCAATAGATCTGAGAAATGTGTGACAGAGAATGCAGGGCCCACACAGTCCTTCACAGAAAGTCTCTTGTTGGATGAATAAAAAAGCTGTGATCTGCTTGCTACCAATTGTAAATATAAACTTGATAACTTTTCATTCAAGATTTTAACTTCTCTTAGCTAGAAAGAAGGGAGGGAACAAGGCAGGAAGAGAAGCAAGGTGAGTGGATAATAATTGATATTTCAAGATTAGGGAATTTTTCTATACTTAAAATTTGCAAATTAACAAAGAGAGCCTAGAGTTCTACAATAACTTGAACACAGAGGGTATCATATGTAATCTGTGTGCCAGTAAGAAGAAACTGTATAGAATTTCAATAGATAATAAAGTGGAAAAATAAGCATTATTATTTCACATGTACAATTTGTAATTGACTGTCCCTAAATAATATTTTATTTATTTTTTTCCTCAGTTTGCACAAAAAGTACTAAAATCCAATAGGCAGTTCTGTAGCAAATTGGGGAAATATCGGATGCCGTTTGCTTGGGCTGTGAGGTAAGGTTCTACTTTGCAACTAACAGAGTAGAGATGTCCTAACAATCTGCATCAGAAGCTATGGCTTTGAATGTTTAATGTTGCCTATTGTGCATCAAGAAATGTTAGTATGTTGTCATCTTCAGACATACACTTCACAATTTAGCTCAACAAGACAGGTTATACAGAAGGCCCCAGACCTGCAAACAGTGGGGGCATGGCCAAATGTACTGGGGTCTCTTAGTAAGTATCGAATCAAAATCATAGCTTGTTCGTGCATATCTGGCTCAATGAACACAGTGTTTGGTCAGTCCCAAGAGCCTAATGGACATACGATAAGCAGAGATAGATCATTCTTTCCGGTATACCTTCATGCATTCATTTGGGCATAGAATTCTGCTCTGAACGTGAGTGACCAAATGAAGCCATCAGTTGCTCACTTATGCTGTCTTTGATTTGCGTGTAGATTAGCACAGACAATTATATCCCCAGTTGACTCTGTTGGAAAATTTGGTGTTTGGGCACAAGTAGCAGACCCTTCATTGGAAAAAAAAAAAAAAAAAAAAAAACGGAACCTCTGTTAAGAATAGAACTTGCTTTTCAGATCTACTGACCCATCAACTCCAAGCGTCCCTCACAAACTCACTACACCTGCATTGATGTAAGAATTCTTTAAATGGGAGAAACCCTGGCATATACTCATAAGGAAAACAATTAAAGATCAGCAATGAACTAGCTGAATGAAAAGAGATTAATTACAAGCCTGGAACAAAACACTCCCTTAATGAATGTTGACAGCGTTAACCCAAAGGCAGTCCCTTCAACTCAAGATGCAAAGGCCAGATGGAAGGGTTGACCTGTTGGGTATTCTTCAGTTCACACAGCTTCCACTGAGGGACACTTTCAGAGAAAACCCACCAGTATGTGTCAGAATGCTACAGCCATCAAATTGGGGGCTGGCAGGTAGAAGGATAGAAGGACGCCAGCACCAGTAAGGCAAGACAAATCCCTGCTGGCTGCAAGGACTGACTTGCATTCAGACAACCTTGCAGCAAGGGCAAGAGAGCCAGGTTGCCAAGCCTGGTAAGCACACCAAAGCTGACAGGCTCAGGTCACCCCTTAATGGATCACTGAGCAAGATCGCTCTCTGGCTCCAGAGTGTCATCTGTAGAATGAGCAGAAAATATCTGTCTCATGAGCAGTATGTTCTATTAAAAAACAGATGTACAAGGATTTGGTATAAAAGACATCATGGATATTATTTTATCTCTCCCTTCCCATCTTTTCTTACCAAGATAACTAACAGTAGACATGAAAAACATGGTATATATTGTCATTATTATTAATTATCATTATTATTGAAATTCATTGTGGAGTCCATGTTCCACAACTCCCACGTTTCTTGTAAATTTGGTCAATGGAGAGTAGTATGGTGGACAGAAGTATATAATGTGTCGATTATTGGCAGAATGACCCTTAGAAGTAACACCCTGACTCTAAAAATTGTCAACCAACTGTGAGGGAGACAGATGAAGCTTCCATGGGGTCTGAACGTGTTATCAGTTCTTAGAAGAATTATTGCTAGGAAAAGAAAGTTAGCAAAGCCACAAGCCCTTGCTGTATTAGGGCCCAGTGAGCCATTCAGCTGTTGGTTAGTGAGCTGTTACCCCACCAAAATGACTTCAATTTATGTGAGCTTCTCTGGCAAATGAGAGAAAAAAATGGCAGAACATGCAGAAATTATATGTTGGGTCATTTGAAATATCTAACTTCAGAAAGCAACAAATCACCCAAAGAAGCAGTCTCTATCCAACCTTCCAGTGGAGACACTACTTAAGCTAAGAGAAGGCGGGACCCTCTGAAGGCCTGGTATAGACCAGATCCAGAACACAGGAAATACACTGTTGGTACGCCAAATCGCCATTGGCATTGCCTTCCTGCTTTATTTTTCATCTCATGGTTTGTTTCACAGTATAGCTGTGAGTGTACCCTAAAACATTTGAAAGCAACTGTAGTCAAAACAGTAGCATTAACAGTTGCTTGGAACCAGATTTTTACCCAGCTGCTGCAGTACACACAGATCTCTTCGCTGTGAGCATCTAATTTGAAATTTTTCTGGTATGTTCTCAGATTCGGTACCAGCTGTACTTTTTAGCAAAAAGATTATCTTTTGAATAGATGCAGATCACACACACACAGCTTTGTGGGATAATTTATAATTAGCAATTCTAAAAGATGTTGAATTTAGAAATATGTCCTATTGCAATTAAGCTTTTCCAATGCATATCACCTCTAGGATCATAGGAACCCAAGTCCTTGCTAGGATTAGCTCACAGATTCGTGGACTCTGTCTCATTTTACCTTATAAATGACTACCAGACAGCGCTCAACTTCCTTCAGAATTGATCAGGGCTAAAATACAGTTTCACTCTCATATCTGTACATCTGAAGATGCACAGTGCAGCATGATCTAAGATTCTCACACTGACAGCATCCCAATGGGTGGTGGTCCACGTCCATGTGCATCTTGCCATGACAAAGCTCCTTGTATACCCTCACCAAGTCCATCTCTCCTTTTGTCATTCTATAATTATTAGGTAATGTATTTTTATCCAACGGAAACTGTCAATCAACCAAATTAACATTTTTTTCTGCTTTATGAATAGTAGACAGGTGCTCTACCTCTGAAGTACATCTTCAGTCCTTGCAGAGATTTTTTTTTCTAGTTTGAGATGGGGCTGTATGTATAGCTCATAGTGGCTTTGAGTACCCGATCCTCCTGTTGTCTTTAGTACCCCAGCGCTGAGATCATAGTCATGGGCCCATGCTGGGCCCTAGCAGCCGCTTTGTCTTTCATCTGCTGTCTCCACACACGCAGAGAAATGTCTAAGACCCACAGGATGTTCTATGCCTCTGACCGTAGCACTTGAGAGAGCGAGGTAGAAGGATCAAAACCAAAGCGCTCAGGCTACAGTAAACTTCATGAATGGCTATTCCAAGTAAGAGATTTCCACAAGACAGCTGTGGGTATGAGCAAAGTGGAGAATACAGCTCACATACATTGTTTATACAAAAGCCATTTTTAAGTTAAATGTTTTGAAATTCTTACCACGTTTTTATGTATTTTGTGGGGTGGGGGCAGGAGAGGGCATGCGCAGCTTGCCACAGCTCTCATGTGGAGTTCAGAGGACAATCCGCAGACATAGGCTCTCTCCGTCTACTGTGCTGGCCTTAGGAAGTACTTGGCCAGCAGACTTGGCTGCAAGTGCCTTTTGCCTGCTGAGCTCTCTCTCTCTAGTCTTCAAGTTAGATATTTTTATTATGTTTTCCTGATGTTATTTCATTAAAGTTTTATCAAGGAGAGATTATCCTCCCTCCCCGTTACTGCTCAACAAGAATTGCAACAGAACTATAAGGAGGTAATTTCAGAGTCTAAAAATATCATTTCAATACGTTTCTAGCCCATGTTCCTTTTTTTTTCATGTTCCTCTACACTAAAATCTATGGTTGATATCATTTTCAAAGCCATTTTAGCTACTTTATTAAAATATTTGATTCATTTAAATGATAAAATATTCTAGTTAGGGCTCTTCAACTAGGAGAAATAAAAATCCAACATTTCTCCGCTGTTGAAGAAAAAGCAATTATATGTGGGCTGAATTTTTTTGGATGCATAATAGGTGTGGGGTGGGGCTGTCACGAGCAGAGAGCATGCCAAGTGAATATTGCCTGACCTCACTTCATAACTTAGATCAAAGCAATTATGTGCTTTAAGCACGGTGTTATAGCTACCATGAAGCGGGATCAAGGAAGGGAGCAACATAATGTTAGCCTTATCTAATGCCAAACTCTGACTCATATTTCCTGCATTTTATCATTATTTGTGTCCTAAACGTTAGAACATGGGCTCATTTACAACGACATTTTAAGAATCTCACTATCGTGCCACAGTCGTAATGACAACCTGATCCTTGTTGCACACTCATCAATCCTAATGACACCCCCCAAGGTGCCGCGGCCCCTCCTAGACCAGGTTAGGGCACCTTGAGGAAACAGTTAGAAAGGGGATCTTAGACGATAGCTCAATGAGTGAAGTGCTTGCCTTGGAAAATGAGGACCTGAGTTTGAGCTATCGAATCTAGGTAAGAAACCGAACATGATGGTGTGTGGCTGTCATGGTACCATGGAGGATGCAGACACGGGAGGATGCCTGGAGCGTACGAACCAATCAGCTAGCCTCTTCAGGGAGTTTCAGGCCCGTGAGAGATCATACTTACAAAACAAGATAGATGGGAGCCTTGCATGCACACACACACACACACACACACGCAAATTAATGTATTTCTTTTCAACTCCCCTAATATTCCAAGATTTTGATATTGTGTTAAATGTAAGAAAACATAAAAAACAGTTGTAACAGAAACAATTCCCACTTTAGATAAATAGTTAAAAATGAGAAATATGATAAAAAAAAATGTGGTGTTTATAAATGAAAACTCTAAGAATTGGTTTCTTTTTATTTTGTTAAGTCCCTTGAGTTCTTTCAATTATGAATTAAAATGATCATTAATTTTCCTCCTTAAAAACACAATTTCTTAAGCAGTAACCAACTATAAACCTGAGTAAACATTATTTTCCTCCAGATCTGTATTTAAGGACAACCAGGGAAATGTGGACAGAGACTCAAGATTCTCACCATTGTATAGACAAGAAAGTAGCAAGATTTCAGCTGAGGACCTGCTTAAACTGGTATCAGACTACAGAAGGTAGGATATTCTCAGTGCCGCTTTAAGCAACCAACACTGATTTTTCCTCTTTCCTTAACACCTGATGCTGAGTCTCAATTGTCCAGATACCTCCAGAAAGAGATGGTTGTCTGGTGATTTCCCTTTTGTCCAAATCGTGGTGCCTTAATGATCAGTTTTCCAGGATTTGCAGAAGATTTGTGATATACTGGGCTATGTCATTCACCTATAGCTTTATGACAACCCACCCCCAAAATTCAGTATCTAGAAATAGCATCATTTGTGGTACTCCTGATTCTGTGGTTTCAGTTAGTCTCTTCCATTCATGATATTGGCTGAAAGAGGTCAGCTGGGACTGGACAATCCACTTCTTTCCCACCAGAGCTTCTTTCTTGACATATGTAGATGTCCTTATTATAGTATTTATCTTACACTATTAGGCTCTAATACACAGAGTGTTCTTGTACACCTTAGCCTTGAATAATGGTTCTATTTCTCATACCTGAGAATCAACATCCCTTTATCAACTAATTTTGTATATGCCTCAAAAAATATTATTGTATATTTAAAGTATAGCTAATACCTTCCACAGCATCAGTAAATTATTTGCATCTATTGAAATATAATGGACGTTTTATCTATCTATCTATCTATCTATCATCATTATCATCATCATTAAGGAAGTCTTTAGACTATATAATTAGAATGATAAGTAAATTGTTAGGCAAGAACCTATACTAATCTTAGTTCTTTTAGTCCAGGAAGAGTACTGGTAACATAAGAGACCTTTCTGCACTTCTCTCATGAAACATAGTAGTCAAAACCTGCACCCAGACCTTCACAAGGCTCCTCAAGCCACCATGAGAAAATGAAAAGATCTTTTCCTTTTGCCTTTTTGGCAGTCACTTAAGGTTTGAATAGCTGTAATGTTGAACAGCATGGAACATGCAAAGATTTGGGGATAAACTGATACAACAAAGACCAAAATAAACCCTGACACACATTATGCTATCAGGGAATAGAAAGAAATTATTAATGGCATGTGAGGGGCACCTAGAATACATAGTGCAGTACTGACATTAAATTAAATCTGGTTCCTCCTGGTGACCAATTTCCATGGTATAAATTTGCCATTACTAACTTCAGCCCATCAGTGCAGTTCACTGACCATGGAGTTGGGAAGAGAGGTAAAAGTTTGAGACTCAAATAATCTTATGTTCAAGGCAAGCTTGGTCTACAGAGTGATTTCCAGGACAGCCAGACTGTTACATAAAGAAATCCTGTCTCAAAAAAACATAATAATAATCATCATCAACATATGGTGTGGCATGAGTTATTTTTTCAACTGCAGAGGCCAAATACTTGACAAAAGCTACTTAGGAGAAGAGGGATCACTTTGTCTTGTGCTCTCAGGGAATGTAGTTCTCCGTGGCAGAGAAGACATAGTGACAGGTGACATTGCTTCTGCCATCAGGAAACAGAGAGTGAACAGGGACTGGAACTGGGTTGTAAAACTCTAATGCCTGCCCCCAGTCACTGACTTTCTCCAGCAAGACTCCACCTCCTGAAGATTCTTCAACCTTCAAGGACTGTGCTAGCTGGAAGCAGGGAAGGAAACAGACCTCCAGAGTCAAAGAGTGAATTTGCATGATAAAAGGAGAAGAGCCTACATACCTGTAGAGGTGGTCAGTTCTTTGCTATGGAATCTAAGGATGAATGCAAACTCTTAGCAACTGTAGCAAAAACTGACTTTGTTCTTAAAATTTCTTAAAACTCACATTGATAGTGAAATGCTTAAGCAAGTTCAAATAAGTCTTATTGACAAGACCATAATAATAATAAATTACTATTATATTCATCTGGTCCGTGTATAAGTGAAGTCAGAGAAAATAGTTTAAGGTATTAGCAGAATATCTGTAACTTGATTCCTCCCTGATTTTTGTTTTAATTTGCACTAGCATATATTTTACAGGAATTAAACTATCCAAAAAAATCAATATGCCATTACTCTTTACCCTTCTCAAAGCTCAGAATTACAGTGTAAGATGGGGTTTTCTTTGGAAATGAAAATAATACAATGTGTGTGTGTTTGTGTGTGTGTGTGTGTGTGTGTGTGTGGTGTGGTGTGGTGTGTGATGTTCTTTCACAGAGCTGACCGGACAAGCAAAATGCAGACCATCCCTGGAAGCCTGGATATTGTTGTGGACAACATCCCCTTGGAGCAGCCAAGTATGATGCCAATATCATTGATATCATGGTTCATTTAGAGACTTCTGAGCATCTTGTGGGAGGTTATTTGATTGTTTGGTTAGCTTGTTGGTTAACTACTTAAACACAAAATTTGGGTTTCTTGGGGATTTTTGTCTTCCAAAATGGAAAGGAATTCATTATACTATAGGAATATGGGACTTATTTGTCCATTGAGATAGACAATGGATTCATAACTGAAACTATACCCTGGATAGCTTAACTATTATCTTTTCTACAAATATGGATTTAATACCCAGCAAGATATTAAATTATTCACATAATCCTTAAACCCCTGGAGTGTTATGAGGAAAGTCAGGCTCAAGTAAATGAATAGCCAATAGTGAGAGAATTCATATTCTGTTTAGTTTCCCTGACTCTAGTGTAGACTGGTTCTGCCATACCGCACTGACAGCAAATTCCTTTGAGGACGGAGCACAGCCACCTATGTGACCGAAATGTTATTACAAAGAATGTTTACCATATTTGGAACATGGTAAAACTCCTGCTTCTACTGACCTAAGAATGAGGGTTTCCAGATACAGAATCAAGGTTTCCTATGATAAATGATAACTGGGAGGAGACGATGCCCATCTCTCCTGATAAGTTTCCACAAATCATTTTAATATAAACTATAATGAAAATTCTAACTTAAGTTCCAATCCCAAATCATTTTCGCATTGATTGACAGGAAACAGCAGACGACAAACTAAGCCATTTCCTCGATGTGATTTAGGGAACAAGGCTTTATTGCCTACAGAAAAGCCAACATAATAGAAAGCTAAATGCTCTCTTGGAAAGAATGGTAGAGTAAAAGAGAAATTCGAGACTATAAAAAATATTGTAATTGACTCATAATTAAAAAATAGAATTGTCATCTGATTCCCAAGTATGTATAGCCAATCTATTTGTTTTATCTGAGTCCAGGAAGGTTCTTTGTAGAAAAAAAGCAGCAGGCCTCTTTCTGTTTCAACATGATATCTCCCTCCTTCAAAGAGTGGAATGACAGAAGTTTTGACTTACACATTCCTAGACATCTCTTCTTTATTTTTTCTTAGACTATTTTTCCTTAGGCTAACTACAAAGTTAGATTTTTTTTAAAGGTGGTAAAAATTTAAGAGAAAAAAAAGTAACAAATAATCTACAGAGGGCTTTAGGCTTTTGCTGTAAAAATCATTCCATGTATGAAAGTCACTGTTAATTCATCTGTTAGTCCCAATAATAGACCCACTGAATAACTTTATCTGCTATACAATAATACATGTATTTTATTTATAATAGCATGTGATAGTCAGTGGGTTATGCCTTATCTTATAAAATCTAATAAGTGTTGCTCACTTTAGAAGACCCATATTAAATGATAAACTCTTATTTTCTGATTTCTTAAGACTGTGTAACATCGTCCTTTATCCCTGTCAAGCCTTTCAACGTGATGTCTCAGTCAGAACCTACAGTGGAGGTGGAAGAATTTATTTATGATTCAACAAAGTATTGCCGTCCATACAGAGTATACAAAAATCAAATTTATGTCTACCCCAAGCACCTCAAGTATGATAGCCAGAAATGCTTCAACAAGGTATGACACACATTTCTGAGGTCTTAGTTCATCTCAGTTTGTGGTATATAGATCACACATGATGGTTCTTGAAAGAGCAACTTCAAATAACTTCAAGACTTGAAGAAAGTGTTTAGCCAAGGGTGGGTTCATCCTAGAATTCACTTTAGGATTATTCAAAGACAAATGCATTTTTCAGCATCTTGAAGTGTTACAAAAAAGGTATCTGTAGACAGATTTTTATTTTGGGCCACTAGATCACCAAAAAGGACACTGAGACTTATTATTAATTATAAAAGCTCTGCCTACAGCTTTGGCTTGTCCCACCAGCTCTTATAACTTAATTTAACCCATTTGCATTTATCTACATGTTGCTATATGACTCATGACTCTTATCTCTCCTCCTGTGTGCCTTGCTCCCTCTCCAGCTGGCTGGTAACTCCACCTTCCTTCTTTCCTGAGACTTCTCTGTCCCCAGAAGTCCTGCCTAACCTCTTCCTACCTAACTCTTGCCATTCAACTCTTTCTTAAACCAATTCTTAAACTCTTTCTTAAACATGTCTTCACACAGTATAAAGGAATATTCCAAAGCAGTTATCTTATAGTTGTTCAGCTCTGAATTGTTTGAAGATGCATGGTTGTGTAATACATTAATAATCCTTTTTAAAATCAGCCTAACATAAATTTGATCTAGACCATTTTTTTTAGTTTCTTATAATACCCTGAAAATAGCATGCTTAGTTCTGTACTGTGAGCTTTTTTGTTTCCTTTTAAAAAATCTCTCCAAATCCTGCTGCTTCTGAGGACCATGGATAATGTCACAAGGCAATGCTGGTTATTATACATTTTTTTCAGATTTAATTAGAAGCTACTTATTTTAGGCCCTTATATTGTTTGCGGTGTTATTTAAGAGGAAATTACCATCTCCATTTTCCCCCCTCACTATAATTTCAGGCACGAAATATAACTGTGTGCATTGAATTCAAAAACTCTGATGAAGATGGTGCCAAGCCCATGAAGGTGAGCCAAGTCACTTGGGGACATAGCAAGAGAGGGAAAGCAGGTGCCTTGGTCCTTTGCACCACTAGGGGAGCTTTGTATGAGTATGGTGAATGAAGAACAATTTCAGGCATTTGTTTAAGATCTCCTGAAAATGTACATGGCTCAACAGCCATCACCAGCGCCATCTATCAGAACTGCTAGCCTCCTCCGGCCTGATAAGAGGTTAGGATTTAATATCAAAAGCTGAGTCTGTCCTGCTACCTCACCTTCATTGGTTGGCATGGACCTGGGGTCCAGCCAAGGCTGAGGACCTTAACTCTATCAGAAAGTCATGCTTCAGGGGCCTATCTTGAACACTAACTCATATTTATGGCAAACAAAAGTTGTACAGTAAGTTGGTTCAGTGTTCAACCCTTAGGCCATACCTTTAAGATGTGTAAAGGCCTTTAGCTGTTCTTTGATGCCCCATTGCACAGTGCACACAGAACAATGGGCCAAGGAAGTCCAAAGCTAGCTGGATGTCATGCTAGGAAACCAATCCGAGTGTGTGCTGGAATTGACTTTTTTCACCTGGGCATATTTTCAGGCACTCATTTTGTTCCCCTCCTCACTTTCTGAACAGTGTATTTACGGAAAACCTGGAGGGCCGCTCTTTACTTCAGCTGCCTACACAGCTGTCCTGCACCATTCTCAAAATCCAGATTTCTCTGACGAGGTAAGGACCAGACCCCACAGCCTCCACCTGAGACTCATGGGTGAAAAGGTCAAAGAAACCTTATGTAGACTACATCTCAGATTGAGGACCATGGCGTACACCTCCCGAGGCTCTACAGTGACACTAACTGAAGTGACTCTGGCTGGTGATAGTCCTGGTGAATGCTGCTAATTCCTACAGTTGTGTAAGGACTGAGCTTCAAAAAAAATGGCTTTATTTTATCATTCTTTTCAAATAATGTAACATGAGGGCCAGGCTTGTTGGGGTTTCTGTCCTGCCCAGTTCCCACAGCCAGCAAGTCCCAAAGAAAATCACACAGAGAGTCTACATTAGATATAAACTGATTGGCCCATTAGCTCAGGCTTCTTATTAGCTCCTGTAGCTCATATTAACCCATTATTCTTATCTAGGTTAGCCACATGGCTCAGTACCTTTTTCAACAGGGCAGGTCCATCCTGCTTCAGTGGTCTGGGAAGAACTGCGAGGAATGGGCTTCCTCCTTCCCAGAATTCTCCTGTTCTTATCACCACGCCTCTACTTCCTGTGTGGTTGACCCGCCTATACTTCCTGCCTGGCCAATTATCATTTATTTAAAAATGATTAACAGAATACAGACAATTCTCCCACACCAAAATAAGACTGTTTTTTTTTCTCATTTATTTTGTGGGTGATTTTAGTAAAGATCATATTAGATAGCTTTACTAGTCAGTATGTATGTGATAGCAGGATGTCTAGATGTTATAAATCAACACTATTGCTCTCAGCTGCATGAACTTCACTGGGCTCAGTCCCCTCATCTCATGGTTAGAAGTGTGACTTGTCCTAGAAAATTCAACACTCTTTTTGTCCTCTTCCAAAGCTCTGAGAATCCAGCACTGTTCCCACCTCCTGATATAGATGAAGGCACTGGTTTGAGTAACTTTGCCAGGGTTGTACAGCTACTAAGTAACAGTCAGCAATCAAAGGAGGCCACGTAGCCCTGGAGAAAAGCTTTCCCACTTCCTGTAACTCATAAGAAGTTTCACTGGGCTAGTGGTAAATGGCTACACATATATTAGCTATGTTATAGACAGCCTGAGACAAGTTTCAGTGATTAAATCCAGCTTCTAACCCTAAGAGACAGTCTGAACTATTACAGCCAGCTAGGGTTTTATATGAGTTCCTTTATTGAAACCATAACAAATTAGCACCCTTTAGTTGCTTAAAATAATACACACCGTTTACAGTTCTGGTGGTTAGAAGTCTGAATTGGCTATCATGTGGCTGAAATAATGGTGTCAGTGAGGTAGAATGCCTCCAAAAATTTCTAGAGGAAGATCTGTTTCCTTGCCACTTGCAGCCTCTAAACACCACCTCATGCCTTGGTTTGTGACTCTTGTCCCTTCTACCTTTTATAAGGACAGGCATGGGGCTAGAAATGTAACTCTGTTAATGAAGTGTTCACCTAGCATACCTCAAGTCCTGGGTCCTAGTCCTAACACCACATACAAACATGTGTGGTGATCAGCGCCCTCGGGAAGTAGGGATAGGAAGATCCTAGAGTTAAAATAATTCTTTGCTATCTAGAGAGTGTGAGACCTGGGTGAGGCACATGGATTCTTTCTGACAAGAAAGGAAAAGAAAGGGAGGAAGGAATGAAGGCAGGAAGGAAAGAGCCTCATCGCGACCACAATGTACCCTCTTGTCATATCTGATATAATCCCAACATCTTCACCTTAATCACATCTTTGAAAGTCCCTTGTGGCTTGCACAGTCACATATCCATGGGTTCTGGGTTTTAGAACACAGAGTCACCTTTGGGAGCCATCTCTGTCCACCACCCATGTGACATATTTGTCCTTTTCCAACTAATTAACAAAACCCCCTGACCTTACTTCCTACATCTATGTCTACTTAATGCTCTTATTGTCCTCCATCAATCAAGGTAAGAGGATTTAAAAGAAAGAAAGAAAGAAAGAAAGAAAGAAAGAAAGAAAGAAAGAAAGAAAGAAAGAAAGAAAGAGCTAAGGGAAAGAGCTATTATTACATTACAGAATATTTGCCATATTGATTGACTTTTTCACATAACACATGTGAAAGATGCATTTTCTGTAGATGTAAGAATTTCATAAATTAGTGTTCTCTGTCTCTCAATGCTGTTAAGTCTGGCTTTTAATCTTTTTTATTTTCTTATATTTCCTGACATCTCCTAAAACCCATGAGCTTTTCCAAGAGACATGTAGATTATGAATCACTTAGTGGTCTTTGCAACCTAGATTTAATACTAAGGTTTGATTTTCTTAATTACAGGAAAAACAATTGCACTAACTTTAAAATAGGTATAAATTATCCAATGCATTGTTATAACAAAATGTAAGTATTTGCAGGATTTTTAAGTCAGGGATTGTGAAGCCTAATTTTATGTCAACTCCACACAAACTAGAGCCATTTTAGGAGAGACCCTCAGTTGAGAAAATGTCCCCACCAGCTTTACGTGTGGGAAAGCCTGTGGTATGTTTTTTTGCTGTTGTTGAATGTTTCCAGAGAATCCAGATCACTGTGGGCAGGACTTCCCCGGGGCTGGTAATTCCAGGTACTATAAAAGCAGTCTGAACACGCCAAGAAGAGAAGTCAGCAGGCAGAACTAATCTGGGCCTTCTGCTTCGGTTCCTGTCACCATGTTCCCGCCCTGCTTGAGTTCTTGCCTGACTTCCTTTGAAAACGAACTATGACATGGAACTGTAAACTTACATAAACCCATCCCTCCCCAAGTTGTTTTTGGTCATGATATTTTATCACAGCAAGTGAAACCTTAAGACAAGGATGCTTTCATGACCATGTAGTTAACTGGGATTCTGGAATACTTGGTGCATTGCTATGTAATCTTGAAGTGGGCTAAGAAGAAATTTTCTAGTGTTCTGCTTATGATTATGGATTTTGAAATGTATATTGGAGTTTGTAACTAGGTTAGTGCACTGTTGTATAAACGTGCATAAGCTTGTAACTCATCAAAATCCAGGGATCCTCAAACTGTATCATAAATGAGACTTATCTGGAAGACTCATTGAAACAGAATACTCAGATTTGAATATTCAACATGTCTGAGTTAGGCATGAGATTTTATGGTTCCCAGATAACACTGATCCTACCATTTCAGGGACCACACTGTGGAATCTAACAGTCCTAAGACTTTTTTTTAAACAGAACGAGGATAAACTGGAAGACGCACAAGACATCTAATTAATAATCTATGGGCTTTATTAATTGCTTGACTTGACTGTTCTCAGAGCAACTTAGTGACTCATATAAAGCTAAGTGCATATAGGCTCCTGGAATCCTGGTATGCAGGGGTCATCAGAAGATGTAGGACTGACTTAGAAACCCCCTGTTACTAACTCTACCATCTCTTGCTCACTCAGTATCTCTGGCCTTGAGTCCCACCTCTGTAGTGTCCCTATCACAAGACAATGAGGAAATTAAGTACATGTGACAAAGCTTTGATACCTAATTTAAAAAGTGATATAAAATGTAGGTGGTTATTTCAAACGCTTTCTTTCCAGAAATATGGGATAAATAACCCATGTCGCTTTTATTATTTTATATTTGTGTTTAATCAGAGGCATCATTAGTAAACCTTCAGCGCTGCTTCATTAAATGACTCCTTACTGGCTATGACAAAAGTCATTTCATATGTTTATGTTGTATTTTAGAGAGACAGAGGCCAGGCTTCCAGTTATCTTGTTTACAGCCACAGTTCTCAGTGATGTGCACATGAGTTGCCTGGGTACCTTAAAAGGCAGATTCAGATTCTGGGGCAGTGTCTGAGTTCTGAATGGCTAACAAGTGTTCATTTAATACCCATGCCCACGAGCATACTCAGGAGGCCAGGAGTTACAGTTTCACCATGTTTGTTTGTTTGATTGATTGATTGATTGCTTATTTGTTTTGTTTTTGTTTTTTCAAGACAGAGTTTCTCTGTGTAGCTTTGGAGCTTGTCCTCCAGCTCACAGAGATCCACCTGCCTCTGCTTTCCAAGTGCTGGGAATAAAGGCGTGGGCCACCACTGCTGGTTTACGGTAGTTCTTTAATGTCTATCTTCTTTACACTCCGTAGTTCTGTTGGCGAATTGGTGTTTTTTAATGTGTGTGTTTAATTGATACTCTGGAAGCATAAATCATGTGATGAGAGATACTACACAATCTAAATTGTCATCTACCACAGTAAGATATAAAAATCACATATCAATACATTACAGCCCGCAGACTGAATATTTGTTGAGGGTTCTATCATTTTGACTACACACGGACCTAAATTTCATTCCTGTGCTGACGTTAAGCGAATGATTTTAATCTCAACCTAAATGTGGTGTCTTCCCCTGCAGGTGAAAATTGAGCTCCCAACACAGCTCCATGAAAAGCACCACCTTTTGTTTTCTTTTTATCACATCACGTGCGACATCAATGCCAAAGCTAAAGCCAAAAAGAAAGAGTCCCTGGAGACTTCAGGTACTTACAAGAAGTGACCCGAAACAGGTCAACGTGACACATGTCTAACTTGAGTTGGAGACCATTTTGAAAAGATATGATTTATTGATTCTTAAATGAAGTTGCTGTTTATAGTGACAAGAGGTACATTTGTACTTCTTAGCATAGAGGTTTGTGTTCACAACCTTATTAGTGTTGCTTCTTTGCAGTGGGATATGCATGGCTTCCTCTGATGAAACATGATCAAATAGCTTCTCAGGAGTATAATATCCCAATAACAACCACCCTGCCTCCTAATTATTTAAGCATTCAAGATTCTGCAAGTGGAAAGGTATTGAATAGTGTATAATTTACAATTTTTTTAGAAAAATCAGCTATGAAACAAGGCTATCCTTTATACTCTGTTATTTAAACTAGCATGATAGTGTGTGTGTCCATTGCAATTTTATGAAGTTAACCTACAATAATCCTACTCTTATTTTATTGTGGCCACTAAAAATGAACCATTAAAAAATGACTCTATGAAAGTATGTCAGTCTCCTCTCCAAAACTTCCAAATGAATTTGCACAGTTTCCCACCTCTAGAGCGATGTGGCAATAATGACTCAGAACAGCAAATTAACATGAATTAAATGATCTGATTCCCTTATCTCATTTTGTCGGTGATGGCAAACTCTTTCTTGCAGCATGGCGGAAGTAATGTTAAATGGGTCGATGGTGGGAAGCCACTTTTCAAAGTGTCAACATTTGTTGTATCAACAGTCAACACTCAGGTGAGTACCATGTCCTACAATAGAGACATAGACTATGATGCAAAATAGGATGGTGACTCCTACATCTGTAGGGAGAAACACATCATGTCATGAGTTGTCAAAGGAGCAGGTGGCTGAACTTGTCAAGAAAAATGCTTAAAGTATAATCTTCACCTCTTGAGATAGACAAAATGCCCTAACTAGCTCCTTAAGTCATAAAACTTGAGGCCAAAATACAGAAGCATCTTTAGAATGTGGCCATTCACTCATAGTATGATCTCCTCATACTTACAACACCCAGGTCTAGAACCTGTTCAATGGTTTTAAAAAAAAAATACTTTTTAAGTTTACCACAAAACTAAGTCTAATTCCCATGTCTACCCAGGACCATGAGATAGACAGGACTTCACTGGAGGGTCAGTTTGTCCAGCTGCTGACTTTGTTGCTGAACAAGTCACATTAACCTCTGTGGTTCCTAAGTCCTCATCAGGAAAATGGTACACCTAGAATATCACTACTTAATCTTGTGACGGAGAGCAAAATAAGAAAATTCACGTGAAAGCAATTCATGAGCTATCGCGTACTGTCTACACATTCATAACTATTAAATTGTAAGTTTATTCTTTCTGTTGTAAGGCAGCTTTTTCTGTTTCATACTGTTTTATCTCAACCACATATTTGATTCCTAAGAATGATGAAATAATCCAGAGACTACACAGAGATAAGCACATAGATAATACAGATAAAGATTCACAGATAGGCTTTTAAAATCAAAAAAGTTCAATGTTTCGACGATACTTTCATCCTCATCCTTAGTCCTGGGTCCCACAACTAATTACCCCACCTCATCTTGCTTGCCAAGGTCCAAGGCTTCCCCACACTGTGGTTTCCAACTCATACTCCGTTTCCCAAGATGTTTTGGGTACTTGCCTTTCCTCAGCCAGGTAAAAAGGCACCTGTCCTCTCTTCCTGCCTTCTGCTCATCAATCTGGTTGACTCAGCCTGATAATTCCAATATTAGATCAATCGTCACTTCTCCTAAGTCTTCCTGGTTCCCTGAACCTGCAGGCAGTGCTGCGCTGTCCTGTAACCTGCCCAGATGGCATCTTGTTTTTATTGTAATGAGCTTCTCAAGTTGTAAATCACCAGGTACATGTGAAAGCACGTAGTCATGGTGAACAGTCCACAGGTGAAGTGATCCTGTCCGTCCCACATCCTGTCTGTCCCGCCTTTCTTCTGTCAAAAAGGCCTACCAGGGACCTGACACACAGCCAGCTTTCACTAAATAATAACTAACTGGACAAATATATGGAGACATATCTAAGAGGAAAACAACTGTCTCTAATTAAGAAATAAGTAGGAAATGGAAACATCACCACTCAAATGCCAGTATAATGAAAACACATGCCAGATGCCCGTCTAGCATTTACTTCAAAAACAATCACAAATATGTTCTCAAAACTAAATTTTCTTTCACTTGATTGAAAGAAAAATCATTTGAAACATAACTCAACTCAGAACTTGGAGAAATTCCAAGCAGATTCCAACAGCTCAAAACCAAGATGTCTTGGGATGTGTGCATGTCGCAGTTTTTGTTGTGTCCTGATTTCAGGCTGATACAGACACATTAAACCTGGAAATGTTGTTACTAGGCATGTCAAAGACAGCATGGTGCCCTGTGTGTCATAGACTATGTACGAGAGATTTTTAAAGATCTCTGGAATTTGGACTGAAGAAATTAGAAACATTGAAATAAGGGAATAAAGAGAAGGAGGGATGAATAAAAAGATGGAAGGGGAAAAGAGAGACAGGCAGGGAGGTAGGTAAGGAGGGAGAGAAGAAAGGAAAGAAGGGAGGCAGGCAGCCAGGGGATATCACTCTCCAGTCAGGGCCAGAGGGATAAGAGAACTGAGTATGAAATGTGCGGGCATCAGCATCCAGAGTGCTGTAGTCACTTGGGGGTCTTCAGTTGACCTCTCTGTCGACAGGGGGAAAAAGGCTCTAAGTCTCATTTCTTGGGGAATCGTGCTTAGAAGTGCTTGCCGCCCTAGCTCTGAGTCTGTGCACCACCACCAATAAACACTTCTGTTGCCTTTGCAGGACCCACATGTGAATGCATTTTTCCATCAGTGCCAAAAGAGAGAAAAAGACATGTCTCAGTCACCTACCTCGGGTTTTGTCCTTGCTTGTAAGGTAACATGACATGCAGATTGAACGGTTTGTGGGATATAAACTGGCAAATAAATCCTATTTCCCACTGAAAACTAAGAAGTAAAGATTATTAAGGATTTTCAAAAGACCTTACCCTTGCAGATCAGAGAGCCAATGAGTTTTACTTCATTCTTTCTACATAATTCTGTTTATATAAAAAAAAGGAGAAAAGGCAAAGATCAGTTTTTTATCCAAAACAAAAATAATTGAAAATTAGAATGTATTTACCATTGCTAATTAAGCAAAATCCTTTCGATATAACCTACACCTTCTGCCACAGCAAAGAAGGAAAGCGAGTGGTCAGCTAAAGGGGAGTACAGTGACCACGTGATCACCTCATAGTCCTGAAAACACCTGCAGACTGTGCTGACCTACTTCCCGCTTGTTCATTTGTGTTTTTCCCGCCAATTCCCTGCAGAACTTATTAAATGTGGACAAGATCCACTCCATCATGAGCTTCCTGCCCATCATCTTGAATCAGCTCTTCAAAATTCTAGTGCAGAACGAGGAAGATGAAATCAGTGCAACCGTCACCAGGTATCCATAGCAACACTGGGGGCCCAGACTGTAGAACCTTTGATCAGACAGGATCCTGATGCTATGATTCTGGCTATCCATATTTGTGTACATTTCGTGTGAACATGCATTTCAGATTTAAGCACTTCTCACCCTCATGCCCTTGTTTTCAGAGCCCTGACTATTATCATTAGCAGAACGCTAGATTTTTTTCTTCTGCGTTTTAAACATTTTGTTTTGAGATAACTGTAGATTCATAAGCAGTTAAAATGGATAATATGGAGAGGAAAAGTTTCTTCACCACTTAGTATCCCCCACTGTCAACACACACACATACACACACACACACACACACACACATTTGTGTATATATGAAATTATACAGTGTGCAATCATTTGGCATTAGCTTTTTCACGCATCACAATTCTCTGAAGATCCACCCAGGCTACCCACTTATCAGTAGGTCACTTCTTCTCATGGATGAGTATATTCTATGATATGGATTGTACCACGGTATGTTTAAGAATTCGTTTGTCGAAAGACATCTGAATTTTCCCATTTGGGGTTATAACAAATAAAGTCACTATAAATATTCTTATATAAATTCTATGTCAATGTAGCTCTCATGCTTTACTTCTGACATGGATTCATAGTAACACAATGAGTACACAGTTCATTGATTGAGCATTAGAATTTTTTTTTAGAACCTGCTAGATTGTTTGCCAGAATAGATGTATCATTTCACTATCCCACAAAAAGTTTGTCTGTGTTTTTGTTTTACAAGACAGGGTTTCTCTGTGTAACAGCTCTAACTGCCCTGGAACTAGCTCTTGTAGACCAGGCTGGCCTCGAACTCATGGAGATCTGCCAGCCTCTGCCACCTGAGTGCTGAGATTAAAGGCGTGTGCCACTATTGCCTGACTGCACCATTTCTTTTCTTTTGTGTTAAATTTGATCACACCATACTCTACCAAAATCACTAATAAGTCTAGTAATGAACCCAGAGTTCTGCATTTATGTTATTTTGAATTAATAATTTGATCATATATTTGTTTTTTATTTCAAAAATAGCCATAGCGTTATAAAAAAAATCGCAGCTAGCATTAAAATGTTGACTGTATCTTCCTTGCTCAAAGACATATTAGTTATCTTTTCTACAATGAAGTTTTTAACCTTGATTTTAAAACAAAACCCTGAAGTTCTTGGAAAATAAAGTATCAATATCAGTTCCCCAAAGATCCAGTTCTGAACCCAGATTGGAAATCGCAAATAGTGCCATCCAACTAGTGTCCCTTTCATCTGAGTGTATGTGTCGAGGTTGACAAAACTTATAAATATTGCAGTTTAGAGATAGGTTAGAATTTCTGAGTTTTCCCAAAGCTCTCCAAGGCAGTGACTGGTCATGTTAATATGAAAAGTTCTCACCGCACCACTGCCTCGTGAAACCCTAGCCCAGCTAATGACGGAAATACACAGCTTAACCTAATCTCTTTTTCCAAAAATAGGTCTTCTGCTCACAGGTTGGAAAGTGAGCCCTTTATAATGGAACATGGTCATTAATCAGAGTCGAATTAGGTACTTACAATGATCCCTTTTCCAGGAAGACAAGGTCAGCAGGTGCAGAGACCACAATAGTGCATTCAGCTCAGAGAAAACGTCTCCAGCGCAATATTACACCCTAAGACTTTCCTTATAGCTTAGTCAATTCTTGGAATACTTCTGTTTGGAAATGGTGCTGGAAGTTGGCTCCCAGGTGTTAAAGATATATGAGGTGCCCTCCGCTGGGGACTGAGGAAGGCCAAAGAAGAGTGTGAACTGGTTGGTTCATTCATGCATGCATTCAATCATTCACGAAATACCCCATTTTCCAAGTATTCTAATAAAATAGCATCTTTATACCTTCAGCCAGGCCACTGAACATCTTTGCTTTTCCAGGGTTCTGGCTGACATTGTGGCCAAGTGTCATGAGGAGCAGCTAGACCATTCCGTCCAGTCGTACATTAAGGTAGGGAGTTGCCACTAGGGCACTGATCATACGCCCTGCGCTGTGTGGCTTGTCTCGTTCCTGCACTGTCTGCACTAAGAGGGAGGTTCTCACCCTGACGTTGGATGGTGCCAGCCGTGTTCAGAACACGCGTCTACCTTAGCAGAATTCCGTGTCTTTGCATTAATGGGATAGCTGTACTGTTCAAACATAAAAACGCTATGTGCGTGTGGAAATGAATATTGATGTCAGAATGGTGGAAAAAGACAGAAGAGAAAGCTAAAAGTGTTGCTGCTTTGAAGTTGACATTAGAAATATATGAAACTTTGACGCTAATCAAGGAAGACATCTGAGGGTTTATTGAATGCTCTGTGTTTCTCCTGTAATGTTTTCTTAGCTCTTTTTATTGTTTTCTCAGGCATTATTTCATTTTCCCAGTTACTGTGTATTTGTACCTGCTTCTGGTATGTTAAGTCCTTTATCTTCTGGCATGAACCATTTGCCCATCTCATCAGTGTGCACTGCTTCCTCAGTGTCCCTTGTCAAGTGTCCCCTTGGAGATGTTCTAGTCTCATTTTCAATTGACTGTAAATGGATACCAATGAACTTGTGGTGATGTTTGCATTCCCATAGCTCTGCTCCAAACATCATTTCATCGAAAGCAAATACAAGCATCCTAAACTACTTCATAATACATACAAAAGCTACATTCCCATTTTGCATACACAGGCTGGATATCTTGAGATGTTATTTTTTAAAAGAAAATACATTCAAGTCATCTACGGCGACAAACCTGTACATTCTAGATGTTTAGAAACGAGCCTGGAGAAAAATTGGGGCTTTTGTTACAGAAACTTCTTTTTTAAACAATGATTGGTGTCATAGAAACGTTGCTACAAAAGGAAATTGTTTTAAAAAAATCCCATTCTAGAAGGAACCACTCTGAGATTCCACCTGCAAGGATTCCTGTTTATGGATTATCTGCCAGAAATATTGGATGTTTTCCCCAAATACCAAAGCATGAATGTATGGCCCTTCTTATAGTAGCCTGTATGCTAGAAAGAGCCATTTCCCAGCTATTTCCGTAGGATGGAATTTTGCCTGCTAGGACCCTGACTTTAATTACCAACAGCTAATTACAGCTACAAATACCTTATAGTTTACTCTGCCTCATAGAGGGGCATCACTGAGTTCACTAGTAGACTGATGGCTGTACTTGCTAATGTAATTATCTGGAGGGAGTTCATCTTCTCAATACGTAGCCCTCACTTTCTATTTCAATCTACAAAGAGAACAAATAGAATAAAACAATTCCTTGAATCGTCATACACTTCATTCAGACAACTTCATTTCCACTGTAGTATCCGTTTCCTCATTCAATGGAGTTGTTTAAAAATATACTAAGAACTTCAGTTGTTGTGGCGGTTTCTGTCACCACCACAGCCAGCTCCTGTGAGAACCTAAAGGCTCGGATGCCTACTCTGTGGTGCCCTTGGAAGTACACCTTGGACCAGGCTTCGTTCTCACCCAGGAAACATGAAATATCTTGACAAGAGTGTCACAATCTGCAAACCAGAAAAGGGATGGTTTATCTCCTTTGTTCTAAAGTAGCTCAAATCCAGAGATATACTTACATGAAATTTCAGATGGACAATTGCTATATTAGAATTTATTTTGAAATAAATACTTCCTAATAAGTACAACTAACATGTGTGTCATTAAACTAAATTCCCTAAACTGAGAAGTGAGAACCTAGATCTAGACAGTGGAATGTCCTGAGAAGTGAGCCCCCACAAACCTCAGCTGTCTCCTCTGATGCAAAGAGGAAACAGGCCAGATGAGGATCCAGCTCTGTGATCAGACTTCTGCTGATGTATATGGACAGAAGGGAAACATTTAACAAATAGATATATATTAAGCCCCATACCTAAGAGCATTGTAAAAAAAAAAAAAAAAAGATGAGCTGATTCCAAGACATGCTTGTATATCCTTGGGTGATGTTATAATCATTGTAATTTATATTTAACCGCAAGTAAACCAAACACCATTTCAAGTTCAGTGGTACCAAGTGCTGCTAACTCACTCCATCTATAGTATCAAAACTGAACACATCCACCATATCTTTTTCAAAGATGTGTGTCTAAGCCAATCTAATTCAATGCTATGCTTCACAGGGGCTCAGAGCCCTGACAGTTCTAAGAATCCGGTTTGCAATGTTACAATAGTCCAGGGCTAGTGAAAATTAAATACCCTTCAGGCTAAATAACTGCATAGGATTCAACAGTAGGTGGTGAGTTTGTCTTCATAGGAAGCTCAGTGCTTGGGGGAAACTAATTACCCTTATGAGTCCATCAGATTTTTGTCTTGCCTTTGAGATGAGCTTCAAACCTCAGGGCCTACCATGGTTCTGATGGGCTTCAACATCCAAGGAAAGCCTTAGAGATCCAAAAGGAAATGTACTGTTATCTTGCCTGCCTTCCCTCTAAGTTGTAGTCTCTTCTAAATTGTGAATATCATGAAAGCAATACCCTTTTTTTGAGGCAAACCTGACTCATAAATAAGCTACTATAGTTCAATATGAAACATTTAGTGTTTTTGAAATATGTGTATTCATATGTGTGTTGATGTTCTTAAAATATATGAAGAAATAAACAAATTATCACCAAGAAAGTTCTTGGAAGAAAGGAAAGTAAGCATCATTAGTTTTCTTACTGATGGCTGATGTTTACCAACCTCTTGACAGTTGTGTGTAGCATAGGATGATAAAACTTGGGCTTGTGGGGATTCACATCCTCACTTCTGGAAGGCACCCGCTTCCCCACTTGGCTATTTGAGTGGGTGCTCTACCCTTTCAGGATGAAGAATTGCTACCATGCCACCCGTTGACAGTGGAAGGAAGAAGGGGAGTGTGTCCTAAGTAGGTGGGTTCAAGCCCTCCATGATTCCTTGACCCTGCTCAATGGCTCTCTGGCCCTTTCTCTTGATTTCTACAGAAAGAGTGCCAAGGGGAGCTTAGGTGAGCAAGGCCCTACTTCTGCAAAGACCCCAAATAGAAGCCAGTGGCCCCTACTCTTATCATCAGGCCTCCACCGACTCCATGACTAAAGATGATACAAGCAGTTGAATATGAGAGATGAGTGATTTGTGTAGGATAATCTTCAAAGCCTTTTAAGAGTAATTAACTTTGTTCATTTTTCTGGGTCTTCTTCAGTTTGTATTCAAGACCAGATCCTACAAAGAGAGAACAATACATGAGGAACTGGTGAAAAATTTGAGTGATCTTTTAAAGTCAAATGATTCGACAATAGTCAAGCATGTCCTAAAGGTAATATTCTTTATAATAGTACATAGATATAATATATTACTTCATAATAGTATGTATTATATATTACTTCATAATAGTATGTAAGTATTATATATTACTTCATAATAGTACATGAGTAGTATATAGTACTTCATAATAGTATATAAGTTGCTAGCAGATACAAAACTCTATGATTAGAAGAAGGTTACAAGACCCACTGATATCCACAAGTCATTTTCCTTCTAATTTCTAACATACATTTCATATCAAAACTGAATTATAATAAATTATCTAGTAAAAGAGGGGTCTTCTATATCAAGAAACAGAGAGGAGCAGGTTGCACCTGAGTTTACTGCTTTGATCTAAAGACAGAATAAATTACTCTTAAAAACTATCTGAAATATTCACAAACAGTAAGTATAGCACAAAGTTTGGACGGCTTTACAGTAGGAAAAAATACTTCAGAAGGGATTGTAATGGCATATTGACAATAGAGGGTGAATGACAGCAAGTTTTTGGTCTCAAGTTGAAACGTTGTGGGAACATGAAGAAACACCATGAAAAACCTATAATTCAACGTTGGAACCCTGAATTTAGATGCAATTTTTTGTCTATTGTGACTTAACAGATTCATGTGATTGGATTCAACTGATTGCAAATATCTAGAAAGGCATCATACGCCATCAACATAAGTTCACAAAAATCTAATTCTGACAAACCAAGTAGTTTTTTTTAAGCAGCCTTCTGAGTAAATTTATTATATTTACTCAGTTGGTATCTTTCAGGTGCCTACCCTGAAGCAGTCAGACTCCTAGGCTCTTGGGATGCATTAGAACAGTGGCTAAATTCCATGCCTTTGGAAGCTTATTGGTGAGAAATGAGCTGTTGATATGATTTAAACAAAATTAGATGTTTCTGGCAAGTCGAATGGGAAAAGAAAGCATGGAACAGTTTAAAGGAATGAGCACACAGAGGACAAAAAGGGAGACTTGCACCTCTACTAGGGTAGGCAAGTGACCTGAGAGAGGAGACACTTGAGAAGGGCCATGGGGATTTTAGAGTAGAGCATTGCAGGCCAGGAAAGGCCTTACCTGTTCGGTAAGGCTGTAACACGATTCTGAGTCCGAGAACACCACTGTGGACAAGGATGGGAGGGGTTAACTGAAGTTAGAGAAGCTGTGAACACTCTGCCAAGCCTATGGACCACATGGGTGTGGAGAGTCTGCTGAAAATGGAAGCAAATGACAGAGCATTTGGTATAATGACTAAAAGTGCATTTGGGACAGGATTGGAGATGGAGGTGGTTGCAGCATGCCTTGGATTCCTTAAACATTCCTAATAGTGTGGCTTTCACCTTCACTGTCAAGCAGACACTGTGATTTCTTCGGTGAAGTGATCCCTTCATTAAGCCACATCTGCTTTTTTAGAATGGACATCAGCCCTCCTACCCTTCACCTAAGCCAGTCCCTTGAGCTTAAGGTGATGATCGACAAAGTGCTAATTACCCCAGCACTGAACCAGCCAAAAATTGGATGTGATCCAAATGCCCTCTGACAGTACAGCAACGAGGTTCATGATGGCTGAATATGAGATGCGGTGATCTGATCCGACCCCATGCTAATGACTCTCCCTCATGAGGCGCTAAGCAACCTTTGTTAATTTAAAAAGGCAGTCTAGGGGGGAAGGAAACAGCAAATTTTATGGGGAGTTCAGTGGTAGAATAAAGGAAATACACCTTCAGTGTGTAAGTATCAGTGGGAAAATGGTTAACACATAGAAAATTAGCACAAAATTGAGAGCCTGATGGTGAGCCTGCCACAAGAGCTTTATTTTAGTTTTGTTAACCTAAGTGAAGCAAACATAATATCTCATGAAGAAATCTTTCATGAAGAAATGCACAGAAAGTCATCTCAAGTGAACTGTCCATCTTTTAGCTTCAATTTTTGATATTATTAAATATATCATAAATATGATATATTTGAAATATATGATGTGAGCTATGGCAATTGTAACTTTGACAAAAGTCATCCTAAGGGTACAGAGAATGTATTACAGCCCTGGTCCATTTAACTTACTCATTTACTTTAAGGTAAAAAAAATAGGAATATTGTATTATAAAGGTCATAATTACCATTATTTTTACATAGATTAATAAATCTTTTATTGTCTTTTTCTCTTATAGCATTCTTGGTTCTTTTTTGCAATTATTCTAAAATCAATGGCACAGCACTTGACTGATACAAATAAAATTCAGGTAAGATCATAGGTAATATAGCAATGTAATATCATGCAACAGTTACACTAATGAACACACTCTCATTAGTTCCACTTTTATTGGCTATGTAAAACCTTAGCAATTTAGGTTAATTGCTTTTTAAGTACAAGAAAAGATCACACATGTTAATAAAGGCCCATTTGGAAGCAGATGCCAAGACAAAATTACAAATGCAAGGGTCTATTGGGGAGAGGTAATTCTAAAGAACAAATGGAAAAAGAGGTAGGCAGCTCTGGCTCCGATGAGAGAAAATGAACAAGTAAGGGGGTTGGTTAAAATGAGCCTGGCACTGATGAAGCGTTCGCCCTGGCCAGTGCATCATCTGGAAGCAGAGGATGCTCACTGAGGGAATTGGGAACTGCACAGGTCCTGCTGGCAAGCCTCGGCCAGCTCCATCATTGAATGGAAGAAGCCATGAGTGATTGATTGGGGTTGCGATATTGTTGCAGTATGAAAAATTTCCACACTAGCCAGGAATG
The DNA here is from genome assembly GCF_014885135.2 of Alexandromys fortis. Classification (NCBI taxonomy): domain Eukaryota; kingdom Metazoa; phylum Chordata; class Mammalia; order Rodentia; family Cricetidae; genus Alexandromys; species Alexandromys fortis. The sequence goes on from NW_026068002.1 coordinate 1,878,984, forward strand.
GAGTATAACAAAGGTTTATCTGTTTGGGGATAAACTCACAGAAAGGGTAGCGAACTGCATACATTGGGAACTGGAACTGAATCCAGAAGCCAAGAGACTTGCACATGCTTTTTGTTTGCATAAATAGTACATGAGACCATGCCCAAAGTGGGCCAGTATCTTAAAGGCAATTAGCTGAAAGAGTTCCCATATCATGATACGGCAGCTTTTTACATGGTTTCCATTAGTTAAAGAAATATCTGGACTTCTGCGGTCCACAGTTATCATGACACATTGCACATACTCATGAATCTGCTGCTCAACCGCCCCCATAGGCCTCTCTTAGAAGAGGAGGGGTTGGTGGAATTAGCTTCAGGTCCCATCACAGCGGCCAGTCTCCTCAGCAGCCTAGTTAAACTCCCTCTACAACCCATTCCAAGTCCTCTTAACTAATAGCGGGGAAGGTCTTGGTGACCCACCAGAGAGTGTGACCCTGGCCCTCCTTCACAGTGGTTTGAATATCTGTCAACCTCACTTTTCAGCAGCCAAAGTCACTGTCAAGGTCACACTCCACGTGATCTGTGATCACAATCACAGTCGGGGAATGAGGACACACCTGTGAGCACACAAGGGAATGCCTTGAGTTCTCACACACCGCTGTCAGCCCCCGTTTGGATAGAGCCAAGAGAGGAGCTCTAGCGTCCACCGCCACCTACCACTGCCACCACTACTACCAGGAATAGCATCTGAACAGTATTGCTTGTGGTGAGCATGGCAGATCAAGGACACTGTCCTGACTTGCCTTCCTGTGGAGAATAGGCAGAGCTCCCTCTGGCATCCTCACAAGGACAGCTCCAAAGAAAGAGCTCCATGTTCAGTGTTAACTAAATGTCAGTTCCTTCTACATGATTGCCACATTTGGGACCAGGTAAATGACTTTGTAGTGGTTCCTTGACACCCACCACCACATCTAAATGCTATCAAGAGCTTTGGTCAAGATTCCCTCTTCAGTCCCTACAAGTCTGTACTCTTAGCATGATAGACATGAGAGTGATTTGGATCGATAGAATATCATGTAGATCCTGTGTCCAGTAGTTCTTCAAGTGTGTGAAAGTCCCCTCTTTCCAGCATCCAAAGCCTTGGTAAATGTCCATAAGACCTTTGGGAGAAAAAAAATAGATAGAATCACTACTGTATATAAGTTACTCAGTAGAGTTTTTGGAAGCTTTCCTCTAATTTAACTTCCTCTTAATTCATATGTATTGTATGTAGAAGTTAACTCTGGTCAGAGACAGGATTGTGCCTACTTAAAGATACAAACATCCTCATCTTGAAGTTCTCTGGTCCTAACTTCTTTGTATTTTAATAAAAAAAAAAAAGCTTGCCTGAAGATCAGAGAGTAAAACAGCCCCACTGGTCAGCCTTACAGACCAGGCAGTTGGTAACACACACCTTTGATCCCAGTAACCACACTAGTTTACCATAGAAACCAGTCGGTAGTAGTGCAAGCCTTTAATCGCAGCCCTGGAGAGGAACATAAGAAGCGAAGAGACAGCTCTCAGGCACAGACTGATTCTGAGGTTCTGGGTTTCTCTCTCTCTCTCTCTCTCTCTCTCTCTCTCTCTCTCTCTCTCTCTCTCTCTCTCTCTCTCTCTCTCACCCCCCCTCCCTCTCTCTGTTACCCCTCACCTCAGGCTGTCCTGATATNAGAGACAGCTCTCAGGCACAGACTGATTCTGAGGTTCTGTCTCTCTCTCTCTCTCTCTCTCTCTCTCTCTCTCTCTCTCTCTCTCTCTCTCTCTCTCTCTCTCTGCCTCTGAGCTCCACTCCCTTTCTCTGTTACCCCTCACCTCAGGCTGTCCTGATATTCATCCAGGGAATGGTTGAAAATGTTCCTTGTGTATTTACCATACCACATGCCTTTGGGTTAAGAGTAGGAGCAGAACCCAAGTAGAATTTTAACAGAAGCCTTACAGAGGGAGGAAGAAATAGAAGACCAAAATCTACGGCATTTGTACATGTCTCCAAGGAGAAAATATAAGCTCTGGTATATGGCATGAGTCTTAGAAATTAAGAACGCCCAAAGAGGAACCTACAAAAGTGTTTCACTTACTTAACAATTGTTTGTTGAGCCGGGGGATAGCCAGGTCAGCAAAGTGCTTTCTGCAAAAACTCAAGGACACAGGTTTGAGTCCTAGCACCCATACATAAGGCCAGGTGTGGTGGCATGAATTTGTAATTCTAGTGTTAGAAAGTGGAGGCAGGGATTCCCAGGACTCATTGGCCAATAAGCATAGTAAATAGCAAGCATCAGGCACTAATGAGAGATAGTGTTCCACAAGACGAGGAGGATGGCCCCAGAAGACACCTGAGATTAATATACCTGTCTAAGCACAAAACTCCCCGCAGATACAAACGCAATAAATAAATAAATGAATGCTGCTTTTGCAATGGTAAATTATTTATCCTTATTGCCCAAGATATATGAAGAAGAATGAAAATGATAAATGTGATTTATTAGGTTGGGTGTCTTTCATCAATTTGTATGACTTCCACAATAAATTTTAAATGCATACAAAGAATAATGATGAGGCTCCCAAAATACAAGTGGCATTACAGAAAGAAATGTCAGCTCCAAAGTTCCATTATTAAGTCTCTATTTAAAACAACCCCTGTAATAACAACTCTCATGGAAGGCTGGGTGCTTGCAGCTGAAAATTACATAATTCGCTCTAACTCCAAACGCAGTAGCATTAATTGGTAAAGCCAACTTATAGAGATGAGTGAGTCTATCGACCATATAGGAAAGTCCTATATAAACCCCAAAAGACAGCCCAGCTACCTCAAACTCTCGCCTTTTGTTCTGACATCCTAACATGACATAAAATTGTATTAAATACTATATAATTTCACACGCAGACTCTTCTGTTTAGTGCCAGAAGGACCCAGATTTTTTTTTAATTTTTTATTTATATGGCTTTTGATATTTCTTATCTGTGGTAATTCTGGAGACATAGATTTAGGCCTCACTAAAATCCATGTCTGAAACTGTTACAGACCAGTCACTATTCCCACCCAGTTATTTTCTTATTTATCATGTTTTTACATTTTTGTTTTTGTATGTGTACAATGTACATGTAGTAGTGTGTGAGTGCGTGTGTGTGTGTGTGTGTGTGTGTGTGTGTGTGTGCGTGCAGGAATACATGTGTGTGAGTTCATGTAGAGGCCAGAACTTGACATCAATCAGTCTTCAACGTATTTTCTTGAGATGGTTTCTCTCTAGAGCTGGAGCTCAGTTTTTGGCTACACCTTCTGGTCGGTGAGCTCCAAGAACCCCCTGTGATAGGGTTGAAGAAGCAAGCAACCATGCCCAGCCTTTACAGTTCCTTCCACTTCCAAAGCAGGCAATTTACCAACTGAGACAGCCCCTGGATATTCATTAGCATCATATTTCTTTACATTTTGACAACTCCATACATATATATGATATATTGTGATGATATTCACCACTCCCATTACCCTCTCTTATTTCCCTTACTTTCCCCTTTTTCTTCTCATCTAGTCTTTCATAGGCTACAATATCAGACAAAGTTACATCCCTTCTGTAGCATCCACTAACAGTCGTTCTCTCCTTAGGGCATTGTGGGCACTTCCTGTCTCCATGACTGAAATCTGAAGGGTCTAACCTTGTACAGGTTTCTATGCCCATTGTGTGACCACAGTAGCCGTAGCAATGTCATATTTTAAGACAACATTTCACAACACCTTTCCCAATCTCCCATGGTTTAAATTCTTTCCACCCTCTCTTTTGTGATGTTAGCTTGGATGGGGAGAGAGCCTTGCTATAGATGTCTCTTTTAAAGCTGAGTACTCATAATTTTTTTGAGAAGATTCCTGTATTTTTTTAAATTATTCTAAATTGAGATAAATGGAGTTGTCTGACTAAAAATTATTTTGAAATAATACTCACTTTAAAATTAATATGTTTTATTTAATGTTTAATAGCAATTTCTTGGGAGGCAAGAGAAGGGAATGAATATATGAGTGTATAAAATTATTCACATTTTGCCTTGCACATGTTGCTTGAGTATTTGAGATTAATAGTTTTTAATGAAACAGTATAAATTTACCAGTCAAGCTTGAATGGAACATTTAATAAAAACAGTAGAATTATGATCTTGAAACTTAAAAGACTTTTAAGTTTTATTACTGCTTACTGCTTTCAAGTTGTCCAAGAGCTGCTTTGATTTGCCTTTCTATAAAATAAGGTAAGTCTTTCAGTTTGCTTGTCCCGGCTTGGTAAGTCACATAACCCATGATGAATGTGACATTCTTTCCTTAGCTTCCCAGAGCTCAAAGATTCTCAGAGCCTTACCAAAGTGAACTAGACAATCTGGTGATGGGCCTGTGTGACCACGTGATTTGGAAATACAAGGAAGCCCCAGAGGAAACAAAACGGGCGAACCATAGCGTCGCCAGATTCCTTAAGGTACAGTTCTGTGAGACCCCAGCTCTGTCCAGGTCCCCTTGACTGTGGTTGCAAGGCATGCTGGATGCCATTAGCTTATCTCTGTTTATGATGAAGTCTCGCACAGCGAGATGAACACTTCCACTTCCACATTTCGCCTCTTGACATCTGTTTTCATTTTCATCGTTAAAGAAAAATAAAGGTTGGATTAAAATGTGCAAATGTTATCAGGTCATGGTGCTCCTAAATGATTTTAAACAGCAAGAGGAGATGTGGAAAGGAGTAGTGATGTCATCTCTTGAGAATTTCTGTCTGTGACGTGACATTTTAGATCAGTCGCTGATGAGATAACAACACCAAAGAGTCACTCTTGAAGTGTGACTCTTCTTATGTGGCCTCTGGCTTTCTTTAGCCTGTTGAAAATGTTGAGTTATTCATAGAAAAATGATCGATTTGAGTATGAAGCTGTTTTTAATTATTTCAAATTATAATCTAATTAGTTCACAAACGAGCAGTAATTCCTAAGGCTTTTTCAGACCCCCTTACCTTCAATCAACCCACCCACAACCCTCTTTCCCTTCACCCCACTGCCCCCATCCTCACTTAAACCTTTAGCTCCCAGAATTCCTCCCTCAATCTTTCATATCACATGTGCTCTCTTACCTCCTCTTATATTTTTTACTTGGGTTGCAAAATCACAGGTTTCCAAGAAAGCTTCTTCATGCACACTTCATTCTGGTTAAACTTTCCTCTGGCCTCTGATGTCCCCAGTCCCATCAAACTGCTATCTCCTTACATCCTTCTGCCCCCAATTTCCCATCTCTACTTTCACTGCACCTATACTCAACTACTTCTCTCCCTTAAAAATTTTTCCTTTCAAGGAGAAGAAAAGGATGGTCTGTATTAAAAGGGACTTCATTTTCTACTACACTTTAAGGCCCATGAGAATAAAATGTTCCACTATGCTGGTAGCATACTGGAAACCCTAGACAGAATAGAAAATTTGATGAACAAATTTATATACAGTCCAACTTGAATGCAAAATACATTTAAGAAAACATCTGTATTTTCTTCCTTGCTTCCATTTCAGTTTTCAATTCTTGAACCTGTTTGTGGGTCTCATGTACGTATTTACTCAATTCTTCAAACTTTTTGTTATACTTCTCATCCATTTCTATAAAGGTGTTTGTTACATATTGTTTAAGGGACTCTATTGCTTTCATAAAGTCGATTTTTTCCACTTCTTCTGTGTGTTAGGGTACTCAAGACCTTCTGTTGTAAGATCATTGGGTTCTGGTGCTTTCATGTTGTTTTTCAGATTATTGGGTGAATTTTTGCCTTGGCGCCTGCCCATCTCCTCCTATTGTTGCTCTCTAATTGGTCTTTTAAAACCAGATCAGGTTTCCCTGCTGGCCAGAGGCTCCTCTTGCAAAATGCCCTCGTTCTGTTTCCTGGCTTCTGCCAGGGGCCAAGATCCCTCTCACCCCTCAGAAGGGTCTTCAGGAAAAGAACCAGGTTCCCTGTTTGCCAGGGACCTCGCCAACCAAAGGCCTACCTCTTTGATTTAATTGTCCTGGGGCGATCTGCTCTCAGTGTTGCGCTGGTCCCTGCCGCCGGCATTGCCTGCCACTGTGTCAGTACCTGCCGGTCCGGCCCGCGCCAGCTGCGTCGCCCGCCGTGCGTCGGTTCCGCCCGCCGCCGTCCGTGCCAAGAAAACATCTGTAATATTCTTCCCTAAACCAAAAGAAAAAAGATGACTAAGCAATTTTCTAAGAGAGGTAGAAGACTCCATATATACTCCTCTTGGCTTAGATGCTTGGTGCTTGTTCAGAAAGACAGCTATTCATTTGTAGTGTGTTTTTACAAAGGCTATTGCTGTCTATGAATAACCTCCTGTGGAGGCAATGGAAAATGTCCAAGATGAAAAAGCAAATGGTAATGGTGAGAAAGCATAGTTTGACAATACACACATATAGCTAATAATAGCAGCAACAATAAATCCAGGATGATCTTCACACACACACACACACACACACACACACAGTCTGTGAATGGAAACATTGTTTTGTATCACAAATGTCCATCATGCACACATACTTCTAATTTAATGGAATTTATTGACACAGAAGAGAAGATATTCTTTGGGGATGATTATTAGCAGAGACAAAGAAAAGGAAAGAAAACCAGACTTGGAAAATGTAAAATTGAAAGTCTTGATTTGGTCCAGTTCCAGGAACTGAGGAGCCCTGAGCTCTCTCACCCAGCATTGCCCTCTTGGCATTGCATTATAAATCTCTGTACTCCTGCCTGCAATCTGTTAATAACAGCCATGTTTCCCACCGTTGGTTGTATAAGTCGTCATCGGTGGTCAATAGTAAAATAATCCTCCTAGCTGTCATAAAATACTTGACAGAAGCAATTTAAGGAGCGATTTGTTGACTCCTGGATTCAGAGTGTCACAGTCCGTCTTCCTAGGGAAGACAAAGTAGAATTACTGTGCTCTGGTGTCAGAAGTGGGTGACAGCTTGTTCACATGACACAAGGAAAGAGAAGGAAGGTGGGGGTAGAACTTTCAGAGTTTTACCTCTAGCAGCTCCCACTAGCCAAACCTCAGGTCCACAGCCTTCAAAATAACAAGACATCCTGAGGACTGAGTGCTCAAAACCTGAGCTTGGGGTGGGGTGCGGCATTCCTGATCTAAGCCATAAATACTATGAGTCATTGGAATCTAATGGTGGGAAGTTTATAATGCCGTAATTTTACTACTTCTTTTCCAAGCAGCAAGAGAACAGATTCTCTGGAAGCACCACGAGGGTATAAACATGCTCTGTGTTTCCAGGTATCCTCCCTCAACCTCCGTCATGACACAGACCATTTTTACAATGTTGTGCCAAAATCTGGTGTGTTTTTATTGTTCTCTCCTTAAAGCAGATGAATCTCGCGTGGATCCGCATCACAGGAACCTGTACAGCTCTTCTGCTTTCTCTTTTTCTCTTTATTCTTTTTCTTTTCCTAACAAAATGGGTCTCAGCTCTTTCTGGCACACCCCTGGTCAAGTGCTCCTTGACACTATGGTAACATAGTCAAGTCAAGAGTTGCTTTTCCTCTTCAACGTCCTTGTCCTGCCTCTTCATCTGACTGACCCTTGTTTTATTTCAACTAGCTTTTGAAATCCATTTGAAAATGTTTGATATATGAGGAAGTGGACATGAGATCTTAATAAATGTGTTTTAAAATATTCTAAACAAAAAAAGGGGGTAGCTAAGCCTATTTCTACAAGGGAATGTCTTCCTATCTAATCTGTTTGGCTAGATAACCTGTACTTGGGGAATAAAAGAATGTTCCCGCACAATCTTTTTACTGCTCACCTTAAGCCAGTTCCTAACACCAAGCTGAAGGATCAGAGTCCAGAGTGAAAAGGGGACTGGCAAAAACAGCTGCTTTGCCCAATGCTGAATGAAGGAAATATTCCATAATCATCAATGTGCCTATTGTAAATTTGACCTAAGATCTTCCTGGCTAGATTGGGAAAATCTGACAGCAGACTAAGCAAGATACAAACAGTTCCCTGATTGAAATGGCAGGATCTTCTCTTTTCTTCAAATGTGTGCTTCCCTGGATGAAATAGAGAACAGTTCCTGTTGAAGGAACAAGAATGAAGACTGCTAGTCCCTTTACCACTTTCCATCCCGCCCAGGGTGGATAGCAGATGGTCTCCACCCAAACAACTCCAGAATCAATGTACTAAAAATCATAATAAAATGTAATCAAACAATTACAAAGCAGACAACTTTCTATATGAAAGAGAAAGTCTAAAAGATCTCTCTGCAAAATTCCAAGCAATATTTTAAACAGCCAGTAGGTGCGCATTTAGAATTTCAGGTGTTTATACTATCTGTGGAAGTTTAATTAGTTGTTAAATGCAGATGGGTGTCCTGACGTCCTTTATAGATTTTTTTAAAAGACACATGGCACGCTTAATTAAATATTACTCTGCTTCAATATATAATCATCTTTTCTAAGATCTCTCAAGCAAAAAGATTTGACTTTGGAATTTTGTCTTCTCAGCGCTGCTTTACGTTCATGGACCGGGGATTTGTGTTTAAGATGGTGAACAGTTACATCAGCATGTTCTCCTCTGGGGAGTTCAAGGTAAGGCCCAACCAGGGACGGAAGGAAAGGTTTGCCAAGTCCAGCACAATAACTAACTGAGGGGTCTCTGTGTGTATCTAGCTGACACACTGGCCTAGCAAGTCATAGAATAAGCTCTATACTATGTGGTTTGGGACTTTCCTTTGTTGACAGGCTTCTTATGACTATGATAGTCTCATTGACTGTTATGGATATTTAAGTTGTTTATATTCTCTTGATCTAACTTTATTAGATAATGTATTATTAATACATGTTTATTTTAGATGTCCCAGGGTTATATTTCCAAAGGATTTCCTAACAATTTCTGGATTTCATTGTGCTGGATTTCAAAGGACACTTTGTACTTTGTATGTATGCACTTTGCATGTACATACATATTACATTCATTGTACTTTGTATGTACATCACGTACTTTGTATGGATGTGCTGTGCATGTACTTCTTTTGAAAAGTGATCCAAATTCTCCAACGAGAGAGAATGAGGAGGTCTTAGAATTTCCTAACAGTATGTATTCACATCGGGTAAAGAAGTCTCATAGTTGATGAGCTATAATATTAATACCTGCAGTCCAGATTGCTGTAGTTTACACTTTTTACGTTTCAAATCAGGTGTGTACCATCTGTACTGAGAACACCCCAGAATGAACTATCCAAAGTCCATTGATTTAATATGCGTTTTGGTTTGTAGTCAAATTATAGTAATTTCTTGCATATTTTTTGGAAACCAAATGTATAAAAATGTATGTATCTGCTTCTAGATACAGCGTGTAAATAAAAGTTGCATTCACAACAACAAAAAAAAAATAAAATAAGCTAAATGCGTGAGTTGGGGTTTTCTCTCATAGAAACTGAATGTGGGATACAATTGGTCTCCTTTCCTGAGGTGGCCTTGAGCAGTGTACCAAGATCAGGAGCGTAGCCACAAGAAGCACTTCTGAGAAAGCAGCCTCCTCCCCACCAAAGAACTACTTGGTGGTCATAGAAAACTATCTATTTTTTCTTTGTAAGGGTCCAATTGAAGCACACACCTTTTTCGCTTATGTTTATGAACATTCTTGATATGCAAACAATAGCCATTCTGTTTGCCTCTGTTTCAGACTTTATGCCAGTATAAGTTTGATTTTCTTCAAGAAGTTTGTCAACATGAGCACTTCATTCCTCTGTGCCTCCCCATACGATCGGCGAACATTCCAGGTAACAAGTCCCAATGGCTTCCTAAGTCCTCCCATGCCTGATGGTTTGTTCTGCCTCTGTTCTCCAGTTTCCTTAACCGTTCAGTTTAAAGATGTAACTTGGGTATGAACGCCTAATAATCTTGTAAAAATGCAGAAGAAGTTGCCCCATATGGTTGGTGACTACAGCTCTGTATTTCTCTTCCCCCTTTTCATCAAAGAGAAAGGCAACCGAACTTTAAATCTTGTTACTATAAATCAAAGAATTGTAGCTGTTAATCCTGAGATTCACTGGAGAAAAACCAATTCTACCATTTTGACAAGTTAAAGCAAGCTATTTAATTAAAAGATTATATGCCTACCAAGATGGGACTTGGTCAGGACCACTACTGGGGACTTCCCAGCTAAGTGCCCTGAGACACAGGTTGTCAGGGCTTGTATGGACAGAACTCATAGGCCACCATACTTTCCCATATGGTTTTGTTGTTATTTTATAAGAATGACAACTCCCAGAATTCAGGAATTTATCTGTTTTTTGGGCAGGTGGTGCTTATAGGTTAAATTTAGGGTCCAGCAGTAACCTAGAATCCTATTAGCTCCAAAAGGCAGATTTCCACTGATTCTGATATCTAAAGACAGGGAGGAAAAGGTTGTGAGTGTAATTTCAGTGGAGATTATTAATTAACATACGTAATTACATTAGAATAAACTTCTTATAAATGAGTTGTGTAAAGGAAGGAAGGGAGGGAGGGAGGGAGGGAGGGAGGGAGGGAGGGAGGGAGGGAGGGAGGAGCATTATAAACTCTTGACACTCCTAGAATAGAGAAAGAGATTGGGTGAAGACATCAGAATGGAGCACACTTCGTTTACTAAATCTGATGTACATTATTACATTTAAATACTGCACATAAAATTCACATTTAAAACCTTTATATGTGCACGTGTATGTGTCTGTGGGGAAAACCATAAGAGAATATAAACATCAGAGACTAATTGAGCATCAAAACACAAAGAGAGCCGGAC
>NW_026068002.1:1890229-1947442 GCF_014885135.2 Alexandromys fortis
AAGTTAATACCACATTATTCTTGGCTAGATATGTTGGCTAAGGTATTCAGGAGATCAAACCTTTAACATTTTGAGTCCATCTATTCATTCTCAATCAAAAAACCAGAAAAGGTCCTGCCTGATAAACTGCTATATATTTTATAGTGGGCAGATTTTTGGTTCAAAAACCTGGCTCTCAAATACAAGGCAATGAATTAAAACAATTTTGTTCATGAGATTCTTTTTGGGATGGGTGGGACATACAACCTAACTTTTCTTGAAAAATGGTGATATAATAGCAAATAATTTAAAATATGTTTTAAATTTCTATTGTAAGTTAAACTAGTTAATGGATGTATGCGTGTGTCTGAAATTATTCTCTCTTCACTCCAAATCTAGATCCTCTGACCCCTACGGAATCAATTCAAGAGTTACATGCCTCAGGTAAATAGTCATATTTCATGTTAACTGCATACACAGCAGAGCCATATCTTCATGTCAACGAGCACAGACTCTCTGAACACGTATATGTTAACATATAACCAACAAATCCAAACACCTATCTGAACTTTCCTCTTGTCACATAGAATTTAATACCTGTCCTTTAGTTCTTTTATATTTTATCCTCCAAGTGTCGCAAAGTTTGAATTTCCCAAGTCATCTGAAATTGTCCTCATATGTACAGAGGATAAAGTTCCCGGATGTCCATATTTGTTCCTTACACCTTGGCCTATATGGCTTGGACAAGGCATTATTACTATCTACAGTTTCCCTGCCACATACTTGCTCTCATAACGTATTCATTCTGTCACTGAGAGTTTCTGCCCTCTCCCCAGTCCCTAGAATCTGCTTCTCTAGCAGGCTTCCAAGAGCTCCACTTTTTCACATCCACAGATGAGATCCTGAAGAATCTGCATTTTCGTTTTCACGTCCCAAAGTTTCTTCTACTATTTGCAAAAAAACACAACATTTCCTATCTTTGATATAAAATTCCAGCAAATATGGGGTTTCAGATATTTAAGATATTGGTTTTATATAAAAAGTCTAAAATGGCCGATGCTGACAAGATATATAAAGAAAAGAGAACCCTTGCATGCTCACGGTGGGGATGTAAATTGGTAACGCCGTATGTGAAAACAGTTTGGAGGCTCCTCAAAATAAATAAATAGATTCAGAGCTACTGTATGATCCAGCAGTCCCGCTGCAGGGTAACTAAGCAAAGGTCTGATTGCCATGTCCTGGAGAAGGCAGCATTTCCACGGTCACTGAAGCGCTACTCACAGGAGGCAGGAAGTGGAAACAGCCTAGAGCTTCAGCTGCTAATAAACAAACGTATCTTGCAAGGCGGATTACTGTTTACCCATTGAAAATGAGATCTTGTCATTTGAGGCATAGTGGATGGAACTCGATCTCATTTTAGTGAGATAAGTGAGCAGGAAATAAGGAACAGTGACACTTGATCTCACTTATATGTAATTCTAAAAACAGTGGTAGTTTTGAGAGGCTCGGGAAGTATGGAAGGGAAGAAGGGGGAAAGGTTGATCAAAATATCGCAAGTTCCAGTTCAGTAAAAGTTAGAAGTTCTGGTAGCTCTCACACGGTAGAGGAACTGTGGGCAATGGCAATGTACTGTGCATTTCAAAAATCAAGAAGAAAGGACTTTAAATGTTCTCATGATAGAAGAATGACAAATACTTCAGAGATAGATATGTTTAGCCTATTTAAACATTATATGACACTGTGTGTACGTATGTAAACCATATGTGCTGCCTCGTGCACCTGAAGAAATTTTATGGTTTTTATGTATTGATTAAAAAAGAAAAAGTGTTTTTGATTTCAGTTCCTATGGGTATATATTCCCAAGTTGCATTAGTAAGTGATGCAGGAGTTATGCCTTACTCATCTGAAGAATCCCCATTCTGTTTCCCACATTGTCTGTACCAATATACAAGCCCACATGGACAGTGTACTGGTTCCTGCTCTCCACTCTGTCCCTATCAGTCATCATCAGGTGTTTGTCTGATAGCAGCCACTGTGACAGGAATGAGCTGATAGCTCATTGGGACTCTGGTGCTTTCTTGGTTATCAGTGGTATTAAACACTTTTTTCATACTCTTATTGGGAATTGTGATGTCCTCCCAATAAAACTGCTTATTCGAGTTCTTTACCATCTTTTTGAATCTGATTATTTGGGCTTGGGGTATTGTTTTGTTTGCTTTGCCACTAACTTGTATATATGATTTATATTTTATGTGTTAAGAATATTTGCATTATGTATATATGTGTGCACCACCTGAGTGTCTGGTGTCTGCAGAAGCTAAACGAAAACTTTGGATCCCCTGGAATTGGAGTTAAAGGCAGACCTAAGTGCTGGATACTGAATTTGTCCTTGGGCTTCTCAAGCATCTACACCCAATATCTCAAACCTCAATCCCCATGCCTCCTCATCAGACACTGTATTTCCTAGCCCTTCACACATGTCTGTCCCCACATACCTGTCTGTATTTCAGAACTGTGTGTCATTGAAAGTAAACCTTACTCTTCTCCCAGGGTCTTCCATAGCAACCTCCAAGGTTGAGCTCGGTGTGGCCATCTTTTTCCTAGGAGCTCTCTCAATTCCTACAGACACAAAGCATGTTTTTATTTTAGCCCCTGCAGTGGTGTGAGCAGGGCATTTGATAGGCTGTGTCTATTGCCATGGTGTGTTAGTGTTTGAGCCTGTGTTTATGTAAGCGAACATTTTCCCTTCTGACTAGATACTCCCAAGGCCACAACAGACCACATCTCTGTGGCAAGACTGTGGTGTGGAATCCCTCTTGCTTGGGGGCAGGATTTTTAGTAATGGTCCAATTTGCCTTTTTGTAATTGTAAAGTGGTTATTTGGTTTTCAATAACATCATTTTTTTCTCTCAAAGATATGCCTGAATACTCAGTCACAAATGAATTTTGCCGCAAACACTTCTTAATCGGAATTCTGCTCCGGGAAGTCGGCTTTGCCCTGCAGGAGGACCAAGATATCAGGCACTTAGCTTTAGCTGTCCTAAAAAATCTAATGGCTAAGCATTCTTTCGATGATCGATACAGAGAACCTGTAAGTAGCCTTTCTTTCTCTCTCCCCCAAATGCCATTTAATGGCTAGCTGCATTAAATGAATATAAACCCCTTGAGTCTATTGATTTTCCTGTGAATCATTTCTCTTGTCTGCCCTCTCCTAGAGGAAGCAGGCACAGATAGCGAGTCTCTACATGCCCCTGTATGGCATGCTGCTGGACAATATGCCGAGAATCTACCTGAAGGACCTGTATCCTTTCACTGTGAATACATCCAATCAGGTATGTTTGCACATTTTTCCAAATTACTTTCTTTAAAGGAACTTCTCTTATTTGTATTTAAGTCCTGGAAAACCATTTTTTCCTGCCTGTAAGCAAGCTAAGGGTTAAGCCACACCATCTGATAAGAATTCACATCAATACTATTCATCCCTAATGGCTACTTGAGGCTTCTATCTGGCCCAGCCCTCTCTTCAGGACTGCTTTTAGTCCCTTTATTTTCTGCATTACTACCCAAGTCTTCACAGCTTTTGCAGCTTCTATGATGTCTTCATGACCTTACATCCAATGTACATCACTCACCTACTACTTCCCACACAGATGCTAAGGGTCTTACATAGTCCAAGCCCCAATGTAGCCAGTTGTGAGTGCTATTTAAGGGTTCATACACAGTGCAAGCATGAGGAACTGACTTTGACCCCCAACACCTCCATAAATGGCTGAACGCTGTGGCATGATTGATGATCTCAGGCCTGAGAAGGTAGACAGGAAATTCCCTAGAGTTCACTGGCTGGGAACTGTAGCAGACTTTTATGCTCCAGGTTCATTGAGAGACCTTGCCTCACAAAAGTGAGGTGTTATAAGCAAGTAACAGTCCAAGATGGGACCTACTGAAAGTTGGGGTCGTGCCCTTAGAAAGATTTTTGTTTGAGGAATCTTGATCAAGTCTCATCAGCATCAAGTAACATGTTTATAGCCTTCAGAAAGTTAGCCAAGCTCTCCAGGCCTCTGGGAAACAAATATGAAAACTGGGATAAAGGGCCTAGTGCAATAGGATCCTTAACATCAAACTGTGTAACAGAAAACATTTACATAGGGACTTCAAATCTAGTTCCTAGCCATATTAATATCCATTATATGATGGTAATTACATCTGTAATTTAATACATCACTATATCAGCAATTATTTCAATAATTATTCCAATTGCTGTTCAGTAATTATCTTTGCTACCTCACTTTAAAATTGACCAGAATGGGGGAGCCTGGGAAATGCTGTCATATGACATGGTTTCTAAACTCAGGAACTCACAACAGCTGTGATTTCCTACACAGAGCCAACATAAGACTGTGCCAGTAAATATCCAGTCATAGATGGGGAGGGGACCATCATGAACCTCACTCACCCTGGGGAGCTAACGGCAGCGGAGGGCTGCTGGAGAAACAGGCTGACTTCAGTGATGTAGCCACTATTGAGTTACTCATGCTCCAGTGCTAGCCCGGGCCTATTCAAGTAACTTGCCAAACCCCATGGATCACAAAGCAGAAACAAAAACAAAACAAAAGACATAGAAGTGTGACGAGGACCTAGTTGGAAAAGAATAAAAACTTGAAGACATTGTTTAAGAAAGCAAATTGAGAGCAAGGCGATGCTTTTGGCAATATTCATTTTCACTGCCAACTTCAGTGAAACGTCTTTGCTCCAGTCTAAAACGTCATTCTGCCTGTCTGATGGAGAGGGATGGAAAAGGCATGTGGGCCTACCATTCCAAAGCACCCTAATTCTCATTCTTCTCTTCTCCACTTTGAACTCAGGGGTCTAGAGATGATCTAAGCACTAACGGAGGATTCCAAACCCAGACGTCCATGAAGCATGCAACTTCTGTGGATACATCGTTCTCCAAAGACGTTTTAAATTCCATAGCAGGTACTCAAGGCCTGTTGAGAACACTCGTGTATAACACTCATCGATGTTTACATTGTATATCATGGTGCTTTCTATCCATAATTCATATGCATAATGTACCCAGCAAAGCACACCACATTATAGAACTAGAGTCTTTAACATATTTCTTAGAACATCGTCCAGTGACTTCCACTTCTACTTGGCTTAAAGAGCTGTCCACTCAGATGTTATCAAATTACTTCATTCTTCAAACAGACTTTAGCTTTTTGTTATGCATAGCCTCTTAAAATATAATAGCTCTTCAGCTTCAAAGATTGTATTAAGAACTATTTTGGAAATGTCATTCTTATTTCTCATTAACTGTCAAGTTAAACACTCCTTCCCCTGAATCATCTTCTGTTAAAGTCAGAGTTATCTTCATCTAGTTTTTAAAAGCATTGTAAGAGATCAAAAGAACAAACTTTATATCCACTTAAAATGCTTTCAACTTTTTTTAGATCCAGCATGGCCACTGTTGTAATGTTTTAAATGTCGTATGGCTTCCATGTCGCCCCCAGATTCTATTTTGCAATTCTGTTTCTGCTTCAACAATGAGCAACTCTGCTCCATCATTGTAGTTCTTGTTTGTGCTCATGTGTCTCATCACCATATGTGTGCTGTGGCTTGTGTTTACAGCATTTTCATCAATAGCTATTTCTACAGTGAACCATGCAGATTCCAGAGCATCCTTAGCGAGTCTCGAATCCAACCCCAGCACCACAGAGAAGAGCAGCGAGAAGACAGACAATTGTGAAAAGGTGCCGCTCCCCGCCCCACCTAGCCGTCGGATGCCTTCATCACAAGCCAGGATGCTCTCAGCCTTACTCATCTCTAATGGTCTTTTGATTCCCAGATCCCAAGACCCTTATCTTTGATTGGGTCAACTCTTCGATTTGACAAATTAGATCAAGCAGAAACCAGGAGTCTTCTTATGTGTTTCCTGCATATTATGAAGACAATTTCAGTTGGTAAGCGAATGACTTCAAGTCAATTTAAAAGGAGCAAAAGAGAAAAACCTATGTTTCTAAGAGTCTCATGTCATGTTGTTTCTTTCTAGAGACTCTGATTGCCTACTGGCAGAGAGCTCCCAGTCCAGAGGTGTCAGACTTCTTCAGCATCTTGGAGTAAGTTTACGGTTGATCCAATAACTTATTTTCTGGAACTTACAAAATAGCTCACTATACCACTCTTCATTCAAAGAAGCCCTATGGTAAATAAATATCAACAATAGTATATAGAATATGTAAAGAAAATTTACTAGTTTTCTTTCTGTATATTTAGATGAATTGCTATGTATAAATCCAAGAATGTGAATAATTAGAATGTGACTTTTTCCCTTTTCTAGTGTTTGTCTTCAAAATTTTAGATACCTGGGAAAACGCAATATAATAAGGTAATTGTTTTAAATTACAATAGACTAATACAGACTTTAAAAAATTCATGGAGCTTTGAATATGGCTCAGTGAGTGAAGTACTTGCCATGCAAGAATGAAGACCTGAATTTGGCTCCCCAGAACTCACAGAAAGCCGTAGACCAGCATGGGTCTCTAATCACAGGGCTCCTGTGAGAATTTCCTTCCTGCAGGATGCTCTCAGGTCAGATAGTCTAGCATGCACAGTGGTGAACAAGAAATTCTGTCTTAAACAAGGAAGAAGGTGACAACTGAGGTTGTCCTCTGACCTCCAGAAGGTGTGTTCACGCACGCAAACACAGGGAGAGGAGGAGCTTCATTACATAGATGACATGGATTGATAGATATAGGTAGATGATAGATACATAGATACATCGATAGACAGATACATAGATAGATAGATGATAGACAGATACATAGATTGATAGATGGTAGATAGATAGATAGATAGATAGATAGATAGATAGATAGATGATTGATAGATAGATAGATAGATAGATAGATAGATAGATAGATAGATAGACAGACAGGTTTATATGGGTAAAACACATCTATTTAAGAATATGCCTCCAGTAAGACAGACAGACAGACAAATAAGGTTATATGGGTGAAACACAGCTATTGAAGAATATGCCTCCAGTAAGCTAAAAACAAAAGTTTGTCTAGAATTACTTCATACTGGCATCATTTGTCACGAGGAACACTCAAAGCCCTCTGATTTCCTAGTCCCAGAACTTGCTTATGCATGTGCTGCCGGGCTGTGTGTTTGGATCCAATCAGAAGCTGACATCAGATGTCCTCCTCAATATCTGTCCACCAGAAGTACCGAGTCAAGGTCCCTTCACTGAAACCAGAGTTCACCCTATGATTGTCATAGCTAGCTAGCCATCTTGCCTGTGGGTCCCCAGTCTCTCCATCTTGAAACTGTGATTGCAGATGGCCTTCCATGCCTGCTGGGCATTTACATAAGTGCTGAAGTTCAGAAAGCAGATCCCCATGCTTTCTTTCATAGCAAGCAAGCACTTGGCCAAATTGAGCCATCTCCCAGCCCCTTGCTTTTCATTAATACACAGAATATGAAATACCTTATTATTAAATAATTGCTAGTCATTTGTCACTCTGTTTTTATATATAAATTATAAATGCTGAGCTGTGATTGAAATGTGTGTCCCTTGCAGAAAGATCGCTGCGGCGTTTAAGTTTGTGCAGTCTGCCCAGAACAATGGAACTCTGAAAGGGTCCAACCCTTCCTGCCAGAACTCGGGTCTCTTGTCACAATGGTAATATCACCTTTGCTTAGAATTTAAAGTCATGTATGTGTTGTTTATTTGTGAACATGCATGCACCAGGGTAAATAGACTCATACGTGCACATATAGCAAAGCAAATGCAGTTTGAGTAGCATTATACGTTTATCTGAAGAAACTTCTTAGATACTTCTCCAGCTGCATCACTGGCTTAAAACAAAAACTAAGGACTATGCTTTGTTTATGCTCAGTTAAAGCACGCCCTGATTGGAAAAGCACTAACAGACATTTCAATTCAGCGAAAACCAAGACTCCAATAAAATGCTCCCTTAGTTCTTAGCACTGTAGGAAAAAGAAAGTCCGGGTTCGTGACTCCCAATTCTGTTGAGTAATTATAAGATTCCCTTAGTGTTCTTGAAGCGCACATTGTTTGTTAAAGGGTCAGAGGCCACTAGGAAACATGGGTGAGCTCACAAATCTCGTTAGCTTTCCTAGTTCCTACATGCAGAGCCTGCTTGCTCCCTCATTAACCTGCCAGTCAGAATCTCCTGCCCTGAAATCCCACCTCCAAGATCCTGTGGGCCTAACAATTAAAAATTGTTTTCCCAAACTTTCCTGAGTTTAACTTATTTTTCCCAGGTGCATCGTAAGACTGTGTGATGTGGATATCTTAAAAAAGAGCTTTAGGAAGAAATAGGAAAATGGATGTAGTCAATAAATAGCAAAATAAATTTTGCTCCCGTCCATGGAGACCTATAGAAATTGGCCTCCAGTGAGAAAGTAAATTTAAAAGATGCAATCATGAGTCTGCCTTACAAACTGTAATGGAAGAGAAGACAATAAAGAAAAGCTTCGCAACCAGCCGGAGAGATGGCGCAGCGGTTAAGAGCTCATTGCCCGATTGTCCTGAAATCCAAAGGTCCCAAGTTCAATTCCTGCTTGGCTGGTGGCCATCCGATCTGAGGTTGTTTCATGGCAATTGCAGTCACCTAAGGGCCCCATAGTCAATCATGTATTGTGGACAAGTCTTAAGGCTCTTCCTGTAGCCTGGACAGGCTCTGCCCCTGCTGGCCTCATCCCCTGGAAACCAGGGATTTCCCCACACACACAAACCCTACTCCACCACTATACCCCCTCCCCACTCCATGGGAGAAAAAGATCAGTCTCCCCGTGTCCCAGCCGTATGTCCCAAAACTCATTACTCCCTGTAGATGCAGGCAAGATCCAGATGTCCTAAGTTCCAGCAAGCCAAAGTCAGCTCTCCTAGGTTTCAACCCAGGATGATCCTTTGGCTCAGCCACTTTCAAACAGCCTTGAATACAGTGACAAAGACAAAAGCCAGAGTTCCTTCTGAGGTGTGTTTCTTAAAGGCTTCTCTCATTGGCTGCCTTCTTCATTCACAAAGGTGTTGTTTATGGGTAATTTACACGGCAGCAAATTTCCCACCACCTGGCTACTCCTTGGACAAATGTGGCAAGCGGGAAGCATTCCTAACGGCACAAATGCACTGGCTGGTTTCTGCAGGCGGGCATGCTGCAGAGCACTGAAAGATGCACACTGAAGGCCTGTTGTCATTGCCATCTCAGATGAGCACCTAGAACCTCAAATGTGACGTTCCTACACACCACCTACGTCACCTACATCACCACCGCAAGAGGCATGACCCAAATAAATCATACTGCCTAAGAATTCCCACATGCAAAACCAGACGAGAGAGTTAAGGATTACTTCAGTTATTTCAATCCAGATTTTATCTTTGCTTCTAAAAAACAAGGCCCAAGGGGACATGTTAGCGTGTATTTTTAATTGCCTTCCTGCCTAGGTAGTAGTTAACTCAGCATTCTTAAATTCTTATAAATCCATGAAATAATAATGAGTTACAAACATTTTGAGTGTCTTTTAGGTTTTGGGTTTTGTTTTGTTCTGTGTGCTTGCTTTGGTGAGGTTAACACATCTGTAGCTACCTCTTTACTTACAAAATAGACATGACCTTATTTGCTTAAAAGCAAATGGATGAGGCCAGTTTGAGGTACTATCTACCTAAAACTTGTGTACAATTATGGTTGTCTGAGCATACAATGAAGTTAGTGACAACAAGGTTGACAAGAGTTTTCGACTGAGTCTATTTAACAACATTCTTGGTAATAAAAAAGAAGAAAATCAAAATATGCTAGAAAGGACATCCACTGTGGCATTATCACATTATATATCTTTCTTAATAGTGTTAGTGCTTAAATACATTTCTTCTCATGTATTTAAAGGTCCCTTCGTTGTCCTGCTTGCAGTCAATATTGCCAGTAAAAAGCCTCTCCACAGAGGTGTCTGTGTTTGTCCCAGTGCACACTATTTGAATCAATATTGATTACTGCTTTGGTGGGTAGTGTCAGCCACATTTCCCATCTCTGTTCCAGGATGCATACCACTTCTGGTCACGAAGGACATAAACAGCACAGATCTCAAACATTACCTATAATTCGAGGCAAAAATGCACTTTCCAACCCCAAACTTTTACAGATGTTGGACAACACCATGAACAGTAAGTAAGCCAGGGGTAATGGGTTCTGTCAGCCTGTGTGCAGGACAGGAAATGCATTGTGTGTGAGATGGGAGAAATATCACACCACTGAAGTCACTCTTCTGATGTCTGCCATGGATCTGGAAATACGTCTACAAAGAATCACAGGGGTAGCTTGATAAATAAATAAACAAGCCAACAAATAAAAAACAGTGCCCTCACTGGGAAGAAAGAAGAATTTCACTTGAAGCTCAGTGTAATGGGCTGTGGGTGGCTTGTCTGGGTACTTTTGGTGTTGTGAGGTTAGGGCTATCTCTCAGTCAGGTAATTACTGCTGACCCTACGGGAAGAGGACAAAAATGTCCATGTCCCAAAAGCAGTGACAATGACATCATGACTCTGGAGAAGCACACAGTCTAGCTTGGCAATAACATAAAAATAGACCCTGGCGTAGTGAAACATGGGAATTATGAGTGTGTGGCCGCTGATTACTTGTTTCAAATCTATATTGCCTTACTCTCTAAGTACACTTTATAAATAAATGTACCTTTCTGAGGAGTCTGTTTGTGTAGACTGTCCGCTGAGATCACACATGTTAGTCTGTTAGCCCAAAAGCAAGAACTTTAAGCAGGCTGATTCCAGAAGAAATATGATTGTACTGATGTCTGAATTGAAGAAAAATAATTTTTAAAATAATGGAAAATCTGCAACTGATGTATACAAAGAACACTCAGATCTAAGACTCTATCTAATGTTTTGTTTTGCTTTTAATTAAAATAAATAAAGGTGAAAAAGACACTTTGATTTTATGAATTATTCATCAAAATACCAGTAAACACTGCAATAGAAGAAAATATTCTACTGAGCAAAGAGAATTGGCTTATATGTTGATGCACTGTTTTATTTTGCATTTTGTAGGCAACTCCAATGAAATAGACATTGTCCACCATGTAGACACCGAGGCCAATATAGCCACAGAAGTTTGCCTGACTATCCTGGACCTGCTGTCTCTCTTCACTCAAGTCCACCAGGTAAGTATGGTCAGAACATTTTTTGCAAAATGATGACTTTGGAAGTAGGAAAAACCATGAGAAGTCAGGAATATTTTTTAAGATGATTTATGAAATCATTTGACCTCACATAAATCAGCTTACACATTAATGGGAAGCATGTTAAAAATGAGATTCTCAGATTTTTGTCACAAGTTGACTAATGCTGGCTTAATCCCCACACTTTGTGTTGTGTTTTACTACTACAATAGTATCTTTCTTCCCAAGTCCTCTTGCTGTGCTGTCAAGGATGCTGCACAGAGTGGCAATGAGACGCCACATTTTCTAAGGGAAAACCAAAAGACCAACAGTGCTGTGTATTAACTGATGACTAGATTTGTGAAAGAAGAAATTGTTAATGCCAAGCATCTTTTCTTATTTTTATATATTAAACTTCGTTGCGGTGTTGCCATGATGTACTTGATAAAATTTCTAATGCTAATAAGACTAGCTATATCACGTTTTGACAAGTGCTTAGAGAAACGATAATTCTCATTCACTGATAGTAAGAGTTCAAGTGCGGAAAAGATAATTTGGAAAACATTATGATGGCTTCTTTTTAAAAGCTAATTATGGAGCTAGAGAGATAGCTTAGTTGTTGAGAATAAAGTTCAGTTCCCAGCACCCATATTGGAACTCACAACTACCTATAATATGAGTTCCAGGGACTCTCACGCCATCTTCTATCCTAATACATACTTTCAGACATATGACCCCCACACACAAACACATACTTGCACAAAGTCATGCTCACATCCACACACATATACATAAATAAAAACAAAATTATTTTTCAATGTTAATCATTTATCTATCCTGTAACCAAGCATTTGAATAGTAGCACCTATCCATATAAAGTTTTGCACACAAATATATGCCACATCTTTATTTTAAATAACAGAAACAAACAGATGCAACCAGACATGGGCATCAACAGGTAGGCGTTTTAGCAACACAATAGGATATTACTCAACAGTAAGAAGCACCTAAAAGGCTACAGCACACATGAAGTTTCAGAAGCCAAATCAGAGAAGACTGCAGTGTTGTTGACATCATCAAATAGAAAGAACACATCAATGATGGACTGGAGATGTGGAGTTGAGAAGGGAATACAGGACTCTAAAACGTGTACTAAACCTTAGGAAGTGATATTTTGTTTCTTGGCTGTGGTGATGATTTCATTATGCAATTGTACTTTCTGGATGCAGAGTTTCTCGCCCCAATTGTATCTTAATAATGTGATTAAAAACATTTACAGTTCAGTCAAATGAACCTTCTTTAAGGACTGTACCAGGAAAGACTGGATCAAAAAAAAAAACCCTCTCTAGCAGCATTGCACCAAGAAAACATTGTTTTTATGTAAAGTGCCATTATGGTGGGAGAAAAACACAACCCCGTTTTAACTCTTTATACCTCAATGGACATATGAATTGAATATCACACAGCTGAAAGGCTTTCTCAATGCCTACCTTCCACCTCATCCTCTCCCCCACGGCCCGACCCCCTAGCCACACACCAGCCACTCCATTCTTCTTTCTCAGTCTGAATTCACAAGCTTGGCTCCATCCCCAGACTCTTACCCCATGAAAATCCTCCCAGGTCTCTCTGTGGCACATTCCTCCAGCTCTGTTCATCAATCTAAGGGATCTTCATTGACCTCTTAAGCAAAGTAATCCACCCCTAACCTCTTCCTGCCACACCTTCTTGCTGTAGTTATTGTCTTATATGGAATGGGTTGGGTTTGGCTTTGGCGATGCTGTGTAAACTTCCCTGAGATGACACGTGAACCATATCTTCTTACTCAGGAGTTTCTTCTAGCACATGGCAGGTTCATAAGAGATGTTTCTGAAGGAAAGAAATCATTCCTCCACTTATCCTAAATAACATCTCTTCTGGATTTCAGAGACAGCTCCAACAATCTGACTGTCAAAACTCACTCATGAAAAGGGTCTTTGATACTTACATGCTGTTATTTCAAGTCAACCAGTCAGCAACAGCCCTGAAACACGTGTTTGCTTCTTTGAGACTGTTTGTGTGTAAGGTAAGGATGCTCCGGGTCCCCTTAAATCCCAGCTAAGGATGACAACAAGCACTTAATAAAGTCTGCATCTCTCGGTGTGCAAGGCCAAAGGTTTGTTTTGTGCTATTCCAGTTTCACTAGATGCTAGTCATCCGTTGTCTCCAAGTGAGAAGGATACAAAAAGGTGTTGGTGCTATCTGCTTACCAGTTTTGTGGTTACTTAGAGTTCTTTTTAAAAGGATCATCACGTTCAAGTTTCCATGCCTAGGTAGCTACAGCAGCCATCTTTGAAGATGACCTTAAATAGCATCTGAAATAACAGTGTCAGGTGAATAATGGAACATTTCAAAGATATCATGTAGTTTGGGTTGTTGTCAGTTATTACACATGGAACATTAATGCAAGAGACTAAATAAGAGCTTACTGAACTCGGACTTCAATAATACAAGCATACATTCCTTTTCCTCTCCCGCGAATGGAGAAAGCTCATTTTTAAATGGTACTTTAGTCCCCGAGTTTGAAACATGAAAGACCATGGCTCACTCTCTCCTTCTATCTCTCTAGTTTCCTTCAGCATTTTTTCAAGGGCCCGCTGACCTCTGTGGATCTTTCTGCTACGAAGTCCTGAAATGCTGTAACCACAGGTCGCGCTCCACGCAGATGGAGGCCTCAGCACTTCTGTACTTTTTCATGAGGAAGAACTTTGAATTCAACAAGCAGAAGTCGATTGTCCGCTCTCACTTACAAGTATGTCCTGCCCGTTTTCCTTAACTCTGCTGCTAAAATGGCTGATGCGTTTCAGTGGTGAATGAAGCATCCTGTTCCCAGGCAGCCAATCAACTGTCTGAGTGTCCAGACTACGCCTTAAAGGTTCTCAATCCCCTTGATCCTGGTTTCTATGAGACCAGGGCTGGCGAGAAATGAACAGATTTCAGTTTACATCTCCACTTGCAGTTATGTTTCTTCTGCCTATGCACTAGAATCTCCTGGGGGGTGGGAGGCAGGAACAACTTTAACCAGTCATGGTTAATCTGGGAGACCAAATCTCACTGAGTTCCAAAGACAACCATGCCTTTCTCCAAGGCACCCCAGGATTGCAAGATTCTTGAATCTCTCCTTGGGTATTTACAATGATAAAGAGGCCTCTAGATCATGTGGTCTTCTGAAGGATGTATACTTAAGAATGTCATTCATTGAACCTTCTAGGAGAAATTAATAGCATATTTATCTAACTCAGTCAACTCCCTTAAAAATGCTGTTTCCAGGCTGGGGAGATGGCTCTGTCTGGGGAGTGTGTGCCTAGAAAGCCCGGGGACCTGAATCCTGTCCCTAAAATCCACATTGAAAAGCCAGGTGCAATGGAGCATGCTTGTAATCTTCCCCACTGGGGAGACGGAGACAGGGAGACCCCAGTCATCAGCTACACTAGCCTTCTTAGTGAGTTCCTGCCTCATCCATGCAAGCTCCTGCCTCAAACAACAGAACGAATGACACCTGAGAATCGGCGTTCAAAGATGACCTCTGACCTCCGCACGTACATGCGCACCCACGCAAGCACACCCTCATCGTCCCACATCATCCACATAACACAAAATGTAAATTCTCATTCTGCTTTAGGACAGTGTTTCCCAACCAGTGGGTTGCAGCCTCTTTGGGGGTCAAACAACCTGTTTCACAAAGGTTGCATATCAGATATCCTCCATATCAAATATTTACATTATGATTCGTAACAGTAGCAAAATTGCATTTATGAAATTTCAATGAGAATAATTTTATAGTTGGGGTCACCACAACCTGAGGAGCTGTATTAAAGGGTCTCAGAGTTAGGAAGGTGGAGAACCCCTGCGTTAGAGTGATCCTTTTTTCTTTTCTCTTCCAGCTCATCAAAGCAGTGAGCCAGCTAATAGCCGATTCGGGGATTGGAGGATCTCGGTTCCAACACTCCCTTGCGATCACCAATAACTTTGCCAATGGAGATAAACAGATGAAAGTAAGAGATGCTTCCTGGGCTGATTCTCTAAAGAATCAGAAATAAACGGAGGTGGAGTTTTTCTTTAATATCAAAATCACAGGATGTTTAAGAATTCCATGCTTATTTGATCACTGGTACCGTTTGCTTATTTAAATTTCTAATTATTAGTTCTCACTCTCTCTGTGATGTTTTTCAGTGCAATTTCTAAGATCTGGGCTTGATTCTTATAGAACAAAGTATGCCAAGAGCATCATTATTTACTCAAAACCATCAAAAGCAAATTCATCTTTTCCTCCCGATTCTTTTCACACTTTTGGAAGGCTAGAGGTAGAAAAAGCTTCAAGCCCGGCTTGATCTAGAGATCGAGAGAGTGATTCGAGAGCCCCTCCCTCTGTTGCTTGTTTTGTCTATGTATTGCACCAGCTTTTCTTCATTTGCCCAATTTATGGCCGTCTCTGTGGATTTGCCTCAAAAAGTGTGAGGACACTTGTGTCAGGGATGGAAAAGCACTTCTCCAAACACTACCAATTTGAGTCAAGAAAAGGAACATCCTTGATCTATATATAAAAAGAATATGATTGCCCCGTCCAGTGCCACATGCCAGCAACAGGAATGAAGTCCAAACTTGTTCAAGTGGCATGAACTCAGAGAGGACAGAATCTCAAGGGCAATCAGGAAGCAAATGCTAGAAAGATGGGCTATCGGGCAGTACAGTTCACTGTAATCACTGTAATTCTTTTTTATTGATTTTATTGAGCTATATATTTTTCTCTGCTTCCTTCCCTCCCTCCCTTTCCTTCAACCCTCTCCCATGGTCCCCATGCTCCTAATTTACTCAGGAGATCTTGTCTTTTGCTACTTCCCATGTAGATTAGAGCCGTGTATGTCTCTCTTAAGATTCTCATTGTTGTCTGAGTTCTCTGGGATTGAATCACCGTAATTCTTATCACCAAATGTTTGAATATAACCACAATTGCAATATATAGAATGCAACTTATGAACAATACATAAAATATAAGAACTTGTGGTGCCAATCCATAATTAAAAGTATAGGTTGAAGGGCTGGAGAGATAGCTCAGTGGTTAAGAGTATTGGCTGCTCTTCCTGAATACCTGAGTTCAATTCGCAGAACCTACAAGTCATAAACAGCTAACGACTGTCCATAACTCCGAATCCAAGGGATCCAATATCTTCTTCTGGCTCTGAGGGCACCAGGTGAACAAGTGATGCACAAACATACACGCAATCAAAGCACCCACACACATAAAACAATAAAATATTGTTTAAAATTTGAGCATAGATTGAAATTAATAATTGATGCTAAACAGATAATGACTCATGCCCTCTCTTTTCCAAAGAACAGCAATTTCCCAGCAGAGGTGAAAGATCTGACCAAACGTATAAGGACCGTGCTGATGGCCACAGCCCAGATGAAAGAGCATGAGAAGGACCCCGAGATGCTGGTGGACCTCCAGTACAGCCTAGCAAACTCCTATGCTAGTACCCCTGAGCTACGGAGGACCTGGCTAGAAAGCATGGCCAAGATTCATGCAAGAAATGGAGACCTGTCTGAGGTGAAGAGCAAAGGCTCATTCATTCTTCATTAACATTGTACTCCTTATCCGAATAATTAACTTTTTATACACAGCGTGAAGTATAAAAAGTGCCATATTTTCCACCAATGTATATAATATACATCTATATATTCAATGCAATAACGTTCATGTAGGGCTCCATGATACCTGATTCTAACTAGAAGGCATCAGATTGTGGGCAGACATAGAGGTGGCAACATCAATGATTTGAGATGCAACTTTAAAAAAGTCCACTTGGTTGATAATTTCACTTCTTTCATAACTAAGGGTTAGTCTGCATGGCATATCCTGAGAGGGCACACTGACTCCTTTTCAGCAACCACTGGTTTCGTAAAGAGTGAAATACATCTCTGGAATCTCTGTTTTATGTTTTGTTATAGGCTGCTATGTGTTACATCCATATAGCTGCACTCATCGCAGAGTACCTCAAACGCAAGGGTAAGAGGGCCATGTAAAGGGGTTAAAAACCTGGGAATCAGCATCCCTGAGACCTAACACATACATTCATTAAATGTATGCTTTATTAAATAACTTTCAATTTTGTAGATATTCCTCATTATCCTAGACTTTAATATTTTTAATTCTATGATTTCACTGGCACACTCATGTCGTGGATGATGATGGGCAACTTCTTGTTTCAAAATGATGACGATGTCTCATTAATTAACAGTTTATGGTTCCATAAGCTTGAATTAATCACAACGTGAGCCATGCTCTAACCTCATCTTGCACTACCATAGGTTACTGGAAAATGGAAAAGATTTGCACACCACCCCTGCTTCCAGAAGACACCCATCCCTGTGATAGCATCCCATTACTAACAACTCCAGGTGGAGGAAGTGAGTTGACCTAACTGTGCTCATTTGCCTTGGCTGCTAAGGAAATCAACTTTCCAGCTTAAAGTTTGGTTCAGTCAAACCTCTGTGAATGTGTTCCTAGAAACAAAAGCCATTTCAGGTCAATAGAAATAAAGCCTCAAGCAATAACCACTCAGAAATCCCTTCCCACTGTCTCGAAAAACCAAAAAGAAAAAAAAAAGAAATCCCTTCCCAAACTTAAGAATTTTAGCTTGCTTCTCAGTTATCAAAAAATGAAATATTATCCAGTCTTCAGGATTATAAATTATGGTCATACCTTTATACATGCTGGCCCATCACTGGAATTTTAGTTTGAAATTGATAAATTATATAAATGTAAGGAGAGAATAGTTCGTGGATACAGTAGTTTATTCAAAGTATGAATGTAGATATATATTCATATAGATGTATATTCCTTTATGATAGGTATGTTCTATTTCACTTCTTAAAGACTGTGTGTCTCAATGATATAGTATTTACTTAACAAGTGTAATACTTGGTGTTTGACTTCTGGCATTGCAAAGTCAATAAATAATAATAATAATAATAATAATAATAATAATAATAATAATAATAATTTACTCTGACAATTTATAACATGATTGATGATATTTATTTACTTTCACTGAAAACATTCCACCTTCAAAGTCTAATAAAAAGCATTTTGTGACAACTATAGTTTCTCTGTGTAAAAATGTGACTGTATCATTAATACATTTTTATCTACAATCTCTTTAAAAGTTCATTCAAGTACAGCTTCTGGACTATAATATTCTTGATAACATTATTTTAACTTGCAAATTGCTGTTGAAAACTCAGTATAGAGTTAGAATCAAACTACCCAAACAAAATGATAATGGACTTTTATTTGCAGTATTTCTAGAAGTTCATGTTCATTTAAACCTGTGTATATTTTCTAAAGAAATTACAGTAAAATTTCCAAATAATGCAATTTCCAAATCACTTAGATGAACCTTAAAATAGTGAAGTTTCTTGCTTGCAAACCTAGGAGATGAGATCAGGTCTACACCACAGGAGCAAGTTCACCTTATATCCCTTCTTACTGTTGTCTGCCACACACGCTAATTTTTATACACCAGTCAGCAGACATCACTTTATTTGGCATGCCCCTCCTACTCGGCTATTTATCATCTTTAGACCCTGTAGAACTGTAGAGCAGCATAGACTTTCACCTTGTATCTGCAACCAAATGGAAGAAAACTGATGAAACTCAAGTGTCAGCGTTTGCCCCAGTTAGTTCTGTGGCTCTTCAACATTAAAGCATTTTAACCACCCCCTGTGATATAGACGGTAATAGTGGCTATATCTATTGAATAGAGGAGATACTTAGGTGTGAACGCCAAAATGGTAATACATGCTTCATTAGCATGTATTAATATCTATCAGTATATCAATCTACTGAATCCCACTGTTATATCTGAAATAAGTAAGAGGCTTTATGTTATGAGGTTTCAGAGTTGGAGAAGTAAATGATGCCTTTCTTGCAATGGACATCTGATATCAATGAACACAGGCAACTCCAGAAACCATGCTCTAGCTAACCGTCCTGTGCATTGCGTGTGTTATGATACTGCCAATACTAACTTCACGAAGCAAGCCATACTCTAATGCCGAAATTGCCTCAAGTGATATTTCATTGTGCTTCATTTCCCCAAGGCATGTTCTCTATGGGATGGCCAGCTTTCCTGAGCATCACCCCAAACATTAAAGAAGAAGGAGCAATGAAAGAGGATTCTGGAATGCAAGATACACCATACAATGAGGTTAGACTCAATTGATCTAACATCAATTAAGTTTAAAAATGCATTGAACTGTGACTTTTCAGATGAAGTTGCTCCGCATTATGATGTTGTTAAACAAAGTGAAGCTGAGGCTCAAGTAAGACCAAGCTTAACAGATATCAATTCTATTTTTCACATATATATAAATATAGTGTATTATTTTTCTTTTTTATTTAATTTATTTTACTTTTCTTTTTAAAAAAGAAAACAAAATATCTTTTTCATTTTGCATACCAATACCAGTTCCTTCTCCCTCCCCTTCCTCCTGTTTCCTCCACCTACCCCCCCCCCATTCCACCCCCATCCACTCTTCAGAGAGTGTAAAGCACTTTGCTTTGGGGAAGGTCCAATGCCCTCCCTAACTATAATAAAACAATATACAACAGGCCAAGAGCCAACATCAAATTAAATGGAGAGAAACTCAAATTGATTCCACTAAAATCAGGACCAAGTCAAGGCTGTCCACTCTCTCCGTATCTACTAAACATAGTTCTTGAAGTTCTGCCTAGAGCAATAAGACAACAAAAGGAGATCAAAGGGATTCAAATTGAAAAAAAAAAGAAGTCAAACTTTTGCTATTTGCAGATGTTATGATAGTATACATAAATGACCCCAAAAACTCTACTAAGGAGCTCCTACAGCTAGCTGATAAATACCTTCAATAATGTGGCAGGATATAAGATCAACTCCAAAAAGTAGCCCTCCTTTATACAAATGATAAAGTAACTGAGAAAGAAATTAGGGAAACATCATTTTTCACAATAGCCACAAAAAAATCAATTCTATTGATAAAGCATAATCTTCACCAAAATTTTAAGCTGAGCCTGATTTACCGCTCTTACTCAGAGCTATATAGTCAGCTCTTCTGTAAGACGCACAAGCTCTACTCTCTGGGAAAATGTAATAAGAGATGCTAATTTTTTTTTGTTTTTTTTTTTGTCTAGAGGGGTTCGAGACAGTGTTTTTCTGTGTAGCTTTCAAGCCTGTCCTGGCTCTCACTCTGTAGATCAGGCTGGCCTCAAACTCACAGAGATTCTCCTGCCTCTGCCTCCCATGGGATTAAAGGAGTGCGCCACCACTGCCTGGCTAGGATGCTCTATTTTTTATGAGCTCATCGCAGTTGTTTTTTTTACACAAGTTTATTTATTTACAAATTTGGCTCAGCAAAAGGTTCACAATTTCTGTGGGAAAGCCTTGTGATGTTAGCTGGTTGGTTCTCATGACAAAGCATGAGATTTCTAGGAGAAATCACATAACAACAATTCTGGTGAATTAAGTAGAGTTTCCTTCACAATGAAATAAAAGTCTATTAGCTAATTTTATAAAGTCTTTGTATTAATATAGATGTGGAAAAAATAAACAAATTTGGAAGTTTTTTTTGAGACAGGGTTTCTCTGTAGCTCTGGATCCTGTCCTGGAACTTGCTCTGTAGACCAGGCTGGCCTTGAACTCCCAGAGATCCGCCTGCCTCTGCCTCCCAAGTGCTGGGATTAAAGACGTGTGCCACCACCGCCTGTCTGGAGTTGTATTTTTATGCACTTTTGCAAACAATTCCATATTAGTTTGGTGATACTGCATGTGACTATAGCAAATATAATTGACCTTTATAGAAATAATTGCAAATGGTGTATCTCAGAGCCTTTTATTAAAAGATGCTGTTAGAAATATTCAAATAATATATACCTGCTTTAGAGATTCATAATTGATAACTTCACATAGTTGATGTATTAACTGATTGATATAGCACCACTCTGAAAGACACTGTATTAAGGGCAGGAAAACAAAGATAAATCAGGCATAATCCCTGCTTTTGAAGACTTGAAAATCTTAGAAGGTGAATCTTCAAGGTGAAAAGCAGTCAGTTTAAAACAGATGTCCAATAACTAAGAATTGCCGTGTTCTATTTTTTTAATTAAAAGATGACAGTTTCTTACATGAAAGCAGCTGTAATGAAGGTGAAGAGGCATCAGTAAAAGCTCTGTATATTTGTATAAGGAGTGCTACTGTTAGACAGGACATCAAGGAGAGTTCCTATAGGGGCATCGGCAGCATGGACAGTCGGTAGAGGACAGAAGCATTCTAAGGAAGGAATGAGGTAGAAAGTTGGAGCCAGAGTGGAAAACCAAGGCAGAATGTTAGAAACAGGATGGCAGACCATCTTGAATTTCATTCAGTCTGGAGAAATCAGATGGTGTTGGTATAAACTTGATTTCCACAAATGTTTATGGGGGTGGAGTCCTTGTGAGCAGACTTACGTTTTAGAAGGAAATATCACTGACAAGCAGCCATTGGAGAGAGACACCTATTTGCAGAAAGCTGCTGCATGTCGGGGGACGCATGTCTGGGAGTGAAGTGGCAGGGATGGGAGCTAAGCAGTGACAATAGCAATGGAAAGAACCAAAAAGGTCTGAACTCGGCATAGCCATTGCATGGTTAAGTGGTGAGGAGGAGAGAGGGGCAATCCAAGGTGGTACAGGAATTCCACGGTGGGCTGTAATCTCAATCATGAAGATCAGGAATCCAGAAACCACGTAAGACCAAAATAGTTTCAAAACCAAGTTTCAGGAATGAGCTGCATCTTCAATCACCTAAAAAGCTCCATTTCTCTGGGGAAATTGCAGAATATCCTGGTGGAACAGCTCTACATGTGTGTGGAGTTTCTCTGGAAGTCTGAACGCTATGAGCTCATCGCTGATGTCAACAAGCCCATCATAGCTGTCTTTGAAAAGCAACGAGACTTCAAAGTATGTGCTCTGTACCCAGAGAAAGCCATGGAATTTTTTAATTTGAGTTGGCATGCAAACATAGCAACATTCTCTCTCGTGCACTCTCTCTTTGGTTTCTTTTTTTTTATTTTATTGAGCTATACATTTTTTTCTGCTCCCCCCCCCTTCCTCTCCCATGATCCCCAAGCTCCCAATTTACTCAGGAGATCTTGTCTTTTTCTGCTTGCCATGTAGACCAGATCCAGGTAAGTCTCTCTTAGGGACCTCATTGTCTAGATTCTCTGGGATTGTGATTTGTAGGCTGTTTTTCTTTGCTTTATGTCTAAAAACCACTTGTGAGTGGATAAGTATAATAATTGTCTTTCTGGGTCTGGGTCACCTCACTCAATATGATGTTTTCTAGCTCCATCCATTGGCCTGCAACGTTCTCTTTTTTATGTCAGCATTGTCATCACAAAACGCTCTTGTTTCTGGTTTCAGAAATTATCAGATCTCTATTATGACATTCACCGGTCATATCTGAAAGTGGCAGAGGTGGTGAATTCCGAGAAGCGCCTGTTTGGTCGCTACTACAGAGTGGCATTCTATGGGCAGGTAAGGCCTCTAGAAGTACCATGCCTGAGCATTCTGCTCAGGTTACCGTCTTCCATTCTTTATAAGACATCTGACTACATATATCAGTGGACCAGGGGAGGGGTGTGTTTGTACTCCCATGAGTGTTTCTATGACTGTGGCAATCAGGTTGCCCATAGGAATGTATTAAGCACAAACATGTAGAAAAAAATCAATGAAACTTATAAAAGTTACATTAAAAAAAGTCATTCCTAGCCTTTGGAAGTAGAGGAGGCTTCTTTTTCACCGTTCTCTTCTTTGCATTTTACCCTGATGTATCTAACAGGGCTGTGTTATTAATTAAAGTGAAATCGAATCAGGCATGTTTTAGGAAATAACACCCTAAATTGCCCACCATTCCAAACCACTGGCTTTACGATCCTGTAAGTTGTCTCTCTTGTTTTCAAATCACCACTGTTTCAAAGCAGAGCATCCTGGGGTCTTGTTGTTTCCTCTGTCACAGGCCAATGCGGTTGTAAAGTTATCTTTCTCAAGGTCCTGCGTTAGCAATGAGCAAGGGTGGAGATATCAGCTAGCCATAGCATTGGTCTGAAGGGAAGTGGTTCACACTAATTCTGAATATCTCCTTGTAATGATGCTTTAAATGGTATAAATCCTGGAATGCCATGGTTCCTGTTCAGAAAGGCTGTGCCATCCTTCTAGCTCAGCAAAAGTCTTTCTGACTCTAGGAGACAAGTGCGCCAACCTAGTTTATGCTCACAGCAGTTCTCAGAACTTTCTTTCCTCTCCCTCTTGTGAGGCATGACTACACACAGCCTCTCGTTCTCCTTGGACTCTGTTAAGGCTGTAGATAGTGTCTGGTCCAGTGTTGCTTATATAGATAATTTACCCACTGAAGTCTTTAGAAAAACAGAGATTCCTCTGATCACTAAAGGCACCTTTAAAGCTCACTTCTGATTCTGTCTCTCTGAAAAGGACCCATGAGGAGTTACCTCTGTAGTCCACCCCCTCCCACATGGATTCTTCCTAGTTCCCAACAACATCACTGTAGAGACAGAGAGACATAATGTTATGAGAGCAGTCTATAGAGAAATGCTAATTATAGTCATGTGGAGGGGGATTAAAAAGAATCTGAAATAGCTTGTGTGTATCTGCGGAGGGGAGAGGCGTGTGCAGGACTTTCAGATGAGAGGCAATAGTATGTTGGAAGAAATATACACTGTATGGCATTGGCAGAGCATTAGTGAGAAAAATAACAGAAAATCCCACCAAGAAGGGGATATGGGGGTTGCATGACTGGAGGAAACATACAGGCTAACTGAGCAGCAGAACGTTGCTATGTAAGGGGTGTTTTGCTAACCAGGATATAATCCAAATCATTGATGACTTGTCAGCAAAAAAGTAATAAGGTTCCAATTAATGCCCTGACCATGCAAACCCATGTGTGAGACACAAGCTGGTAAAAAGGTGAAAACTTGCTGCTTCCCAAATAGTTTTTAATGCAAATGTTTGCTCTTTTCTTCCTTTGGTCTTGGTTGATCCAGGCTGTGGTAAGTTCATTCCTCTCTGTGTCCCTTTGCATGCTCTAATAATCCTCAAACATCCCTCCTTACAATTCTACTGAACCTTAACATTCTTGTACAGATCAACATTTGGTACAAAGAGTGAGATGGCTGTTTTGATTCTTTTTGGAGCCATCTTGCATTTCTTGCACTAAATTCTGTTTATTCCAGTTGCCTGAATTACAAAAAAGAGTATCTTTTTTTTTTTTGCACACATTGCCTTTCTCCACAAAAGTAGAGGGTGTAATCTAGAAGCTTCACATGCATACACACACACACACACACACACACACACACACACACACACAAGTGCACAAGGTAGATATGGATAGCACATGTTTTAAATAGATTCAGAATATATTTAATACTGGAGATCACTTGCTATCATGAATCAAATGTTTGGCAGTGGTTCTCAACCTTCCCAGTGTTGCAACCCTTTAATAAAGTTCCTCATGGTTGTGACCCCCCAACCATAAAATTGTTTCCATTGCTACTTCCTAGCTGTAAATTTGCTAGTGTTATGAATTGTAATGTAAATACCTGATATGCAGAGCATCTGATGTGCAACCCCAAATAGGTCACAGCCCACAGGTTGAGAGTCATTATGGAGCTGAAGGTGGTAAGAAGTTGGAATAGTGACTATTTTCAGGACGAGAGTCCTTCTCAGAGTCTTTTGCAAGGAATCCTTTTGAAAAATCAGGTTCTGTATTAGCAGGCGCTGGTCCTTTAGAGGTGATTCTAAACACAAAGAATTAAAGAGAACAAACCTTCATTTTTAGAGATTCAGAAAGAGGGATAGAAAGACCGTGAACATAGTCAGATCAGAAATTATCTACCAGTATCAAGAACTCTCAGTAAAAGTGTTGTCTTTGAAATTGCCTATCTTTAGCCATTGTTTTTATCTACAAAATTGACATCTTTATGTGGCTTGATATAATTATTATCCATTAAGGAAGAGAAAATGTCTTTCCATGTTCTGTCACCATTCAGCTCTTCTCACATGAACAATGCGGACTTTTCTGTAATTCTCTAGGTTCCTTCCCACCTCTGTGTCATGTGGGTATCTTACACCTTCATCTATAAACTTGAATTCATGAGTCCTTAACTCACCTACTAGAAGAATCCTTGAGAATCATATACTAAATGGACTGAGGGGGCCATTCGGGGATGTTGCTTTCAAGTGACCTAACTTTGTTCTTTTTTCAGATTTCTTAAAACATATGCTGATGGTCTAGCTACTTTTTTGTTATGGGGAAGGACTATCATTTGCCTTTGATTAAGAAAAATAAATCCAATCAGAGCTTAGAAGTAAAAATATCTTTTTATGTGCAGACCTGATAAACTTACCTAAGCATGATCCTCCCTAAGGGCCACCATCAGCTGCCTTTGGACAAAGAGCACCTGTGGAGTTAGTTCACCCTGACAAGTAACAAATCAGAGCTCTAATGATCGTTATGCAAATGATATTCAAATGCACACGCCAGGGCACCACATGGCAACTGTGAACTGTGGTATTCAGCAGGAGTAGAGTTCCCATCCCTTCGCCTTGATAAGTAAACCAAAGCAGGATTTGCACATTCTCCTGAATCTGTGCAGAATGAAGCTTCCAGAACTCAGAGACGAGCTCTCCAATGATTAACATAATCCCTGTACTGAAAAAAAGCAACTTCTTATTCAAGATGTCACTTTATATTCCTCTAAAACACACCTTTTAGCATACACACAGATGCCTCTTGCAATCGTGCTCAAGAGATTGTGTGACTATAACAGAAAATAGGCTCTTTGCCTCTACAAAGTCCTCTGAGCACACATCGGTGCACTGTGTGGACTAGTGTTCCCATCTTATTGTGTTGACTAGGCTGTTTAATATTAACCAAGTCTGCAATGAGGCAGACATTAACAAGCAAGTTGAAAACCCTTTCTTCACAGAAGGGACTTTTTAAAAAATATGAGTCGTGCATAGCATGGAGTTTCTCACACAGCAGCTGGCAGCCTTGGCTATGGATATAACAGCAGGCAAAAAGCAGCTCTCCGACTTCCCTCAAGGATTTGTTGCCAGAGTAAGGAAACAACAGTAGCAATCAAACACTGCCTGTAATCAATGAAACCCTTAGGCCCTAGCCTTTAGTAAGAAAACAGGCCAGAAAATTTTCCTTGCATAGCTTCAAATATCAGATAGCCCTGGGATTAATTAGCTGGAAATCTTGGGGTGGGGGACGTTACTCAGTGTATTAGTGGACCATGCGTCCTTCGGAGTAGATGTATTTCAGAATCTGGATGGAAAAGAGCTTGGAGGGCATGGGAAACATACATGTGTAGTTGGAAAACAAAGTAACATCTCCATTTTGAGATGCAATAGACTCTCTTCCAGCTCCTGTCTATGTGAAAGTAACTGATCTTGGCTCTATCTATCTATCTATCTATCTATCTATCTATCTATCTAAACATAATTTATGCACTCCTGCTTACCAGGAACAATTTTTCTGCATTCTTGTGTCTTCTCTTCTGAAAGCATTTAGCCTGCTGCTAACCAAATCTTCTTTGTCTGAATTGTTTGACTTGTGAATGTTGGACCTTTCTAACATCAAAGCAGGGACTCATATTTGACATCCCGGTTCTCATCTAAGGACACTTCAATATTCTGAAGAACTTTATAAAAAAATCTAGAAAAGAATCAATAATTTTATTTGTTAGTTTATTGAAGTGGGTTTTTAGCCGTATTTATTGCCTTGAGGTTTCACAGTCTACATGTGTTAACTCCACTGACCCGAATTACTTACTTAAGTAAAATGTGCTTCTTCAGAATGACAGCACATTAAGGCATATACTACATTATGGAATAACTTTGGTGGGAAAAAAAATCAAACCAGCTGTAGCCATGTGCAGGCCCCATGTCCCACTGCCTGGAAATGCAGCCAATCAACAACCTGAACCCTAAAGCAAAGTGGGGAGCTGCCGCTCGGTTTGCATCACGCACACACATACCCCACTCCTAAATTGTTGACGTGGTGGGCATGTCTGAGAGCAAAGCTTTCCCTCAGATCATGCTTTGCAGCTCAGTGGCCTCTGCCCTCTTCAGTGGTTTCCTTGTCAGAAGGTAAGCATCCATTCCAAACGTTTCCACAGCTGCCATTGGTCTGGCTGAAAGGGTGCCTCTCTTAAGCCCTGACAAACAGCACATGAATTCTGCTACTCCTTACTTCTTACAGCTGTCTCAAAACTATTGGGAGTGGTACACCACATCACACCACATGCACACACACACGAGGGGTGGGAGTCTGGGATTAGCACGATGGTACACACATGATCATCACTCATCACACATAAAGCAGCAAACACAGAAAGTAATCTTCAGGAGGAAGAAAAGGTCTAAGGATTATTTGTTTCCTACCAAATCAATGGCCCAAATGTGGCAAGGACCATCAGTAGACATGCTGTGATAAGGAAAATTTACAGCTCTGATGCAAGAGATGCTGGGGATTGTTTGCTTAAGCAATGGACTGCTGCAAGCCTTGCATAAAGTCAGAACTCAAGCTGTCTCATGGCCATGAAGTCTTCCTTGGTTGCCATCGTCATTGTCGTAACTCATACTCATGGAACGTCCTTTGTGGGTCAGACCCTGCACCTGGGGGCTCTTAATACATGGCCAAATGTGTGCTTTTTTTGCCATCCTACAGACCAAGGAGTAGGCATGAAAGAAAATCACAGGTTACCACCAAGGTCGCAAAGTCACAATGGCCACAACAAAGGTCTGCTTCTGTCCACTCCCTGCTGACCCTGGATTCAGAATTTATCAGGAGGGAAATCCACAGTGGGGGTGTCTCATCACACTAGTTCCTATGTTACAGAGGGGAGGGGAGGAGAGGGTGGGGTGGAGTTTTTTCATGAAACTGGAAGGCATTTTTCCCCTGTTGCAGTTGAAGTTGTAATTGTTGCTTTGGCTGAGGCCCTTTGGGAATTCTGGTATTTGGTTTCCCAGGTCTTACTCCTCTGATGTCACAGACTGTCAGTTTTCAGTACTGACTCCTGACCTTGAGTCAGGCAAAAGCCCACAGTCAGCAGTGGAAGAAGCAAAGCAGACAGGCGTCCAATAGGAAGAGAATCAGACCTCTCTCACCCCTGCGGAGTCTAAGGGAGTGTCTGGGAACAGCTTTTCAGCTTTCTGTGCTCTCCACATCATAGCCCCCCCCCTTCTAGAAGTTCAGGGTCAGGGCAGGGGCAAAAGTATTAAAAATCAGCTTCTTGCATTTGCACATTTATCAAAAGGATTATTCAAGCTTAGCTTTTTCATAAAGAGCCAGGGGACATTCGCCAATTATATTTATACCTTTGTGAGGCATACATTTTCCAAAAACAATTTTATTCATCTATTTATTCATTGGGAAGATACAGTGACCCCTCCCCTTCCTAAAGGCCAGACAATGTGTCAGAAGCTGGACATGCATTGCTTCATGTGCTGAAATTAGGAAGATGGACAAGAGGTTAGGCAGTGCCTGCTTGACAGGAAGAGAGCTGGGACATGGATCCTGGGCATTGGCTTCTGCAAGCCCATAGCCCTCTATGATGCATAATGAGCTGTTGAGAACAAGGGCTGTGCAAGTGTTCAACACCAGACAGTTGTGAGCTTAATCGTTTTAGATCACGTCTCACCATCCATAAAAAAAAGGCTGCATTAGGACATTTGCCCATAATCTTTCACAAGTAACGAACATTTTAGTCAAAAATAATTTTTCCTTCCTTCCATTTGTATGTGTGTGCCATGCATATGTATGTTGAAGTGTGTGGCTGCATGTTTGCACATGTATGGGCACACATGTGTAGGGGTCTATGTGCACAGAGTACTCATGCACGTAGAGACTGGAGAGAGACTCATGCGTGATCACTCCTCCATTTCATCCAATGGGGCGGAGTCTCTCAGTCAACCCCAGAGACCATTGGCGTGGCTAGTTTCCTTAACCAGCTTACTTGGAGGCTTCTCCGCCTCCGTCTTCTGGGGTTAGAATTCTAGGAAGGCAGTCCCAAGTCCTGGGTTTGAAGGATTGAAATCCCAGTCTTTACACATGCTGCCAAATGCATAACCACTGAGCCATCTCCCCCATCCCTCAAAAACAAGTTTTTGGGTTTTGTTTTGTTTTGTTTTTTAAATAATGCTATCTCTTGTTGGACTCGGTAGTTTTACAAACTTCAAAATCTATTTCTTTGTAGACAAACCCCGCAATCAGAAGAAACAGATAATGTAGGTTCTTCTCACTGAGCTCATCTGGTATTCTGAGCCCACACCTATTCCACAGGGTCAGGAGGAGACATGCTCCTGATTCTTCAAAGAGAATGAATTATAAGGAATTTCTCACTTAGTTATCTGCAGATAATAAGATCTTCTTTTTCCCTGGCTTCAAAACAGACAGATTTATGAAGGCTAAAACCCAGTGGGATCTGATGGAATAAAAATGATGGCCTGGGTGTTATTTTTAGTCCTGTAAAGTCCAGCCTTTCAAGAATTTAAAAACTGGGTGATTGGTGATTAAGTTACTTATGGCTAGCTTGTACCTTAAAGTCTTTGAAGACAAATTGATGTGGACTTTTTAAAATAGCTGTCACTGGAGCTCATCATGGGCAATTTCTGTCACTATAACAATAAAGTGTCACAGGTCTTCACCCCAGACGAAGTGGAAACATGCTTAGATACCCTTGCATGCCATGTGGTGTCGCCTGTGCTGTTTTTAAAGATTCATAGAAGACTTCACTTAAATGATAATGAATGTGCTTTAAAAAAAATGCCAAACATTACTTAAAATTTTGTGTTCTACTTAAGACTACCACAAGAGGGCATTCTTCCTCCAATTTATATGCAAGCAAATACTTCCTGATTTCTACAAGAAGAGAAGATATGTATAGGATCTGCGCTGACATTCCTTTGTCTCACTGGGGAGTGTCTGTTTATTAACTGTTTATGACACAGTATTCTATTTTCTTTGCATCTTCTTTTCTGATTTGAACTTCATAGGCTCCTAATTAATGGCTTCAGACACCTGAAAAACTGAACACTTTTTGTAAGCATATGGCTTTTTGTCTTGCTTTGATTCGTCACAAGAGTTCTCTAATAAAGCAGGTGGCTCGC
Source organism: Alexandromys fortis (assembly GCF_014885135.2). Lineage (NCBI taxonomy): Eukaryota > Metazoa > Chordata > Mammalia > Rodentia > Cricetidae > Alexandromys > Alexandromys fortis. The sequence continues at coordinate 1,920,648 of NW_026068002.1, forward strand.
TGTGTATCTCCCCCAGGGATTCTTCGAGGAGGAAGAGGGCAAAGAGTACATCTACAAAGAGCCTAAGTTGACAGGTCTCTCGGAGATTTCCCAAAGACTCCTCAAGCTCTATGCAGACAAATTCGGAGCAGACAATGTGAAGATAATCCAGGACTCCAATAAGGTAGGGAACAGTGTGCGATGGGACTTGACTTCAACCTTTTTATCTTCTAGTGAGTGTTTTAATTTCCTAGCTGACCATGCAAAATGAACCACCCAAAGTATTAGACATTTTGCCTATTGGCTGGCCAGTGAGGTAGAGGGAGGTGTGTTTGTTTGTTTGTTTGTTTGTTTGTTTTTATGTGCCTGTATCTACCTGAATTTATGAACACTAGGTTTGTGCAAGTGCTCACAGATGTCCAGAGAGGGCGCTGGGTCCTCTGGACTGAAGTTCCAAGTGGTTATAAGAGCTACCATGGGGGTGCTGCTAACAATTCCGGGTCCTCTGCAAAAGCAGTAAGCACTCTTAACCACAGGGCCCACTCTCCGGCACTGTTAGACATTTTTTCAACTGAGTACTTTAATTTAGCACGTCTCCTGCTTTTGCATTTCTGCTTCCATGTCTACCATTTGCACTTGGATAGCTGCTAAAATGTTAAAGTGGCTGAGCTCAAAAGCAGAGCTGGAGGAAAACCAAGTAGGACATATTTGTTTACCCAGTCAGGGAGGTCTTTGAAAGCCACACCATTCTGCGAGAGCTGTCCCGCCTAAGAGAGTCACACTTGCAATCACATGGTATGAAGTTGAGAGAATCCAAAGAACCTCTTCTTGGCTGCAGGAAGCAATGTATCTTCTCATTAAACTACTCCCAACTTCCTCATGTATTACCATTCTCTAGCCATATTCAAAGTTTCCTGAAATTTCTAGAATTGGGTAAGAAGTAGAAGGATAGAAATATGAAGAAGATTAAAAACAGGTTTAAAATTCAAGATGTCTTCGAGAAACATCCTTCCTAAACCCAAAGGGGAGCCAGAGAAGTTTCCTCAGATTTCCCTGAGCTGTCCAGTTTGTTTCCTTCCTATTAATAAGCCTAGGAACCAAAGCAGCTTGCCAAAGAAGTTGGGTAGAATGGATTATTGCTGATAAGGATTTGAGATATGGCAAATACAAAAACTTGGGGCTGGGGAAGTGGCTCTTCAGTAAAGCTAATTAAAGCAAGTACCACCCAAACATGAGAACCTGAGTTCAAATCCTCAGAAACCCATGTAAATGCCAGCTGGGCATGGTGGGCCACCTGCAATCCCCGCCTCCAAGGGCAGATGCCTAGAATTCCCTAGAGTGAACTGAAATGCAAGACTAGTTTTACTGAGACACCCTGCCTCAATAGATAAGATGAAAGAACTAAAGAGGATGATTCCAGGCCTCCACACATGCATGCACACCCATACACATGCACCAATGTTCATGACTAAAGCACATATGCAACACACACAACAATAATGAAAATACAAAAAGTTGCAGTCGTTTAACAGGCAGTCAGGTAGTCTGCTAAGGGAGACAAGGAGCCTTCTTCCACATTGCCAGTCCAAAGCCAATGGTACCAGTCTAGGGACATGGCGACACCACAAAGGAACAAAGAGAGGTGTTTCTGCTTCCAAGAAACTTTCACTTTGCACAACGGGTGACTCGTTACAGAAGGGATAGAGAATAAAAGTTTAAATGGTGCCCTACCCAGGAATCTGTGTTGAAAAGATCCACAAGGCGATCTGGCTCCAGCTTGGTGAACTAGCTCTAAGTCCTGTTGACAACCAGAGCCAGGCTTCTTACCCGCTGCCAGTCATCTAGTCTTCTGTGGTCTACAGAGCACAAAGTGCTTTTTATCCACCAGGAGGCAGCAAGGGAACTCATAAATCACCTGCAGCTCACCACTCTTGCGGTACCCTTACTGTTTACACAGGTAAACCCCAAGGACCTGGACCCCAAGTATGCCTATATTCAGGTGACCTATGTGACGCCATTCTTTGAAGAAAAGGAAATAGACGACCGGAAGACAGATTTCGAAATGCATCACAACATCAACCGCTTTGTATTCGAGACACCCTTCACTCTGTCAGGAAAGAAGCATGGTGGAGTGGCGGAGCAGTGCAAACGGAGGACGGTCTTGACCAGTAAGTGCAGGATGAAACCTTCCCCACCTAGGGCCAAGGCTAGATTCCCTAAGTCAAGTGTGGCTGCAGTGGTCAGCAAGACAGCATAGTTAGTGAAATGCTTGTTGTATAACCATAAAAACATGAGTTCCATTCTAGAGCTCACCACAAAATCCAAGCATGCAGGCATGTATTGGTAATCCCAACACTGGGCAGGCAGAGACAGGTGGATCCCTAGGGCTTCCTGGCCAGTCAGTGTAGCCTGATCAGAGAGCCCCCATGCTCCCATCTCATCAAAGGCCCTGTAACAAAAACAAGGAAGACTGCATGCAAGTACATACCTATGTGGTGACTTCAACCCTGCAGGCAAGTTCCCGAAATGCATTGACCTAGAGCTGTTTGGGGGATCAGGAGTTTTGCCCCTCTTTAGGTTCTGCTAACAGGAAACTCCATAGCCAGCTGTGGTTGTGAGCAACTCTGATTCCAGTAGTGGGGAGGAGCCAAGGCTCAGAGCCAACCTGGGCTACATAGTCGGATTGCACCTCAAAATGACAACAAAATTTTTAAAAAATGGGGCCTCGGAACCTTGGAGAGACACTGCCAATGCAATCCTTTCCCTTGAGCGGGAATATTCACAAGTGTCATGGTGTCACACCATGATAAAGACATGGACACCAAATGCTCCCTTCCTCTCCCCGAATCCACCCTTATCTGCTTCTGAGTTAGCAGCTATTGGCATGTTAGGCTTGAGGGTAAAACTCTCCCCTCTGTAAGATTCCAGCTCTTCTCTAGAATAAGGTTGGACTTGAACACCTTGTTTTATGCTCTCTGTATCTGTCCTGTGAAGTAGTCACCTCTCCTTTGTTAACAGACACTGTGTACTTACTTGATGTTGGATCTCCCCAGGATCCTGGCAATTCAACTAAATGAAATACAACCAAGCTCCCGTGGTGCTAATGGTGGGGTAGAACAAAGACCAAAGTAAAAAAGAATTTCCAATAAAGACAACATTAAAAAAATTAATTTTTTAATGTAGGGGCATTGATAGGTCTAGGACGCTAAAGCTCACAGAAAGAATTGGGTGAAGGCCCTCTGGAGGAAGACACCCAACTACCTTGAGAGACCCCAGTTTTGAACTGAACCACCAAGAATGGCCCCGACTTCTAAACTATGACAAGCATTCATTCACTTTCAGGAAGCTGACCGAGGGGTTAGTGGTAAACACACCGAGAACCAAGCTCCTGTTTGCTCTTCTCTATAGTGGAAAGCCATTACTGGAGCTCTGCGTGGATCTCATTACGGGGGTGGCAAGTTTCAGCGCCTACTGCAATCCTTTCAGGGTTTGGCTGCTCTGGCCATCTTAGTACAGCCCTGAGAAGGTTGGGGTGAGCTTGTGCGGGTCGGAAGGGACACCAGAAGTAGCTGGAGACAATACAAAATCCTGAAGACCCTCATGGGAACCTGGGACTTTTCTTCGACCCTTCATAAATCTTTGTGTGGCTTCCGTGCAGCCAGCCACTTGTTTCCCTACGTGAAGAAGCGGATCCAGGTCATCAGCCAGTCGAGTACAGAACTGAATCCCATTGAAGTCGCGATTGATGAGATGTCCAAAAAGGTCTCTGAGCTTAATCAGCTGTGCACTACAGATGAGGTGGACATGATCAGGCTACAGCTCAAACTGCAAGGCAGTGTCAGCGTGAAGGTCAGTAATCAATCCCAGAGCAAAGACTCACAAATTCCAGTGAAGCTTGCTATAAAATGCTCCGAGAATTTTTTTTAAGTATATAAGAAACATTCTGGCTGTTTGTGGCCTATCCATATTAGTTACTTTCCCCACCATTGTGAACAAATACCCAAGGTTAAACAACTTAAGGGGTGGGGTTGGCTGTCTCGATCATAGTTTGTGGGTACAGTCAGTAAGATGGCAGGAACATGAAGTGGCTGGCCACAATGCACCCACAGTTAGGGGGAACAAAAGAATGCTGAAATAAAAATCATTTCTATGCAGCCACGAAATATTGTCCCATACATTTAAGGTAAGTCTCCCCATTCCAGTTCAGTTCATCTTGAAAATCCCTCACAGACATACCCAGAAATCTATCTCTTGGGTGATTCCGGGTTCTGTCAGTTGACAACAGGAACTACCTAAGGCTTTTCTTCTCTGCACCTTTAAAACCAGATTAATGCCTGCATGGATGGGGCAAAAATTCATAAGGCCCCACTTCTAGCTGAAGAACTAAAGGCAGTCATGAGCCCTGAATCCATGTACATATGGGCAACACTAATCGGGTTCAGGAGGTTGTTTGTGTGGGGGTGAGTGTGCACAAAACAATGATAATACAGAAGAGGTCATTAATTCCAGAGGGGCAGGGGAGACTCTAGGTTGGGAGTGGACGTGAGGACAGTGCAGTGTACTTATGTATAAAATTTTCAGAGAATAAAAATTCAAAGTTTAAAAGTGAAGCAGGAGTAATACTCCATTCTGTAAATGTACCACATTTTCTTTATCCGTTCTTCAGCTGAGGGGCATCTAGGTTGTTTTTAGGTTCTGGATATTATGAATAACGCTACTGTGAAGATAACTGAGCGAGTGTCCTTGTGGTGCGATTGAGCATTCTTTGGGATGCCCAAGTATAGAGCTGGGTCTTGAGGTAGATTAATTCCCAATTTTCTGAGAAAATTTCATATTTATTTTCAAAGTGGCTATACAAGTTTGCACTCCCACCAGCAGTGGAGGAGTGTTTCCCTTGCTCCACATCCTCTCCAACAAAAACTGTCATTAGTGTTTTTGTTTTTTTTTTTTTTTTTTTTTTTTTTTTTTTTTTTGGTTTTTCGAGACAGGGTTTCTCTGTGGCTTTGGAGCCTGACCTGGCACTAGCTCTGTAGACCAGGCTGGTCTCGAACTCACAGAGATCCGCCTGCCTCTGCCTCCCGAGTGCTGGGATTAAAGGCGTGTGCCACCATCGCCCGGCTTGTCATTAGTGTTTTTGATCTGAGCCATTTTGACTGGTGTAAGATGGAATCTCAGAGTCACTTTTATTTGTATTTCCCTGATGGCTAAAGATGTTGAACAATTTCTTTAAGTATCTCTCAGTCATTGGGACCTATTCTTCCTACTAGGTGGCACACCCAGCCTTAATACAAGGATAGGAGTTTAGTCCTTCTTCAACCTGATATGCCCTGCTTTGTTGACATCTATGGGGAACTGTTCCTTTCTGAACAGGAACAAGAGTAGATTGGGAGGCAAGGGGAGGTAATAAGTAGAGAATGGTAAGAAAGGAGAGAGAGGAAAAGGCAATCAGATGTGAAATAAATGAATCAATTTTAATAATAATAATAATAATAGAATCAGGGTACTTTCAAGAAGAAAATTCAAGTGGAAGAGAAAGATAGGTGAGATAGGGTGGGGTATGTGAAAATGCCTAAAATTCATTATATAAATGTATGAAACCACCAGAAAAATCTAAAACATCCATAGAAACAACTAAGTTTGGATAATGGAAAGTTTCTTCTATCTAACCCTCCCATATCATATACCTTAACAAATGAATTAACCAATTTATAAATATTGCACTCCATACATAACTGTTGTGATGAAAGTTATCTGTTCTAAAATATTTTTTTTAAGAATGAAGAATGTTTAGTGGTTCACAAAAGCATTAGTGCTTACGGGCTGAGAGCTGTGACATGAAGCAGATGTGGTGAATAGTGGGTGATGGGGAGAATAAAATAAAGTCTACAGAAGGGTGGGAGCCCCTGAAGAAGGGGCATGTATAGCTGCTAGTCACACCCTGCTGAACATATACCCTTAAAACCAAAGAAGCTAGCGTAGGAGGCTTGGTCGAAACAAAGTAAGGGAAGGGTCCACTAGTAAGGGACAGGCATGGCCTCTTTTGGGGTACTCCGAGGAGGATGCTAAGATTGTATTCCAACCTGTCCCACACCGGGCGGGGGAGGGCATGGTAAGGCTCTCATCATAGGCATAGATTTTAATTAGTAATTAAGATAAAATACTATCTTAAAGTGCTATTTTTAAAAGTGAAAATTAATTTGAAAAGCCCACATTGAGCAAAGTATTAATGTCTCAGGGCTGGGAAGATGGCCCAATAAATAAGGGCATTGTGCAAGCTTGAGGACCTGCATTCAAATATCCAAAATCAAAAAAAAAAAACATCTTGGTGTGACTATATGCACACCTGTAACCCCAGAGATAGGGGCTAGGAGATGGAGATTGGGGGTGGGGGTTCTGGAGCTTCCTAGTTAGCAGCCTCAATCCAGGTTTAGTGGGATACCCTTCTAAAGTGAGTAAGGCAGAGAATGAGAGAATGGGGCACCTTATGTCTCCTCTGATCTCTTCCTGTGCACAGAGACACACATTCAAACATGCATGGGCTGTGGGGGGACGTAAAAAAAGAGGAACTTCAAAATAGCTCAGTTAATAAAGGCGTTTGCTGCCAAGATGGGAGACCTGAGTTAGATCTCGGGAACCTACAGTGTTAAAGATAACTGACTCCCACAAATTGTCCTCTGACCTCCATGTATGCATTGAGGAACTTAGGGAAAGACAGAGAGAGAGAGAGAGAGAGAGAGAGAGAGAGAGAGAGAGAGAGAGAGAGAGAGAGAGAGAATATCAATAAATCTAATAAATATGTCAAAAAACAAGACGTTTAAAAATATTTAAAGAGAAAGAAGATAAAGTCTTAAACAAAACCAAACCAGTAGCAATGTCTTTCCCTGCTTTTTGATCTGTTGAATCTGTAACAGAAGAAAAAAAAATCACAGCTGCTCATCGTGATATGCTCAAGTCTTGTCTGTGTCCCCGCTGGCTGACTCCAAAAGACTAAAATAGATACGTGCATACTCAGCGTGAAGTCAAGAGAGGTCAGCAGGCCTGGGCACAAAGCTAAGTGGAGGATGGGCTTGGAGAGCCAGAGGGGATGTAGCACCAGTGGCTGTGTACCCTGCACCCACCTGACTCTGGTGCAGCATTCGCTCCCATCCTGTTACCATTTTATTTCTGCTGCTGCACAATAGCCCAGGTTTACAATCCTGGTAATAGTCTACCATTGTGAAAAGTCATGGCGAAGGCATTGAATGGCTAGTCACATCCCTTCTACAGTCAAGAGCAGAGAGAACTGAGTCCACACTTGCTGACTTTTGCTCACTTGCACGCTTGCACACTTACTGGGCTTGACTTCTCCACTGTCACACATGTTGGGAACCCCTGCCTAGGGAATCAAGCTGCCAACTGTAGACTGAGTCTTCCCACGTGAATTAACTCGTGGAAGGCAATCGCTGACAGACACGCCCACAGGCCAACCCAATGGAGGCGATTCCTTCACTGAGATTCTTTCCCCGATTATTCTAGGCCGTTTCTGGTTGAAAATTAAAACTATCCATCACAGTTTCCAAACACCATAGCCACACTAACAGGTTTGTATGCGTGAAGAAAAATGAGCTTCTTCACAAGCATAGTGTTTGTGCCTGAGTGGGAACAGAAGCTGGTATTGCAGGGCTGGGGGTGTATCTCAGTGGTAGAGCGTGTGTGTGTGTGTGTGTGTGTGTGTGTGTGTGTGTGCGCGCGCACGCGCACGCATGCTTTTGTATATCGTATGCAAGGTTCCAGATTCAGCCTCCAGAACTGCAAACCAATAACAACAACAACAACTAAAAAGCAAACAGCTTGGTGTGCATTCATGCAGCAGCTCTGATGGATGCTTCCTTGGCCCAGACCTTAGCAAGGCTTTCAAGTAGAGTACAGAGGAACACAGATTGCCAGGGCGGTGCACACACCGCTACCTCTGTGGAATGTCTTTTCGTCACGACTATGTGTTTACTTTCATGCCAATAGAAAAGAAAACGAATGGGCACCTCAAACACTGGATGTCACAAACATTAAATTTAGCTTCAGTGGAAGGGTTTGCAATGAAGGACTTTTTTTTTTTTCAAAATTGTTATAGAAAGGGCGATCACGCAGTATGTGAAGATAGCAAGTGGCAAGAGGAGTCGTGTTGTGTGCCTTCTTCCTGGGGAGGCAACGTACAAACATCTGCTCATCCCAGACAGGGAACCAGTGGCAAAGCTAGTGGCGATCCGAGCAAAGTCCAGCCTAGTTAACCAGGACGTGTCTTTGGATTGCCTACTGGAGTGTGGCTAAGGAGTTACTTAGAGAAGCTGGGTTGACTCAGACATGGCTGCATCACTGAATGCCCCCAACACTGCTGACAGCTCACAAAAGCTGTGTCCCTGGAGCTCTCTGCTCAGAGGAAGCTGTCACATTGTAGGGTGACATATGACTGATTTTGGCAAGGGTAACAAGGAAGGCCGGATTCCAGTGTGGCTGCTGACCCCTAAAACAACAGCAGGTACAGCGAGTATAGAAAGTGGTGGATCACACTGTGGTGGGACAGTGCCAGGGTTCCATGTGATAGGTCAGAGGACTGGACCTCCCTTACCATGGAGAAAACTCCAGAGAGAGGAGGAGTCAGCCTCAGCCTAGTCTCTTCTCCCCACAGGTCAATGCTGGGCCAATGGCTTATGCCCGAGCTTTTCTTGAAGAGACAAATGCTAAGAAATACCCTGACAACCAAGTAAAGCTATTGAAGGAAATATTCAGGTAAGGTTCGCTTTGTTGAAATGTTCTTCTAACTACCTCACACAGAGAGGCACGAAACCCCTAGGAAAGCCGCACGATTAACCCTCTTCAAGGTGACAGAGTATCCATAGCCCAGCCTTGGACCCAAGTCCCTGAACTCAATACCTCTTCCCGTAACGGGTTTTTAATTTGCCCAATGCTGTCATTAAAGGCAATTCGCAGATGCGTGTGGGCAGGCTCTGGATGTGAATGAGCGTCTCATCAAGGAGGACCAGCTGGAGTACCAGGAAGAACTGAGGTCCCATTATAAGGACATGCTCAGTGAACTGTCGGCCATCATGAATGAGCAGGTGAGCGTCCCTTGGTGTGACCCACAGTCCCTGGCCATTACTAGAGGAACTGAAGACTCTTTCCTTACTGCAAAAGTCACTATTCTTTCTTTAAATTGATTTTTATTGAGCTCTACATTTTTCTCTGCTCCCCTCCCTGCCTCTCCTCTCCCCTTCAACCCTCTCCTAAGGTCCCCATGCTCCCAATTTACTCAGGAGATCTTGTATTTTTCCACTTCCCAAAAGTCACTATTCTGTACCTCAACACTATGATGCTGAGTTGTTTTCTCCCCCGTAAACAGTTCTTATCTCAAAGCACAGAAACACCTACAGAAGAAAGAATAGAACTGAAATGCTCTCCACAATTCTAGAGGTATTTACCCAAGCCATACAGTCTGTTGACTCTAGAATATTCGGGTCTGTTCAGACACTGAGAAACACAAGGTAGGAATCCCCATTTTGGCCCGCTGCCAACAGGTATTGTGAGGATGTCACAATACTTAGGATATGGGAAGACATTTCACATTTTGCCAGAAGGAGATTTGCACTGTGCTCAGAGAGAACCTCAGGATTTCTCATGGGCCTTTTACCTCAAGACTTCCTTGGCAGAAGCAGAGGTTCACAATTAGGAGAAAAGGGTGTGTGTGTGTGTGTGTGTGTGTGTGTGTGTGTGTGTGTGATAATATGATATATATCAAACTCTACTCCATGATCAAGTCATTAATCATCCTGGGTATGTATTCACCACATTCTGCATGGCTTGCATGAACTATGAACATTCAATAACGTCAGTATTTTGGAATAGCTAAAAGAACTCAGTTGTAAGTCAAGCGACCCTACCTAGCCTGCTTTGCAACGTCATCTTCCCTCACACTCTACTTGGGTACCTCACCTCCTGTAACCTTCCCAGTACTATGTTACTGCTGGTTTCATATCCGGTCCCTCCCCTCTCCCTAATGATCTAATGTGGTAATGATCATTACCACAGAGCAGGTCAAACACTGGAACTGTGATTTTAATTGCTTGTAGCATACAGTCTTTCTTTCCTGGCCTCATCACCGGCCCTTTTAGGTCTCCACAGTAGCTTAAGGAGACAAAATGGTAAGTTGGCTTATGACGGAAAGAATGAATCTCCATAGATAGAATTCCCAACAGAGATCATGTCAGTTTGAGATTTCTGAGGGGAGATGGTAGTTAAATACTCCAGAGGGGGCTTGAGCACATAGGAGAGGCATTACTAAATCTGGGATTAAAATGAAGAGAATGCATGTCAAAGTTGGTAACCACGGTGAAGCCATACTTTCCTCTCACTGTAAATCACGCCTGGCCTTGAAACGTCTGGCAGAAATGTTTCTCTCTTTTTTTTTCCGGCAGCTCTGTCGAGGTCCGTGTCTCTACAGCTTCTGCTCCTCTGTGTCTAGCATTTCTCTCAGTACTGTGAGCAAAAGTGGTATGTTCTTCTTGCCGTACATCTCTCCTGTCCTGCAGCCTTATGTCCACCCACCTCCTCCTCACCAGTCCTTCGCCCCATCAGCTTTTGTGGCTCAGCTTCTCTAAGTCCTCATTGCCGCTCTAAGACATATCATATTAACAGCTTGGCTTTGAAAGAAAAAAGCCCATGCTCCTTTACCTTCTAAAACTGAAGGGTTCTCATGATACTTGAAAATATGAAAAAAAAAATTACAAAGACCAGTTAGTGAAGAGGAGAGAATTTTTTTTTTTTTTTTGTAAAAGAAACCTGTAACAAAAGAAGTAAACATTGGCTCTCTGCTTCCTGGAAATGATCAAAGAGTAAAACCTGTGGGTCTCACCGCTCATAGTCAGTAAAAGAAATAGGTCTGTTGGAAGGAAAGGTGGCCTTTCTGCTGGTCCTGAGCTTATAACAGGGCCTGGTCACACAGGTGACTAGATGCGGGACTGTCTCCCTTTGTCTGAGTGTGAACGTGTATCCTCCAGAAGAAGGTCCACGGATATTAAGTGGTGAGAGAACTTACCAGCTGAGCTTTGAAAATCAGAAGCAATTAGAATCAACTGACTTAGAAATAGAAACACAAAATTAATTACGCCATATGCACCCACATGGGGCCAAGAAAAGTCTTAGCTTAAAAAAAATTCATTAAGGGAAAACCCTCAACATAAGGGAAAATTGGACCATGAACATAACACACACCCGTAATCTCAACTGCGAGGACCAGAGTAGTTCAGTATTATCATCAGCTACGCGGTGAGCTTCAGACCAGTGTAAGATAAGTGAGGTTTCCCTTAAGAAGAAAATAAGTGGAAGCCAGTGGGATGGCTCACTGGGTGAGGAGGTGTCTTGCCCCCAAGTCTGCCTCTGGGGCCAAAATGGTAGAACCTGACTTCCACGGCTGCCTTCTGGCTTTCACACACGCACTGTGTCATGTGTGCACCCGTGCACATACGTGCACCCACACATTTTTTAAAAAGAAAGAGAGGAAACAGAACCCCAGATTGAGTGAAGCTGGTGTGTAAAATGGAGACGTGGGAAACAAGTAATTTGAACTGGTAGTGGCAGGCAACCATTTCTTTAATCAGCAGCCAGAATTTCACACTGTTTCATAAACAGCCAAAAAACCAAAACCATAAAGAACTTTCTTTGGCTGGGGCCAATAGAATTCACACAGCATGCAAATGAAGAATAAATATAAGATGCTCTTTTGGAGTGGGTTTTCACTGAGCAAGAATGGAGGCAGAATGAAGTCAGCTGTGGTCATGAGTATCCAACTTAAAACACAGCCCTGGGACCAGAGCCATTCTGCTCTGATGCCAAGAAAGCGAGCTGTGAACACAATCTTGCTGTTAGAGACTCAGACACATGCTAAACGCATAAAGAACCAAATTATGTGCGCAGGGTCTCATAATGCTGGCCCTCAGGAGGGTGTGCTGCAAGCCCGTGACCCTCCCATGCTGAGTGCAACAAGCTCCTGGAGGAGAGGAGAAGCTAATATCACACACATATAAATCAGCACAGCGTGACAGTGTGTGAGGTAAGTGAAGAAATCACAACTAGAAATTCAAAATACTCATCAAATCTCTTTGTACAAAGATGAACTTCAAAGGTGACATCTGCAGTTTCTGTGGGGCTGTGGGTTACTGATTGCATATGATCATTTTGATAGAGTTGAACACCATATCATTTAGATATATTGATATCATTTTCAGATTAGTCATATTGATTTTATTATACTCCCATTAATGCAAACGTTTGAGTTCATCCCCTTTAGGGTAAATGTCAGCAATGTAAATTACAAATTTTTAAGCTAGAATGAGACACTGGGATTTCTCAAATACATTTGTAGCCACTTAAACATTTATAAATTCATATCTGACAGTCAAGGAATATAGTGAAGCTGCTTTCAGCATCCCCATTGGCAACCGGCATATGGGCTTCCAAGAAAATATCCCTCAGAACTACTTTGACTAGGATATTTTCCAAACTTACTAACACCCCATTGGGAATGAGTCACTGTTCAGGGTTTTAACTCTGTGTTTGAGGATATGAAAATTGATCTCTTTTATTTTATATGCATATGTTGTATCTGTCTTGCTTGAAGATTACGGGCAGGGACGACCCAGCAAAGCGCGGACTGGAGCGCCCCTACATGCGTGCAACTAGCAAGGTGACCCCGGCTGTGCCTCTGGTGTCCATCTCACCCAGTGCTGAAGTCTGAGAGGAGCCCTAGGGGATCCGACGCACCTCTCAGAGAACTCTCTGAACTTTTGCAGCTAATCTCGGGGAAGAAAAAAAGATAGATTTAATTTATTTGATGTTTTTACAGTGTTAATATTTTTGTTTGCCTCGCTAGCTTGAGAATTTTGCCAGCCTCTGAATTTGCACATTTCCTAGGATTCCTTTGTTTCCTCTGAGTGGTATTGATCAAACACACAAAACACACTGAACACGTTCCAACGAACGTGCAGCTTAAAAGCAAATTGAGTTTGCTCTTGGGTATAATTTGTTCAATCCCAGGTCCTAGCACACATATTTTCAAGGTCAAAATGAATGTTTTGTAACATTTAAGCATATTTCACATGTAAATAGAAAATTGTAAAATATATGGTTTTTATCAAATTTCAGAAGAATGTTTTTAGTTGATACTTATGAAAGTACTAAAATTATATGAGTAACGTTTCAGATAATGTTATATTAAAATATTTGTGTATGTGTAAAAAAGTGTTGATAAATACTAATCTTTAAAGTTTGTGAAGTTCCTTTATTTGTAATATATGTGCTTTTAAAAGCAATGGTATGTGAAATTATAAAAGTATTTTGCTGTTGTTAATATAAATAAAATTACAGTTACTTTGTGCTTGATTTCCTTTCGAGAGTGGGGGTGGTAGAGTGTTTGCTTGGCCTGCCCAAAGACCTGGGTTCAAGCCTCAACATTGCACAAACCAGATACGGCAGTGACATCTGCTATCCCAACATGCAGGAGACACAGATCAGAGGATGGCAAGTTTAAGGTCACCTCCAGCTATTTAGCAAGGGAGGAGTCAGCATGAACACCGGAGAGGTGGTCAAGTTACTTCTGGGACTGGTTTATTGGATGACTATCAAACCATCCGAACTCTATTCTTTTAATGCTTTACCAAACGATGGACCCAAGCCTCAGCTTGTAGGATCCTCTAAAGATGAATTAGACCCATTGAAGATTTCTAAGTATAGGCTATTAGAATGATTTGAAGGAAATCTGAACCCGAATATTGATGACTGTGGTGGCCATCCACACATCTTCTATTACCGTACCTCACAAACTTGTGGTAGGGCTGTACTTTGCTGCCTATTTGGAGTTAGCACAGACATGTGATTTGCTGTAACCACTGAAAGGGGAAATATGAACCGCTGATCAAAATCAGTTTAGTTAGACTCAGAAAATCCAGTGGGTAGCTGTGCCTCATCCTTTCCCTGAAATAGCTCTTCAAAGTACACAAAGAAAGAACCTGAAATCATCTCCTGAGTAAATTGGGAGCATGGGGACCACGGGAGAGGGTTGAAGGGGAGGCGAGAGGCAGGGAGGAGAGCAGAGAAAATTGTAGCGCTCAATATAAATAAATAAATTTAATTAATCAAAAAGGAAAGGACCTAAAATCATGCCAGGTCTTTAGGTAACCACACAGAGCCAGACATGCACATACCCACATAGTCTCCTAGTGCACATACTGTCAGAGAGAAACAGTCGTGAGTGTTATGGTCCCCGAGACTCAAGGCACATTACAGTTGCAGCGCTATGTCTATTCTCACCAGTGTGCCTCTCTTAAACTGTGAATGACCATCAGTGAGGTTTGGTGGTGACTGACCCGTTTTACTCCGTAGCCTATGACCACATGCCCATCCGGCCTCAGCTGCAGTGGAGTCCGTGGGCCTGCCTCCAGCTGGGGAAGGCAAGCTAGTGAATAGCAGCATACAGTCGCCTCTGACAGCTGTTCCAGAGTCTTGGGTGGCTCAATAAGGGGATCATAGTTGGGCTCCGTCAGCCTTTGGCTACACTAGTCTTATTAGCCATTGTCAGCACAAGAGAGCAAGCAGAGAAGATAGGCATTGGAAGAAAGCTTTAGATTTCATGAACCCAGAAGGGACAAGATGATATTTTGAGTGAGAACTCTGACTTTTCAAGTCAAATCTAAGTTCTCTGTACTCAGATTCAGCCTACTACTTTAAAACCACCCAGTGTTAAGCTGAACTCTGGCTCTAAAAGTCGCATCCGGTACCATTCTGGCTCCTGTTGGCTTGGTGTCTGATGTTTAATTTCCTCCGCTTAAGTTGTTAAACTGCCTGAGTTATTGCTGCTGAGGAAACCCAGGAAGATTGTGTTGTTGATGTGTTTCTACCCTCAGCCTTGCCTACGAGGTCCGAGTCCTCCTGCTCTTTCCAACCAGCTACCAGCCGTATTCTACAGAAACTGTTGGCAACAGGTGGCCGCCCAGATCTGAGAAGGAGCCCTCCAAGGAGTTCCCAGGAAATGAGCACAGTAAAGCCTCTCCACCTAGGCTAATGCCATCCTGTCTTTGCACCACAATTATTAGTATGGCAAAGGGTTTTACTGCGTTTTGCTCCTGACATGGTTTATAAAAGAAATTTAAATACTCGAGAAAGAGTGAAGATCTCTTTCGCAAAAGACTTCGAAACAGGCCCCGGACCATCTCCGGCTCCTTACTCCTCCCTTCTTTCATCACTCTAGCTACATCAAATATGCGGGGAAGTGACGAAACCCAACCCTTGTGTCTTATCTCCACAGAGTATTTTTAAAATTATATATGAACACATCTATGTCAGGTGCATTTACATAGATAGAATTCTAGCTTTCTGGAGGCTGTCAAAAAAAAAAAAAAAAAAAAAAAAACATCAGGACATTTGGCAATGCTGGATTTCTATTTCCCTCAAGATGTTGAATTTAAAATGAGACAGTTAAGTCTTCCACATGTGCTTTCTGGCTGGCCTCAGTCATCACCAGGGATTAATCGCCAGTATCAATTAGATCATGCTTGTTTATATGTCCTAACTGGAACTCATATGTGTAAGCAGACTTCAGGGCAGACAAATGTTTTGTATCTGTGTGTCTGTCCAGTCGCAGACAGCACAGCACCTGCTTCCAAGCCAAGCAAGATGCGTTTGTTTTTGATACGTGCTTCTGAGCCTCATGAAGCCTTCTGAGATAAACACAGAAAGGGCTTGAGTGCAGTGTTGGATCCACGTGATTCTTACACTCTGCCTAGGGATGCACTGAGCTGTCTGGGAATTTGCTACCCCAAAGCCTTGCAGAGGATGATGCACCATAAAGCAGTGACCTGATTCTGAATTACCAAGACACTGAATCTTACTTGTATTCTTTTTCATCTTTAAATAAATTGGTCTTAAATCAATTCCTCAATTCCCTCCCCCTCCCCCAGTCAAGTCCCCCTCCCTCGTCAGCCCGAAGAGCAATCGTGGAGGAGGCAGAAATCTTAAATAAATAAATAAATAAATTTCCCTAAACTTGACTTTAAAAAAAATCAATTCCTCAAAATAAACTCAGTTTTTTTTAACTAATAGAAATTCCCCAGTTCTGCAGATTAAAAAAAAAAAGCCCAAAAATGAGCCCCAGACACCTAATACAGAATAAGTATATATTAATGTTAGGCCTGGCTCTGTCTCTTTATTCATGCATAAGCAAGCCCTGTGGCCACTTCTCTTTTCATTCTCATTTCAAAGTGAAGGATTCCAATAAATTAATTATTTATTAATTAATTAAATTAGCACACTCCTTCAGTTTTGATAGCAGTCACCTTAGAAACAAATTTCCATTGTCCAAACCTCACAGGATGCTTCCCTGTTCTGTATTCACACTCACTGAAAAGTCGGTGTCAATGGGATAGCTGGTGTGTTTCCTCTGTAATGACTCATGACTCTCTGTGGCACATGGTCCTAAAAAGATAGAGAACATGTCACCAGCAAACTGGCTTTCAGAGCCCTAAATCTTGCTCTGCACATAGATTTTACCTTATTTTCAGACTGGTGATTATTATCTCATGTTAATCAAAGTCCAGAAAGTCAAAAAAAATTATCCTAATTGATGGGGGAGAGTCTTCTGTTTTGTGTTAATTTCATTGGTTAAATAAAGAGACTGCCTTGGCCCATTAATAGGACATAAAATTAGGTAGGCAGAGTAAACAGAACAGAATGCTGGGAGGAAGAAGCTGAGTCAAGGAGTCGCCATGATTCTCCTACCGGACACAGACGCAGGTTAAGATCTTCCCTGGTAAGACACCTCGTAGTGTTACAGGGATATTAGAAATGGGTTAGATCAATATGTAAGAGCTAGCCAATAAGAGACTGGAACTAATGGGCCAGGCAGTGTTTAAAAGAATACAGTTTCCATGTAATTATTTCGGGGCATAAGCTAACCATGTGGGCGGCCGGGTGCCGGGGACGCAGCCCCACCACTCAAATTACAACACCTAATGTTCCTATGAGCATCAGAAAATAAAAATACGTAAGAGCAAATGTGACAAAATGATCCTCAGCCAGATTATTATTCACTAGGTTTACAAGTGGGTCCTGTGTCATTGTATCAGTGAAAACCATGTAAGATATGTCACATATTGACAACAGGATACTTAGTTCAGAATATGATAAAGTACATTTTACAAGATTCAAGAAGTATTCAAGACCATTCAACAAGCCCCTTTCCTTCCTCCTCTTTTCATGTCCTGACCACTTTCCTATGCCTTTCTAGAGCCTGTCTTCTGAGCTCTTAAGGACATCTCATTTCCCCCTCCCAACAGAAAGATCCCTATCCCTTTTCTCCAGCTATGTAAGTCTCTTGCATACACATCAGACCCCTGTCCTGAGTGCTGTATTATCACATCTACAGCCACCCTTCAGCCAGAGCCCTCGATTCCTTCAGCTGCTGAACAGCTAGCAAAGACCTCCTACCCAAGATGTGTCCCTCAGCCCAAGGGAGCTTGCTCCCAGGATTGACTGGGTGTGAGAAATAATCATAGCTGCAGTTGATTCTCATCTGAGTCCTTGCCCAACTCATTAGAAGTAAGTGTGGAAGGGAGCATGAGAACTAGCAAAGTTAGTATCTAAGAATCGACACCCTGTACCTTCACCCTGGTGGTACCCTGTGGGGAAGCAGGAAGATCTGTGGTCCTCTAAAAAAAAAAAACCTGTCCTCCTCTAGCAGGGAGTTCATCTGCCCAGTGTGGAGCATGGCAAGAGTTGATCTTCCTATGGACATGGAAAAAAGCTGTTAAGACTGCCGGACAAAAAAGCAAATTTGAGGTCAGAGCAGAGATGACTAAATGTTCCAAGTGATGCTGAAATGTCAGCAAAGAAAGTCTCACGAAAGCATGTCTTTCCTTCATCCTTAGATGTTCCTGCAAAAGAACACATGTGAGGGAAGCTGCGTTAGGTAAAGAATAATCTGGTGGAGAGATTATAGCTCGTGAGACTCAACAGGCCCTGTCCTGAGTACACGGGACTGATCTTCCGGCAATAGGAATGAGAAAGATCAAAACATTCTCAAAACTCGCTAGGAGAAAGAAATGGTTTAAGCCTGAATGATTGGACGAATTTCAAAACCAAGTTTTAAATAGCACTCATGTGGAGGACTCCCCAGGAAATCTGTTTTCAATCTCGCTGCATCGCTTGAACATAGCTTCTTGACTAGATTCCTAATGTATAAAAGATACCGACTTCTGAAACTCAGAATTTTTCTTGTATTCCATCAAATGCAATACAACTCTAATCACTCAAAGGATGACTGGGACTTTTGCCTTGTTGTGCATGAGCAGTGGTATTTGCAGGGCATTTGACTGCACTGAATCAGTTTAGTAATATTTATTAATATGGAGGGTGGGTGATCAATTTTTAAAGAACTAGTGACTAGTAGGAGATTCTGGAGATCAACTTAAATTCTAGTTTCTTTTGCTGTTTCCTCATTTTGTTTTACTTTTTAACAAAGGTAAGAGAAAATGGAAAGTCAGCTTAAAAGCACAGGATGGTCCCATGGGTGTTTCCAAGCAGGAAACCCAGCCTGCGGGAGAGATCTTTCGGTGTCTCATCTCAGAAACATTCTCACCCAGCCCATCATGTTCCACGAAGTGGCATCATATTCTCAGTCTCTCCATCCTGAACAGTCGTACAAAAGAACAAGGATTCCTTTAGTATCAGATTGGCTACTGGCTTTGCAAAATGTAAGGCCCTTTATTTTTAACTTTAACATCTACACAGAGTCTTTTCTAAAACAAAAATTATTTACATTAAAATGTTAAGCCTAAAAGTTGCAGATGATGATGTAACAATGTAACAATCACCTTTAGTCTTCCTTCTGGGGACCCAGCCTCAGCTCCTATGGTTACTTATAAGTCAGGCCGGGAATGTTGGCCATGTTTAGCCACAACCTTTTCTAAACTATTGTTCGCTACTTCTGTAGTTAACTTGGATGTCTAAATACGCTGTCTTTGCTTCCTTTTAGCTCTCTCCTCCTCTGCCTTACTATCATTTCTACTTTGAATGAGTCAGAATCCCAAGGGGCTACGAGTGCGTACCACACCCCAAGAG
Source organism: Alexandromys fortis (assembly GCF_014885135.2). Classification (NCBI taxonomy): domain Eukaryota; kingdom Metazoa; phylum Chordata; class Mammalia; order Rodentia; family Cricetidae; genus Alexandromys; species Alexandromys fortis. Next base: position 1,939,764 of record NW_026068002.1, read on the forward strand.
CGGGGATTTCCTAACATCACACATTTGGCAAGAATAGAACAAGATGTTCTGAAGATGCAAGAAGCACAAATGAGCGCAGTCCAGCAAAACCATCCAAGAGTTCCTGCTCCAGAGAGGTGCCATCTGCAGCAACGTCTCTCAGACAGCAGTGCATCTGTTTGTTTCTGGAGGATGTCTTGGCAACATGATTTTACTCCTCTGATAACACCCTCCATTTGGCTTTATTATCTGTCTATGAACATCATTAAAAGTTGGAGTTTCTCAGTAAAGATCTCTGAAAAAGTCATAAGGATTCTTATTATTCTGTTTACCTGAAATTACACAGACTATATGTAAATCTATGTGCACACAAATAATATATAGTTTATATTTTTGGTTGTGAGCCTAGCCTTAACAGCTGAGCCATCCCTCCAGGCCAGTAATATATAGTTTAAATAGGATTTTCTTACATAAGTTGGCAATGCTCTCCCCTGCCCCCCGAGAGCCCTAGACTTTCAAACAATAAGTAATAATACAAGGCAAGAGAAGCCTCCTTTGGAGTTGTGGGTGAAGGTAATCCAAGAGAATCCCAAACACTCATGGCTATTACTGTTGCCCTTGGCTGCATTGCTGAAAACACCATACATATTAGACACAAGGGCTCACAGGATCCAAGCTGGACCAACCTGAAAGTCTGCTTGCTCTGTGAGAGCTAGCATTCATGGTACCGGTACCCAGATATGATGCCTGTGAACTAAAACAATGACTAGGGTGGCACAATAACCTTAAGGACAGAACAGTGGCACACATACCTTGGCAGTAACCATGAACTAACCAATGGGACTCAAGGCCCACCCAACCAGAGGGAAATCATGCTTGACATTGGGAACCTAGCCAACTACCTGGAGATGGTGTGGTCCTGAATCCTCGAGGAGAACCTACAATGTCTGCAAAATTCCTAGCTGCATTCTAAGTATTTATCCTTGCATTCATAGATAAGCATAGCTCTCAACTCTCATAACAAAGAAACAAAAACATTATCTTTGCAGCAACCAAAAGCCTTGACAGAAAATGACCACTGGTCAAAATGCAGAGAAGAGGTGATCCTGTGGAGCTCAGCACCAACTGATGCGTCCAAAGCACAATTCCTGCCCCTGGGGCTCAGAGAAAAGAGCCAGAGCAACAAGAAGAGCACCATGAGACTGTGTCTCCTCAAAAAGTCAGGGAGCTCCACCCATGAAATCTCAACAACATGGTTGCCTAAACAAGAACAATAGATATGTTGTCCCTGGAAGGGGAAACTCAAAAGGGTCCCAATTCTAGGCAAAGAACTACAGGAACCTAAGGAATACTTTGGGAAAAACAGAAAGGTTTCTCAGTTCCAAGTGATCAGGTCTGAACTCATATACAAACAAGTAACATTGTACACAATGAGCAGACTGTACTCATATATATAGTTTTGTGTGTGTGTGTGTGTGTGTGTGTGTGTGTGTGTGTAACAACAAAGAGACCAGGAATTTGAAAAAGAACAGAGGGAAGGGGAGGGGGAAATGACATAATTACATTTTCATTTCAAATAATAAAAATAAAAATTTCAAAATTGGGTTTTCAAATAAGGTTGTTAATAGAATAACAGCTGAAATTGGAAACTTAACTGTGAACAATGGGTTTTAATGCTGCTGTAGTTATTATTGGTTTTGCCACTCTGACCAAACGTGCAGGTCTTTTAGTCCTTTCAGCAAAAGGTTAAAAAAAATAATTTTGACAAAATGCAGGAGCCCGAGAGAACTATAAGTGCAATTCAGGTCTCTCCTCTGCAGGTCTCAGAAATAGCTCCTGGCTGGGGTTACAAACAACACCCAACTTGTTCTCCTCCAAGCATTCCTTGAGGCATGCAAGGCTGTTACAGGTGGAAGCTTTGCTTCGTTCTAACCAGTTCCATCTCTTTAATGGAATTAGCAGATGCTTGGGATGCCTGTTTTCTCTAGCAGATGATGTGTCCTCTGAAACCTAAACTGTTAGTCTTAAATTAACAAGCAAGATTTTTCTTGGCAGAATAAATGCCTTACATTTTCTGTGCTCAGGTATCTTGACATTAGAATATGCAGCTGATATGTGACGTGGACAACTTCCCAGTGACTGAAATGGGCTACTGTCACCTTCTGATGTTGCAAAGCATAAGGTAATGAAAAGAGAAATCTGTGAAAGACGGAAAATTAATTGAATCCAAGCATGCAAGTCTTTTGAGGCAGAGATTGCACGGTGTTTGCTTTTGGTTTCAGAGGCTAACAGAGGACTTGGAATGGGCAAGAGTATCTACAAATGCTTCCTGAGTGCATGTACAAAAGAATTCACAAATGAGTCTAAAGGGAACCAAAGTTAGACAAGCTTTCTCATAAGACTCTCTTTGGATTGCCAGCCCCCAAATAATGACATAGAAACTAATTATTGGTTTTGGAAGCTCGACCTTAGCTTAAGCTTATCCCACTAGCTCTTATAACTTTACCCATTTATATTAATCTACACTTTGCCTCACAGCTTTTTACCTTTCTTTCCCATTTTGTGTGTCTGACTCATTCTGCATCTCTGTCATGCCTAGATCCATCCCCCACACTTCCTCGCCCTGCCCAGAAGTCCCTCCTATACCTCCTTGCCTAGCTATTGGCCATTCAGCTCTTTAGCAACCCAATCACAGCATTTTATCTCCACACAGTGTAAAATATCCCACCACATTAGACTTCTTAAGGAAATTTCAAACTGACAGATGCCTCCAATTTCCCTAATGGAAGCATTCAATCAGAGCAGACTAAGAGAATGGGGTTGACTCTGGTTCTGAAGGAGAGGGCCCTGACATGGATGACCAGCCTCATAACTGATTGTGACCTTACACAATGATCCAACCTGAGCCTCAGTTGCATCTTCTATTAAATGGGAGAAACAATGGTTAAGGGGATTAAACAAAGATCGAAAGGTTCTTAATTCAAACTGGCAGCAGTAGATACCCGGTATCTGTACACTCTTCGTATCCCCATGGCCAATGCTGAGGAATACTGCTAATTTATCAAGTGAGAAATGGATCATTGTGACCTCAAATAGTTTTTAATAATATTTATTCAGATGATTGCAAAACTTATATTGAATAAATACATAAATTCAGGGAAAGGAAAATTGATACTGTTTCCCTGCATGCTCACTGCTGAGCACCTCATGGCTATTGGGAGCCCTGGCTTATGATGAATATAAAGGCAGAAACACATTCTCTCAGGTTTCTGACATGGCACTGTATTATATGTTTTCAAACATACAAATATTGCCCATTATCTACATGTATTCCCAAGGACAGATGCTACTTCTTGGCTTAGATCTGGAAAAAGCCTCTGAAATGTCTCATAAAAGATGGCAGTGAAACTAGAACAATTGCTGACAAGGAAAACAAATCCACAAACGCATGCTCTCTAAGAACCAGCTAGATGGGACAGTTACTGAGATGAAGATGTTTCTTGATATCTAAAGTCATTTGAAACAGGGTTTGCTTTCTATGTTGGGTCAGTTTGTTCTTTCTTGGTGACAAAACCAGGAAATTTAATCTCACTCAAAAGGTGTAGAAGCTATGTAACAGCAAGAAGAATGTTCTCTAATCCCAGCCTGGCAGGTATTTCAGAGGCTGAAATCCGACACTTACTAAATAAACATCTTCAGCATTCATTTGTAATACTCAATACCCAACACCTGGCTCTAAATGGAATTCAGAGTTTTTTGGAGGGAGCAATGCTATAAAGAACCAAGTAGTTATTTATGTACACATATTGCTATAAAATGAACATAAAATCAAATTTAAATGGAGAAGATAAGGACCTAAGAGAATATAGGAGGAAACAAAAATAAACACTGGTTTACTGGTTTATTCAAAAGATCAACACATGTGCATACATGCACACACACATATACAGAGGATGGACATGACAATTGGTACTAAAGAGCCAGAAAATTTGTTTTCCGTTTTAATTATGCTCCATCCTGTGAATTGGATTGTTCATAGCAACTGCCTTTGTTCCAAGAGAACAATAACTCACATGTAACACAATGACAGCTCAAACCCAATCACACTGTACACTGTGAACTATGAATCAAACACAATGGAATACATAAACTGAAGTTTATTGTCCTCCTCTCACCCAGTCCACTCAGTAAAATCAGAACTCAGTAGGAGGCTTTGTACAAGTCTCTGCAGAACCACTCCTAAGGACTTCATGAGTCACGTAGAATCTACTTTAGCTCAACACTCATGCCTTGGGTCATGTCCTCCTGTGATGCATTGGAAGACTTTTGTGAGAAAGGAGAACAGGAAGAACTAGAGAGAGAAAACAAAGAACAGAGCAGAGAGTAAGGATGGGGTACCAAGCCTGTTTTGGTGACCTATGTTCCTGATAGAAAGATATATACAAATTCATCTCACTTAAGTCAGTCTTGTTTCTGTATCTTTACTAACATCTTTCTGCAATTTCCAATCAATTGACATTTCTAGACCCCCTAAATACCTTAGGTCTCTTTCTGCTCACCTGTGGCACTCTGATACTTGACGTTTATCTCATCTTTTGGATTATGACTGAGTAAAATTTTATTTCAGAATATTGAAAGTTTTTAATTAAGACAAATTGTATTAAATTAAATCTAACTTGGAATCAAATTTATAAAAAACCTTTATACTAAAACAATTGGAAATAAACATTTCAACACAGCATATTAAATACACCTTTTATTGAATTATCCATCTAAACACTGAAAATAACTTTCTATTTAGTCACAAATTGGACTTAAAGACTTTAATTTATAAAAACTAATATAGAGAAAATGGAAATACTACTTTACTTATCAAAAGAAGTTCACTGTGGGCCTTTTTAGTATAGCTAGATGTCCAAGAATCTATCCCTGTTTTTTGGCTGAATTTATCTGTCATCAGCATTGTTCCAATGCAGATTCTTTCTACATGGCAGCAAAATCAGTTTCCAGCAGATTCAAGATTATAGTTTCCTAGTTTATAAACCAGTGGTAAAAATGCACTTTCTCCAGATGTCGTGTATTACATTATCATTTAGTAGATATTCATTAATTCACCTCCACTTTCATGAGTGCTTTTGATGTTGGTACTAGCCATGTGTTCTGCTTTGGATAATGGAATATTAGTACATGCGTCATGAGTTAAAGATGAAGTAGGCTTTCACAGTGACAATTTATCTCTGGTACTTTGTTTTAATCATTAGAAGACTATGCTTTCATTTCAGTAGCCCCTGGCCTAGTAAGGATGGAAGGTGCATAGAACAGAATGGGATCCTAGCCTGTCCCAAGTACATACAACCAGACACCAATCAATCTTAACATGTTTGAAAGAGAAATGAATACTTATATACAGCAGAGATGTGAATGTTTTTTCATATGCCACATACAAAGCAACAATGAACATACATGTAGAATTCCAAAAGCATTCTTTGGTCTGATATTATGTCAATCAATGGTTCTCCCAATGTGGCCATGATCATTGCTCAAGGAATGGCAACTGCATCATCTGTATACCAATTAATAACAATCACTGAATGTGGGAAAGAAGAAGATGATGAAAACCAAGTTGAGGGGCTGGAGAGATGGCTCAGAGGATAAGAGCACTGGCTGCTCTTCCAGAGGTCCCGAGTTCAATTCCCAGCAACCACATGGTGGCTCACAACCATCTGTAATGAGACCTGGTACCTTCCTTGCCAGCAGTACATTGTATACTTAATAAATAAATAAATCTTTAAAAAAAAAAAAAGAAAACCAAGTTGAGGTGGAACAACAAAAAATGAAATTGGGAAGGTGATGTGAGAGGTCCAGAAGAAAATGGAGTGTGAAGAAGGAGGTGGATATAATCTAAATACATTGTACTCATATATGAAATTACCGAAGAAGATCTATATGTTCTCCCTCGTTACGTGAAAGCTAACCTTGAGCCTTTAGATAAACATGCTTAATCTGGAGTACCCATAGAAAACAGGAAAATAGTAAGGGGCCATGAGAGAAGCTGTCAAAGGAAGGATAGAGTGCAGGTGGTATAAGGAGAAAATGATAATAATGGAGAAAGAAGAGTTACATATGGTGTGGGTGGGGAAGGCAGGGTAAAGAGGCAGTGTATACTTGATGATAAGACCCTACTAAAGAAGATAACACATGTACATACAACGTGTATCAGTCAAACTGATCCTGGCATGGGAGTTTCATTCTTACTGTACAGCCTTCGCAATGCCAGAAGGTGCTATACAAGTGGTTAGAAGAGTTCTTACCCAGCTCTGGAACCAGTGAGGTACAGTAATAATGACAATGGACTGACAACATATGATGCCAGGTGTAGTAGTGACACAAACATTATGGGGGTAACCAATCACTTCTTGCATCGATTTCAGGCCTACTCCAACATGGAACTCATAACAGGTCTGTTAACTAGAACAAGAGCTGATGACTAAGTAGGTCATAGGCCATAGGGAAGAATCTACTACTATTAATTGTGCCAAGGGACATAATTTTCAACTCAAGAGGGTGCCCAAAGTGGCCTTCCCCTGTCACCAAATTGGCGAATACCCCAACTATCATCATAGAACCTTCATCCATGAACTGATGGAACCAGATTCAGAGATACACAACCAAGCAACAGACCAAGCTCTGGGAATCCAATTGAAGAGAGGGAGGAGAGAATATATTCACAAGGAATATCAAAAACATGATGGAGAAATCTACAGAGACAGCTGAACCAAGCTTGTGGAACTCATGAACTCTAGACTGAAAGATGGGACCAAATTAGACCCTCCACATATGGGAGATAGTGGTGGAGTTTCAACTATCTGAGGGGCCCCTGGCAGTAGGACCAGGATCAATACCTGGTGCATGAGCTAGCATGCTGGAACACGTTCCCTATGGTGGGATGCCATGGTCAGTCTTAATGCAGGGGGAGGGACTTGGTCCTGCCCAAACTTAATGTGCCAGACTTTGTTGACTCCTTATGGGAACACTTAACCTGTTGGGAGAAATGGATGAGAGGATGGTTTAAAGAGAAACGGGGGGAGGAGAAGGAGGGAGAAAAAGGTGTGGTTGGAATGCAAAATGAAATTAAAAATAAATAAATGAAAATTAAAAGCAAAAAGCAACTATGTTTGGCTATGAAATTCTCAAATATTAAAAATTAAATTAATCTACACGGGAAGTAGAAAAAGACAGGATTTCCTGAGTAAATTGTGAGCATGGGGACCAAGGGAGAAGGTAGAAAGGGAGGGGAGAAGAAGGGAGGGGGCATAGAAAAATATATAACTCAATAAAAAACAATAAATAATAAAAAAAGATCACTGGGATGGGTAGATAGTTCAGTGAGCAAAGTGTTTGCCATGCTAGCATGATAGCCTGAGTTCTACTCCCAAAATCCATACAAAAATGCCAGGTAAGATGGCACACATTTTTAACCCCCAAACTGTGGAACCAGAGAAAAACAGATCCCTGACGTGTCACTGGCAAGTCTGCTTCACTTAAGAAATAAACCCTAGACCTTGGTGAAAGACTGTCTTTAAAAAAAAAGGAAAGGTGGGTGGCACCTAAAGAATGAAACTCAAGTTTGACCTCTGACTTCCACACACATATACATGCACACACACACACACACACACACACACACACACACACACACA
>NW_026068002.1:1948125-1953694 GCF_014885135.2 Alexandromys fortis
AAGGAGAGAGAGAGAGAGAGAGAGAGAGAGAGAGAGAGAGAGAGAGAGAGAGAGAGAGAGAGAGAGGTCCAATGGAAGAGATAAGACAAGCATCAAGGTTCCCAAGGATTATGCGGGAACAAGAAGACAGGGACTAAAAAGAGAAATCTTATCTCTTGTTCAGTTCATGAAATTGAATAAGAACTGATATATTTATCTCTTCACGTTTGCTGAAATTCAATACAGATCTGATGAATCAAGTAAAAGACGGTGGTTAGGAGTACAGCGAACCATGTATTATTTTCAAATGTGACTGAGTTGTCACACAAATCCTTAGTACAACTAAGATGAATATAGTGTTTAGAGAAACAGTGTCTATATATCTTAAGTTACTCTAATCTAGTCTGAAGAACCGAGAGAACAACCTATAGTTTTGAGTGACCCAAGATACGTAACTCAGCTACAGACTCTGATGATTGACAGTATCTTAATCTATCCTTGAAATCTGGAAATCAAATAATTTTAGAACTCAAAGAAGAAACTACAAACCACCAGACAATAGGCTATATTCTTTCTTAAATTTTTCTTATTGATCTTATTTATCAGTACAGTTAAAATTATCAGACTATTTTTAAGAATTTTTACTTCCCTTTGAGAGATAGATGATCTAAAAATGCACAGTATAGACAAGTCTTGTCTAACCTCTATGGAAAGTGAGTCGGAGGTAACAGCTGGCTTCCTTCAAAGATTCAAGACACTCCTGTGCCACCAAGTTGATAGGGACACCATCACTTTGCTCGGCTCTTGATTCAAGGTCACCCCTTTTCTCTCACTCCACCTGGGTTCTGGGTTTCATTTTGTCACTCCTCCCCTTGACAAACTCCCTCGTTTTCTCAATGGTAATCTTGAGGTGCCTGGCAACCCCTAAGCTTAATTCACATCACTTCAGTGGGGCAGACCATGTTTGCATTGTCAGAGTTGTTTGCTTGTCTGCTTGCTGTTTCTAATAATGTAGCTTCTCTCACAGCACTTATTCACCAGAGAGAATGCGGTTACAAAATGTTACAATCTGAACTCTACTCAGTCACTAAAGAAAGAGCATAGTATGTGACTAATTTCAGAATCAGGAAGAAGGATGGGAAGGAGAGAAGAAGGAAAGGAGAGAGGGAGGAGGAAGGGAGGGAGGGAGGGAATTTACAAATCGTGTAAGAAATGACACAGCACCACTTCGATATAAAGTAAATATTTATTTGAATTCTGCTGTTCCTCTTATAACAATTTGTTTTCTCCTCTCTGAATGGCCTAGGGAATTTAGCTTTAAAAACAATTGCTAACTAACAAGACACATCATAAGAAACAAAAAATGATATCCATCCAAAAGCTTACACACATAACGTAATAGAAACAAAAATAAAAAAGCAAGACATGACCTTAAAGAGATCACAACTCTTCAACTTTTAGATTGTGAAGTAATTAAAAGTCTAGTTTTTACAATGATCCATGTACCATGTCCTCAAAAAGTACCCAAATAGACAAATAAATGAAGCTTTTAATTCAAACCTAGATGAGAAATTCAACCTTGAATAAAAAAAATAGACCTTATTTTATGCAAAGATCAACAAAAAGATATGTGCTAAAGAGAAAAAAAAATGAATCTGGAACCAAGAAGCTCAACTCAGTTAATACAACTAAGTGAAAAGGCCCCCAGTGGATAAACCAGACAGAAGCAAGAGCTACATGGGGGATGGAAGACAGGGCTGAGCAACAAACAGAGAACAGAAAAGAAAAAAACAAGAGATCTTGAACATAACTATCAAGACCTCTGGGACACAATTAAGAGACTCAACTCACAAAAGTGCCACAAGTAAAGGAACTTTGATACAGACTAATGATAGAGAAAACCAACTCAGTGAAACCATAAAAAAAAAAAAAAACCTCAGCAAATCTAGGAAGGGACACAAGACATCAAAGAATAAGAGGAATTTAGAGTCTTAAGTAGACTCGACTAACAAAGAACCTTTCCATATCATACAATAGTTATAATAACAAGAGCACAGAAACCAAAATAACATTACAAGCTGTGAGAAGATTTTAAATCATTTGCAGAAGCAAACCTATCATGCAAACATCAGTTCTCTCACAAGAAATCCTAAAAAACAGAAGAGTAAGCTCCAAGATAAAAAGTTAATAAGTTTTACCGTTTTCAGCATGGTATAGTTTAAGTGGAAGGAGAAACAAGGCGTTTTCTGTATAAACATTAGCTAAAGCTGTTCATTACCACGAACCCAGGATTGTGCAAGACACTTAAAAAATAGAAAGCAGGTTGAGCAAGCCACAGAGAGCAATACAGTAAGCAGCACCCCTCCATGACCTCTGCATCAGCTCCTGTGTCAAGGTTCCTGCCCTGTTTGAGTTCCTGTCCTGACTTCCTTTGATGATGGACTCTGATGTGGAAGCGTACGCCGAATAAACCCTTTCCTCCCCCTAAAACAAACAAACAAACAAATCAAAATAGTACATCATTTATTTGTTCTGATAGATATTACAATTTATTTATAAGTACATATATTGTTATATATCACAACAAATATTGATGTGAGATATTTATATATTAAATACAAATATAAACATATATTTTATTATATAGATATATAAATATAAACAAATATATGTAACTAAATAAGTAAAGACAACCTGCTCAACCCATATAATGTTATTTGTATGTATATGAATTTGAGAGAGAACAAGGGTGGAGTACATTGGAGAGGTTTTGAGGAGGAAAAGGAATGGGAAAATAATATAAGTATATTTAAAGAATAAAATCATATTTTAATAAAAAGTAGTTGCTCAACAGAGACAACAACAATAATGATGAAAATGATAGGCAAAAAAATGGAGGAGAAGAGGGGAGAAAAACATTGAAAAGGAAGAGGGGGAACCCAGGGATGAGTGTGTGTTTTCAGTATAATAGAGAAACAAATGAGACTTAGAAAAGATTTAAGCATTATGCATTCAGTATACTAGCAAGCCTCTAAGATGAAAATAACAATAATGAGTAACTGTCTCTCAGGAGCTTGACAAAATAGAGACAGAATGAGAGAATAGAGAACAGAGCAGTTAGACCTATATCCACAATCAGGAAACAGAACCTGATCGATTCATGCAGTTCTATTCCTTTTTTCTGTTTACACAGATAGGACCCTAATTAGAAGAATATACCATGTATAATACAGCATGCCCAGAAATCCATCCCAGTTAATTTTAGATTCACTAAATTAAACTTTTTATTTTTATTGTTTTTATTGAGCTATACTTTTTCTCCATTCCCTTCCCTTTCTCTCACCTCCCTCACCTTTTACCCTCTCCCGTGGTTCACATGCTCCCAATTTACTCAGGAGATCTTGTCTTTTTCTATGTCCCATGTAGTTTAAATCCATGTATGTCTCTCTTAGGGTCCTCATTGTTGACTAGGTTCCCTGGGATTGTAAATTGTAGGATGGTTTTACCTTGCTTTATGTCTAAAAGACACACTTATGAATGAGTACATATGATATTTGTCTTTCTGAGTCTGGGTTACCTCAATAATATGATATTTTCTAGATCCATCCATTTGCGTGCAAATTTCAAGATATCATTGCTTTTTTTCTGCTGTGTAGTACTCCATTGTGTAAGTGTACCACATTTTCCTTATCTATTCTTTGGTAGAGGAGTATTTAGGTTGTTTCCAGGTTCTGGCTATGACAAACAATGCTGCTATGAGCACAGTGGAGCGTATGTCCTTATGGCATGATCGAGAATCCTCTGAATATATACCCAAAAGTGGTTTTGCTGGGTCTTGAGGAAGGTTGTTTCCTAATTTTCTGAGAAATCACCATACTGATATCCAAAGGGGTTGTACCAGTTTGTACTCCCACCAGCGATGCAGGAGTGTTCCCTTAACCCCACATCCTCTCCAGCATAAGTTGTCATCAGTGTTTTTGATCTTGACCATTCTTACAGGTGTAAGATGGAATCTCAGAGTTGTTTTGATTTGCATTTCTCTGATGGCTAAGGATGTTGAACATTTCCTTAAGTGTATTTTAGCCATTTTATGTTCTTCTGTTGAGAGTTCTCTGTTTAAATCTGTACCCCATTTTTATTGGATTATTTTTTCTTTTGATGACAAATTTCTTGAGTTCTTTGTATATTTTAGAGATCAGCCCTCTATCCAATGTGAGGTTGGTGAAGATCTTTTCTCATTCTGTAGGCTGCCATTTTGTCTGTTGACTATGTCTTTTGCTTTACAAAAGCATCTCAGTTTCAGGAGGTCCCATTTATTAATTGTTTCTCTCAATGTCTGTGCTACTGCAGTTATATTTAGGAAGTGGTCTCCTGTGCCATTGCATTCAAGTGTACTTCTCACTTTCTCTTCTATGAGGTTCAATATGGTGGGCTTTATATTGAGGTCTTTGATCCATTTGGTCTTGAGTTTTGTGCATGGTGATAGATATGGATCTATTTTCATGCTTCTACGTGTTAATATACAGTTATGCCAGCACCATTTGTTAAATATGTTTCTTTTTTCCATTTTATATTTTTTGCTTCTTTGTCCAAAACCAGGTGTTAATAGGTGTGTGGATTGGTATTTGGGTCTTTGATTTGACTCCATTGTTCCTCCTATCTGTTTTGATTCCAATACCAGGCTGTTTTCAGTACTGTAGCTCTGTAGTAGACTTCAACATCAGGGATTGTGATGCCTCCAGAAGTTCCTTTACTGTACAGGATTGTTTTGACTATCCTGGGGTTTTTGCTTTTCTATATGAAATTACATATTATTCTTTTGAGGTCTCTGAAGAATTTTCCTGGGATTTTGATGGGCATTGCATTGAATCTGTAGATTTGCTTTTGGTAACATTGCCATTTTTATTACATTAAAATTCTACCTACCCAAGATCATGGGAAATCTTTCAGTTTTCTGATGTCTTCTTCAATTTCTTTCTTCAAAGATTTAAAGTTCTTGTCATACAGGTCTTCCACTTGTTTGGTTAAAGTTACCCCCAAGATATTTTATGCTATAGTGGCTATTGTGAAGAACGATGTTTCTCTATTTTTTTTCTCAGCCCATTTATCATCTGTGTAAAGGAGGGCTACTGTTTTTTTTTTAAGTTAATCTTGTATCCTTCTGCATTACTGAAGGTGTTTATGAGTTATAGAAGTTACTTGGTAGAAATTTTGGGGTCGCTTATGTAAGCAATCAGCAAATAGTGAGAGTTTGACTTCTTTTTCAATTTGTAGCCTCCTGACCTCCTTTTGTTGTCTTATTGCTCTATCTAGAACCTCAGAAACTATATTGAATAGATACGGAGAGAGTGGGCAACCTTATCTTGTCCCTGATTACAGTGAGATCACTGTGAGTTTTTCTTCATTTAGTTTGAAGTTAGCTGTTGGCTGGCTATATATTGACTTTATTTTGTTTAGGTATGTTCCTCTTTAAGAGCCTAAAACATTCTCCTAAAGTTATATTTAGGTCATTTTCTTCTGCTTCATCTATATTTGGTTGTTCAAGTCTTGCTGTTGTAGGACCACTAGTTTTTATTGATGATGTGTTGCT
>NW_026068002.1:1956079-1958223 GCF_014885135.2 Alexandromys fortis
CGCTTATGTAAGCAATCAGCAAATAGTGAGAGTTTGACTTCTTTTTCAATTTGTAGCCTCCTGACCTCTTTTTGTTGTCTTATTGCTCTATCTAGAACCTCAGAAACTATATTGAATAGATACAGAGAGAGTGGGCAACCTTATCTTGTCCCTGATTACAGTGAGATCACTGTGAGTTTTTCTTCATTTAGTTTGAAGTTAGCTGTTGGCTGGCTATATATTGACTTTATTTTGTTTAGGTATGTTCCTCTTTAAGAGCCTAAAACATTCTCCTAAAGTTATATTTAGGTCATTTTCTTCTGCTTCATCTATATTTGGTTGTTCAAGTCTTGCTGTTGTAGGACCACTAGTTTTTATTGATGATGTGTTGCTATTTGTGGTGTTGAATGTGTTCTTACCCTGTCTACCCATCTTTTCCTCTGATTGGTGTAGGTAGTGGGTCATTCGGGCCTGCTCCCCCAAAGGTTGCTTGCCTGGGGTTGCTTCCACTGAGGTTTCTACCTTGGGCCTGCTCTGGCAGAGGTTGCTGGCTCAGGCCTGCTCTAAAGGAGGTTGCTAGTTTGGGCCTGATCCATGGCGGAGGTCACTGCCTCAGGGCTGCTACCTCAGAGGTCCCTGATTCACATTGGGTCTGCAGAGGTCTCTGGCTCAGGCCTGCTCCCTCAGAGTTGGTTTCCTTGTACCAGCTCATGTGAAGGTTGCTGCCTCAGGCCTGTTTCCATATATGTCCCTGGTGTGGGCCTGCTCCCACAGAGGTCTCTGGTTTGTGCCCCATCCCACATAGTTCTCTGGCTCAGGCCTGTTTCCTCAGAGGTCCCTGATTTGCTCCTGGACACACAAAGGTTTCTGACTTGGGCCCGCTCCCTCAGTGGTCACTCTCTTCTCATTAAATTAAACTTAAACATTAGCCATCACAGTAGAATCAGAAGCTATGTAGTTATCACGATAGATGCAGGAAAGTCTTCTGACCAAGTTCAACACACCTCCATGTTAAAAGATCAAAGGAACTAGGAATACAAAGAACACAGCTCAGCTTTATGAAAGCTATATACAACAAAACTACAGTTAATATTATAATATGGGAGGTAAACTAACACAATTCTTCAAAATCAGAAACAAGACAAAGCCATCAACCCCCTCTACTCCTATTTCGGATAGCACTGGAAGTCTTAGTTACAACAACAAGACAAGATAAATTAAAATGATAGAAATAAAAAGTAAGAAGTAAAATTATTCCATGCGCAGACAATAAGTCCCTATATCTATTAGTCCCTGAGTACTCTATCAAAAGTTTCTTAGATCTCATAAACACTTTCAGAAAAGTAATAGGATACAAAATCAACACACAAATTTTAGTAACTTATACTGTTGCGGGAGGTCTTTCCGCCCCTCCAACCAATAGCTGCTGTGATACCAGCCCATTGGGGCGTGGTCTCACTCCCTTTAAAAAAGCTGCTATTTCCTCTGCTCGCTCTCTTCTCTTACTGCTCCGCTGGAGACTCCCTTCCTGGTTGGGCAGATAGCTGTTGTCTGGGATTGTGATCTGTAAGTTTTTTCCCCTTTAAATAAATAACACCCTATTAATCATAACTCCAAACTGGTGTTGCCTTGTTCGTGACTTACGCCTTCATCTGGCGCCCGAACGTTTGGCTTTTAGGACCTCTCCTTTCCCCGCTCGAGTTCGGCTTGGCACGAGCCCTCCCTTCCTTAGCCGCAGCCTGTGCCTTGCAGCGGGCGGCTGTGTGGCCTGTGCCTTGCGGCGGCCGTGTGGCCTGTGCCTTGTGGCAGCCTTGTAGCCTGTGCCTTGTGCGTGGAGCCAGCAGTTTAATATAAATTATCACGCACTGGCTTTTCTTGCTGCAAGTACAGCTCTTAGGTGGTGTGAACCAGAGCACGCGGTTGTCGGTTGCAGAAGCTGCAACCCCTCAGGGTGATTCTGTCACCTGGAGGCATACACGGCTTCCTGGTTACTCTTCTCTACCCCTGGATTCTGGGTTTATGGTTCCCTGTACGCCGTTTTTTGTTTAGTTCGTGACTTAGGCCCCAGTGTCGAGTCCGAGATACACTCGGCCTTCAGGCCCACAATATCCAGAGAGGCAGGACGATCTCTGAGGCCTGCCGGCAGTGGTGGCATACGCCTTTAA
>NW_026068002.1:1960381-1964024 GCF_014885135.2 Alexandromys fortis
TAGCTGTTGTCTGGGATTGTGATCTGTAAGTTTTTTCCCCTTTAAATAAATAACACCCTATTAATCATAACTCCAAACTGGTGTTGCCTTGTTCGTGACTTATGACTTCATTATACCAATAATGAACATACTGAGAAAAAAGATAGAACAAGAAAGTTTTTCACAGTTGTCTCAATAAATAATATATATTACATATAAATAAATATTATATATATCTTTATAATATAATGTAAAAATTTATATTATACATATAAATAAATAAACACCTAGGAATGAGCCTGCCAGAAGAGGTGGAAGGACCCTAATATGAAAATATTAAAATGTTTGATAACTGAAGGAACTGGGAGATGGAAAGCAATCTGCTGTTCATGGATCAGCAGAATAAGCTTTGGAGAAATTATGATTCTGCCAACTCAATAAACTATGAGAACCCCAATGGCTTTCTTCACAGAAAAAAAAAAACTAAATTCATGTAGATGTACAAAATATTCCCAAATGGCCAATGTAATCCTGAAGTAGCAAAACAATCCCAGAAGATCTGGATATGCAATTTCAAAATACACTGCAGTTAGCAAGTAAGAAAAACAGCCTAGTACTGTCACACAGGCCAGAGGACTCGAACAGGGATCCTGAAGGCAAGTCATCAACTATGGGCATCTGACTCTCAACAGAGGTAACAAAACATACATTAGGGAAAGATAGCAACTTTTACATTCAGTGCTGGGAAACTTTTTCAGGTCTTGCAAAGCATACACTTTATATTAACGAATAACTTCCCATGTACTTCAGCTCCTGACAATGACTAGTCTACCTTCTGTGACTATGAGTTTCACTGCTCATAAAAATAAGCCAGTTATACATCACATACATTATATACCCCATTTCTCTTTAACAACATCAGAAAATTGTAGAGGTTCATTCTGCAAAAATATAACCATATTTATTAGTGCTAACCCATACAGTTAAAATGGTTAGGGTGGTAAATTTTATGTGGTTTTTGTTATAACAAAAAATAATTTTAATAAAGGGACTTATTTGCCAAGTCTGATAGGTTTGGGGAAACCTGATATAATCATTTCAAGCCTGATATAATCATTCCAAATTGTGGAGCTGTGGAATCCAAAAATGAAATAAAAGACAGATGTTTTTCTTGCAGACTGATGAGTCACTCTGGGTACCTGTAGGGAAGAAGGACCTTTTATCCACATGAGCAGACCTGAGCAAGTTCAGAAAGTTAGACTCTGCAAAACCCTCCTGATGTGAGGAATAATGAAACTCTTTGGAGCTGGAAATAAAAAGGGTTTGCATTAGAATTTAGTCTCCTAAAATGAGAGCAAAAATTTTGCATGTTTTAGACTTGTTCCAAAGAAAATTTATGTGCTTAAAAAATAAGGGCTGCGACTGGAGGTTTAGTTCTGGGAATAGAGCTCTTACCTATCTTGCAGGGAACCCTGGGCTTAATCCCCAGCACCACATAAACCAGATGTGGTTGTGCACTCCTGTAAACCCAGCACTGGGGAAATGGAGGTAGGAGGATCAAGGTATCATCCTCAACTACATAGTGAGTTTGGCTGCAGCCTGGGCTGCATGAGTAGTTGGTACAGAAAATAAATGTTTTTAAATGTGAATTCTACCTGCTATCATCAACGTAAGTCCAGTATGGAAAAGGCAGAAAACATATTGTGTGATAGTTCACCCATTCTTGTCTTTTTGAGTTTCACAATCTAGCTCTTGGATAATTTTAATTATCTCTTTGCTATAGATTAATTACTCCTGCTCATAAATCCTAGAGATTGCTCCTGGAATGAGCAGCTCCTATTGTCCCAGTTCTGTCTCCACAGAGTAATCAATCATTAAGGAAAGGCAAGATCAGAGTGTCACTAGCTAGGAAGGAAGTGCTAATGCAAACCACCCCGTGATGATTCTGTAATCACAGGGCTATTGTTGTCTCTGGGTAAAGATGTCTGTGTGCTGCAAGTATAGACATCCCTTTATCTCATCGGCTTTCCACACTGCCATGACATCTCTGAAGAATGTCAAAGGGAGAGCCTCTCTATGAACTTACCAAATGTGCCTCAATAAATCTGAGTTTACTTTATTAGCAAAATTTCATTTGGCTCTGCTCTATCAGTGTCTCATGGCCTCACTACTTTGTGCATACTATTGAGTTATAAATAGCAAACATGCAGGACTATAAAATGGAAACTGGAATTCATCCAGGAAACAGACGAGTGTAGTACTCTAGGCTAGGCCATCACTGAATTACAAAGTACAGACTCCATTGA
The DNA here is from genome assembly GCF_014885135.2 of Alexandromys fortis. Classification (NCBI taxonomy): domain Eukaryota; kingdom Metazoa; phylum Chordata; class Mammalia; order Rodentia; family Cricetidae; genus Alexandromys; species Alexandromys fortis. The sequence goes on from NW_026068002.1 coordinate 1,962,667, forward strand.
GCATGACAAAGCTACGGTTGTTATCTGTGCCTCTAAGCTTAGCTGTACTGATAGACATAATCCTGAAATAAACACTCTGGTAAAGGTTGGAAATAATGAAGAGGGAGTTTGTGAATGAAGAATTTAAAGCAATGCAATCAGAATTTGCCTTCTTGAAGGTTACTTTTTAGTCAAAAAGATAAACACTACCTACACAATTCTAAAAAGGTATAGTGTCAAATGTTATGGTGTTTGTTCTATTTTGGAATATAATTCTGAGGAGGAAAAGATCAAGTTAATATACAATGTTGAAAAGGTTTGAATAGATTTAATGGGATTCCCAGTGCATTTAGTAAAAAAAATTAAATAGTGGAATTTGATATTCAGGAATACTTTGAGACAAGGGAGATTGCTCAATGGGTAATGTTCTTACCATAGAAGTACAAAGGCCTGAATTCAAATCCCTACAGCTCATATAAATCCAGAAAGGGTAGTGTAGTAATTGTTGTTTGCTGTGGGATAATGCTTTTGTACACTGTAAAGATTTGTCACTCATAATGGGTTAATAAAATGCTGAGTGGCCAGTAGCCAGGCAGGAAATACAGGTGGGCAACGAAACTAGGAGAATTCGGGCAAGAGTAAGGCAGAGAGTCAGTCACCAGCCAGACACCAAGGAAGCAAGATGAGAATACCTCACTGAGAAAAAGTACCAAGTACCTTTGCTAAACAAAGATAAGAACTGTAGGTTCATTTAAGTTGCAAGAGCTAGTTAATAATAAGCCTGAACTACTAGGACAAACAGTTTACTACTGATATAAGCCTCTATGTGTCTTTGGGGGGGCTGAACAGCTGCCAGACCAGGCAAGACAAAAGCTTAAGTCTACAGTTGTTTTTTTCTTTCTTTCAAGTCTTTTCTCTTTTGACTATCTGTGGGCCAGCCACCCAGCTCCCAAATAAATCACATGGAGATTTACTCTTTCTTATAAATGCCTGGCCTTAGCTTGGCTTATTTCTAACCAGCTTTTTTTAACTTAAGTTATCCCATCTACCTTTTGCCTCTGAGCTTGTATCTTTCAATATACCTTTCCTTCCTTCTTACTCTGTGGCTTGCTGTGTAGCTGGGTGGCTGGCCCCTCACATCCTCCTCTCCTTCTCTTATTTTGCTCCTTATCCTCTCTTCCCAGATTTCTTCTCCTATTTATTCTCTCTGCCTGCCAGCTCCACCTATCCCTTTTCCTGCCTTGCTATTGGCTATTAAACTCTTTATTAGACCAATCAGTATTTTATATAGGCAAAGTAACACAGTTTCACAGTTAGAAAAATACAACATAAAAGAATGCAATACATGTTTGCATTATTAAACAAATGTTCCAAGGCAT
>NW_026068002.1:1964627-1985781 GCF_014885135.2 Alexandromys fortis
CACTACCATCACACCAAAACAAAATATACATAGTAAAGTTAATATAACACCTTCCCAGGGTTGTCTAAACAACATCTGAACAGTCATAATTGACTTTCTAGATATCTCAATGCAAGAAAGTTGGATGACATGCTGGATAGTCTCAACTTTCCACCAAGAATCTGAAAAGCAACTAACCTCGAGCGCAACATTTTCCCTTCAGTGCTCTGACAAACACAGATGACCGCACCGAGCCTCGGGAAGTTCCCTAACAGCAGACAGACAAGAACAGAGGACCTGCATGTTCGTGGCTCAGGCTACAGCACAGTAGTGACACTCTGAAAGTCATCACTTCCATCTGTTATCTTGTTTTAACTATCAAATGAGAAAAGTCATCTGGCATCTGCTTCGGTAGATGAATTCATAAATCACACAGTGGTAGAAGGTACTTAGGTATTTTTGGCATCTGGTGCGAGATGAGAAACCATTATTATCAAGACTATTTTCTATGTTGGGGCCCAGAAGAACACTCTCCCTTCTTGGGACTATGTTCCCCGGGGTCTTTAATAAAAGTTATTTAACATATAGCTTCTGTAGATTCTAGGTCTGGTAAGTATGTCACATGTCTATCAGTACCTGTTGTTGAGATAAGAAGTAAGAACTTTAGGCATGGGGCCAAGAAGAACCTACCACCACCATGACACCCTAGTCACCTGGTCCAAGAAGAGGAAGCTACCCTAAGATCCAGGAAATATGAAAGAGGTGCCTCCATCCTTCACTAGATAGATGCTACTTTCTGACTGTGCCAGGGATGCCCTGACCTATGGTACCCAAGCAGAAGAGAAAGGTACTACACCTACAACCAGAGCAGGTACACACAAAAAAAAAAAAAACTGGAGAATCACCCAAAGGCAAACCTCTTTATCTGGCCTGTTTACAGCTGCAGGCACAGTAGAAATCTCCCTGTCCTGTTGAACACACACATCTGAGCTGGTTCCCTTGTAGTCAGATCACCAGTAGGCTGGAAGACAGACACCATTTGTGCACTGACAAAGAAAAGGTTGCATCTTATTTTTTACTTTTGATACAAGGTCTCATGATGTTCCCCCGAGGATGGCCTCAAATTTTATAATTATCATATTTCAACAGCCTTCAGAGTTCTGGGATTACAGGCATAATTCTTTAATCCCTTTCTTCCTCTCTGCATCCACATATCAGTTTTTTTTTCTATTTTAGAACATAGTGTATGTAGAATTATACTGAATCTTTGTTGTAATGCTTCTCTCATTCAGCATAACATTTCTGACATTCATTAGAATGCTTGCATGAATCAGCAGCTTATCCTTTTCGGGGCTATACTAGTTCACTGCATGAACATACTGTACTTTGTCTTGTTGATAGCCACACAGCTTGTTTCCAGCTCAGAATTATTATAGATAAAACTGCAATTAACACTGGCTATAAGTCTTTTTGTTCCTCTATGTCGGGACCTAGAAGCAAAATCACTGGGTCACAAGTGGCAGATTATGCGTCTATCTTAGTTTTATAAAAAAAAAAAAAAAAGTCAGACCTTTATCCAAATTGATTGTTTCATTTCTCATTCCTAACAAGGATGTGGGAGAGTTCTGCTTGTTCCAGTTCCATCAACACCAAGGCCAGCAGTCTCCACATGTGTTACATTCTAATAGAGGTTCCTTTTCTTTTGTTTCTCTTCTCAATGATGTTGATAGATTCTGGGACCAAAATATAACTCCACAGATTACACCGGCATCTCATGGACAGTACAGAACAGAGAAAGAAAACAAGCGACAAGTCTTCCTAATACTCTTCAATTAGATTTTGCTCTATAGCACTTTCAGGAATGCTCATTATGTGTTTCTGAGAGCATGTTGAGGAAGGCATACTAGACACATCTCAGATGTATAATTTGTATTTTATTTTTCCTTCAAAACAAAAAGTCAGAGAATACTGTGCAAAGGGTTATTGCCAAAATTGTATCTCAACAGGGAATGCTGGGAAAAACAGGAGAGTGATTCAGACATTAAGGAACATTACTACTTATTTGTCCATCTTGTATGCAATCACTCTCAATGCTTGAAAAGTTAAGCAAGATTACAAAATATGGCATTTGATTCTATGTTTCTGCTGAAAATACAGAGAGCCTGGATGTATGGGAATCATCATTACCCTCAGAGGAAATAGTCATTTGTTATCTGAGGTAAATACAAGTAAAAAATTCTCTAATGATGTCCAAAATATCTCAGTAGAAAAGTCTCTACTTGTCATATTTACCAGTGATTTTTCCAAGGAAAAAAATTATTAAATATTTTTCTAAATTATGGTAATATGTCACCAATTTCATAAGTTAAAAACTTCCGGAATGTCTGAGTGTCCTATTCCTGGAGTTTATGGGCATCTCATTTCTTTTACAATAAGATCAATACACTCACTAGAACACCTCTCTTCTAGACATTGATCTCTTAACGAGAAATAAGTACCATGAATCTGTCTCACGTTTATAAGCAGAACCCCATATTAATTATTACTCTAGAGCAAGTGCTGAGCGACCACGAACCCACCAGGAATGTAGACAGCACATCCAGAATTCACTAAGTCCATTGCACCTCCCTTTATCTCTCCCTCAGAAGACTGGACTAGTCCGTGGGCTCAGGGGTTTTCTTTCCCTGTTTGTGAAAAGGAGTAGTTGAAATGTAAGTCTGATCTTCTTCTTGCCATCAAAGCACACTAGCAGCTGCACACAGACTGAGAATAGAGGGAAGATCCTTGCCATAGTCTTCCAGACCAATGGGAGGAGCCTATGAATCCCTCTGTGCCTCCATACCATTTGCCCCCAGGATGCTATACTGTAGCCACATGAGCCTTCTCAAAAACCCAGTGGCAAAAGAAATTGACTATTTAATTCAAAATAAATAGAGGAAATAGATAACAATTTTAACTATTTTTCAGTTGATATCCTTTAGTTTTTATAATACTCTTTAAAGACAATATGTTTATATTACTATTTTATGTGGGCAATACACCAGCAAGTAACACAGTTGATGACCAAGACTCTAAACAATAATGAGGTGTTTTTCTCCTTCAGTGGCAAAGCTCATAACTAGAGTTGACCCTAACCTCAATTGAGCAGATGAATAGCTATCTTGGCCGTTTGCCAAATTTATAAGCATTTCAAGAGCCTAAACACTGAATGCAAGCAAGAATAAAGTGTTAATTTATGGAAGGTATTTCACTGCATCACAAAGACAGTGGAGTCTGTATACTCAGTTAACTTTAACTTCTATGTCTCCATGATCATTGACAAAATCTCATAGAAAAGCCCACTGAGTGAACCAAAACTAGAACAAAATTCATTAAAACCAAACCAGAAGTGAACCAAAAACCAACTTTTCTCACTGAGTTGTAGTCCTGGATATTTCAGAATGAGAACTCTGCTATCTCCTCAGTGTCTGTAACAGCCCCAAGGCCAGCGGCTCCATTGCCCTGTGAAGCCATTGTCGTGATCCGGCTGCTTGTCACACAAGAGAGGCGATGGGAACAGAAACAGAAACTGTCCAAAGGACCTCCAGCCCAGGCAGACTGTGTGAACACTCGTTCCAGTGACAGCATCAGCTTGAACTCCGGAGTCAAATCCTTCCACCATTCGTGTATTCATGCTTTCAGAAGAAGCAGAGCCAGGGCTTGCTGGTAAACACAATAGCCATCCCTTTCAAGATCCGAATGAGTGGGTATTCTTATTTCTTTTTCTACCAGCAAAGTATCTGCTCTCTATTTTTTTAAATGAATTCAAAGAAAACTGCTATTCCCTATTGCTTTGTTCAACACACCCCAGTAGCCTAGGGAACGAACAACTTTCTTTGTTCTAATACAATACAGCAGACAAAATTGCACAGTTCATTTTGAGCAGCCGCTTGTATAAACCAATAAAAAAAAAAGAACCACGTGTAATAGTTCATCTCTTCTATTTGGGATGAGAATTCTGCACCATAGCAGCGATTCAATCAGAAATCTCAATTAGGTAGTTAATCCTCAGAGAAATCTAAGCGTGTCTCATCCCTTAAAAATCAGTCATGGCTAATATTTCTTGAAAAGAAAGTCTGTTTTCCTAGTACAAGCAGTGAAGTCACCCAGCAAACAAGCCTTGCAAAAAGAACATAAAAATCACTGTGAAGTTTGGTGTTGAAGACTACTAAAACATTATCTCTAGTGGAATCCCTTCTTGACTCTCTACACTTTATGAACCTCAAAAATATTCTAAAACCTCCTTCTCCTCACATTTCCTACCAGCTAATTATTGTGTACTCTACCAAACAAAAGCATTTAAGCCAATGACCTTTGGGTGGTTTGCAAGGCCTTTGACGGTCTGGTTGAGCTTCCTGAGGACTGTGACATTTTGGAAAGGCTGACCACGACTATCCTCTCCAAAAAACATTCTCTCAGTAGTTTCTTCCTAATGTTAGCCACAATCAAGATTTTTTTCATGATCTTATAATATCTATTTGACTGTTGTGGTAGTTTGAATGCAATTGGTACCCGTGAGTTCAGAGGGAGTGGCACTATTAGGATGAATTGACTTTGTTGGAGTAGGTATGGCCTTGATGGAGGAAGTGTGTCACTGTGGAAGTGGATTCGGAGATTTCATAGATGTTCAAGCCACATCCAGTGTCTCAGTTCACTTCCTATTTCCTGCAAATCAAGAAGTAGAAGTCTCAGCTCTGTGTCCAGCACCACATCTGCTAGCAGGCCACCGTGTCCCAACATGGTGATGATGATAATGGCCCAACCTCTGAGACTTTAAGCCACCCTGTTAAATGTTTTCCTTGATAAAAGTTGCTATGACCATGGTGTCTCTTCACAGCAATAGAAACTCTAACTAAGGCAGGGTGCATATTCTATTAGTTGAACTCCACCACATGGTTACACTCATTGCATTTAAGAACGGACACCTTGAAACAGTTTATCTGTGAAACAAGGAGGGAAAGTCAGTAAGATTAGTAAACACATTTAAATATATTCATTTGAGGTATAGATTTCCATTTTAAGATTGTTATGTTAATCGCAGAACGTTGCTATTCATTTTTAATAACTTTATTTCCTCTTAGGGACATGAGAGCTTTGTAATTCTGACAGATCAACTTCTTGGCAGTGAGAGCAGAAATCTCTCCTCTTGGTAATATTAACTGTGCTCAGAGACTAAGAGCCACGCATCTCTGCTATCTTGTTGTCAACCTCCAAATTCTCGGTCTTTATTATCTTTAATAATCTCTACTGTTCTTCATATATTCTTCCAGGCAAGTGAAATAAAAGTATTTATCTTCTTTTCCCTTGATGGTTTATGCTCATTATAGGTATTTTTATTCTGTTTTCATCTCATGTCTTTCACAATAGATTTCCCCAGTTTTCTTTTTAATTATTTCTTACCCAGGCAAAGTCAAAGTGAGGTATTATGAACTCATGTTAAATTTAATGTGTGCACAACTATATGAATCTCTGTGGGAGAAAGACAGAGACAGTTGAAAACAGAGAAAGGGATAAATGCAGAACTAGCACAAGCCTCTTCATTGGTGGGTTGCATTGCTGGGTGACCCCACATAGATTCAGATACCTGTTGGGAAATATTATTTTAAAATGTGTGGTTTTTCTTTCTATTGCATTCGTTTAACTCTGTGAAGCTGTGTTACTGTGCCTGTCTAAAACATCTGATGGCCTAATAAAGAGTTGAACGGCCAATAACAAAGCAGGAGTTGCCGCACCAGTGCAGCCTGGATGCCCAGACTGGAGGGGGGGGAGGGGTGCCAGAATTGAGACCTGGAGGCCTCTTTTCAGGTGGAAGAGCAGAAACCTTTGTTTTGTCCTGAGCTAAAACCTTGTATACCTTTAGGCAGCTGGCCCAAGAGCTGCTAGATCAGGGCATCGTGTACTGGGAATGCTTCTGTGGAAAACCACCAGCCAGAAAGAACACAAACATCCTTGTCAATTACAGTCAATTACAGAGTACAAGAAAGTTCCACTGTGGGTCAGGGTAGTGAGGGAAGTCAGATCACAATGAGAAGTAATAGGTGGGAAAGAGGAGAAATCTGGGAGAATAGGGATCGGGTACGAGAAAAAAAAAAAGAGAAAGACTTCAAAGGACAAGCACCCAACCACCGAGTCACCCAGCCACACAGTCAGACACAGAGTAAGAAGGAAAGCAAAGGTATTCAGGAATAGAGAAAGATAAAAGCCTGAAGCCAAAGATAAATAGGATAATTTAAGTTAAGAAAAGCTGGCAAAAAAAAAAAAAAAGTCAAGCTAAGGTCAGGTATTCATAACTAAAACTAAGCTTCTGAGTGTTATTTATTTGGGAGCTTGGTGGTAGACCCCCAAAACATCAAAAGACTAAAGATCCAAAAGACTAAAAATCACACAACATACACCATATATCGGACCATGCCATATCTGCACATCCTTAGGTCACAGGCCCTGCTGTTGAAGGAATGGTCTCAAGGATTCCATCCAGAGTTTCCATCTCAGCTTCTCTGTGAGCTTTCCTATGAACTGCCAGGATTTGGTTGTCATTCAGTTTAATTATTTATTTTTATGTGCATGGGGATGTTGCCTGTATGTATGTCTGTGTACTACATGCATGCCTAGTGTCCTCAGAGGTCAGAAGAGGAAATAAGGCCCTCTGGGACTAGAGTTATAAATGGTTGTGAGCTACCATGTAGGTTCTGAGAATCAATTTTAACTTGATTTTTAGCTTCAAAGTTTTGTCACCATTTTCTCTTTATGATCTTTCTGGAGGTGCTTGTCCTTCTCTGTAGAGTAGCTTTGATGGACAGCGCAGAGAAGGAAGCATTTGTGTTCATTCTGCTGTGCTGGACCGCAAGAACAGGGGCATTGCTTTCTTTACTCCTGTTGTTAGATTGTCTCTATCACTGGTTTTTTTTTTTTAAATATTTTTCACATTTTTAAAAATTATAATATAATTACATCATTTTCCCCACCCCTTTCTTCCCTCCAACCCTTTCCACACAACCAGGTTTCTCCTTCTTTTAAATTCATGGCCTCTTTTTCTCACACACACACACACACACACACACACACAAACACACACACACACTTCTAAAAGCATAAACACAGCCTTCTCAGTCTAGACATTACCTGCGTCTATGATCCCAGGGATGCCCAGTTGGTACTGGATAGCCAACGGCAGGCCCCAGGGAAGCTCTTCCCTGCAAAGACTGTTTCTCCTGCTCTCAGCATTCACCATTTATCTGTAGCTCTTTGGCTAAGGCTGAAGCCCTGAAAGCTTTCCCCCGTTTTAAGTCTTTCCACTCTAACCAACATCTAACCTACTCTCCCGAGAAGATCGTGTATTTTCTAACTCCCAGCACTTTGCTGGTGATGCAGTGCATTTTGTCTTTCCTGTAGTTTAGAACACCTGAATCCTGTTCTGTTTCCCCGGGGCTGACCTTTGCAAGTTCATCAGATTTATCTGCATCTGCATCTTTCTGTAAGTGTAAGGAATGAATCATATCTGCATTTTCCCAAAACAAGCAAAACCACTTAACACTTCATCATCCTAGAATATTTAATGTCATAAATTGTGGGATTTCTGTTCCAGATAAGTCGTTATTACATTTTTATGTTACATACCAAAGATTAATATGATAACTCAACTTATCACTGGTTTATTTACCTATCAATTGTTCAAACTCGGGTTTTACTCTTTTCTAATTCAGTGCTCCAATTGTTGCAGTATATCCTTAACTCAATCTCTTGCAAAACTATCATAAATGCTAATCTTCCAGAGTATTAGCAAATCTGAAAATCCCTCTTTTTATGACCATCTCATACATAAATGAGTGTTGGGCTGGATTTAGAATTCCGAAATTACTTTATCTCAGGATTTGGGTGATAGTTTCTTTTCTTATAAGCATCCAGTGTCTTAAAACTTCTTCATCTGAAGCTTTTAGGATTTTCTCTTAAGGTTCTAACCATGAACACATTAAGAGGCATCTACATATATAAGCCTTTAAGACATTTCTCCTGCTGAAGACCCAGGAGGATATGTCATTCTTTGACCCAGAGAAATTCCCTCTCTCCATTTCTAACCCCTGTTGTACCTCTGCTAGTCTCCTTCTGCAGCATAATGAACTACCCCAAAGTGCCATGGAGTAAAACAATGTTTCTTTGCTTCTCTGTTCTCTAATTCCATGAGTTATTTTGTTGGCTGCTTCTGGAAACATGATGGGACTTCCGGGTTCCATTCCAATGTGGAAAGAGGAATTAGTGGAAAGAGGTAATTAGGTTTCCAGATGATTTAGGCACCTTCAAATGATCTAAATCTTACCCAACTTCTAATTGTGCCTATGTCCTTGTACTAGTGCACATATGTTTCATTTAGTGATTAGCATATATAAAGGAATTAAATAATTGATGCTTAAAATGCATGAATAAAATTTAAGTTTAAACCCCCACCCTGCATCATGGCTTCTATAATTTGAGGACCTGACAGAAGATAATCTGTAAGAGTCTACTTGTTTATATTCCACTAATCTCCTCAAAAACCATTTAGTTAGCTAATATTCGCTGAATACTTACTACATGGCAGCTACATTCCTCAGATATATAGCTCCACTAAAGACAAGACAGATTAACCAGGCGGTGGTAGTGCACGCCTTTAATCCCAGTACTCAGGAGGAAGAGGCAAGTGGTTCTCTGTGAGTTCGAAGCCAGCCTGGTCTACAAGAGCGAGTTCCAGGACAGGCTCCAAAGCTACAGAGAAACCCTGTCTCAAAAAAAAAAATTAATTAATTAAATAAATTAAAAAAATTTAAAAATCACAGTGTCTATGTTCTACTAGAAGAGGTACATAATGAACAAATGAACCAATTTTCTGCTATATAGGCTTTCATCAGGGAGAAAAATAAACCTAGGTGAGGGATCGTGGTATGACAAGGACAGCTATTTTAGACAGTGACAATCTCTTTGAAGAGTTAACTGCCCAACAGAGCACTGGATGAAGTGAATGAACAAAATAATTTCATTCCTGTTATCACCATGGTAGAGATGTGTCTCGGCTTTTAAATTACATAGCCAGGTCTTTAAAAAATAACTTAGAGTTAAATTTCAACAACGAAAATAAAGAATGTAGCACATGGAACTCTAAATTAATATCCAGAGCCATTCTGTTAAAAACATAAATGGTTACGTGATCGAACACTAGTAATCAAAGGAAAGAAGCTATCAACTTGAGAGTGGGAAGAGACATGAAGGGGTTCAAGGGAGGGTACCTAGAAAAGGGTACCTAGAGGAGATTGGATGGAGGAAAAGGAGAAAGTGATGTAATAATTAAAAATATATTAAAAATTAATCACCTTTCAATAAGAAAATACCACAGAGGGGGCTCTTGCTCAATAGACACTGAGTTTCTTACAGGTCTGGAAGCTGTAAAGCCACAATTGAGGTGTTGGAAGTTTTGGTTTCTGCTGATGATCTCCTTTTTGATATGTCTTCATGTGGCCTTTCCTCTTTCTGTACACAGATAAAGGAAGCATGTGCTCTCTGTAGCCACTTCTAATATGGGCACTAATCCTCTCAGACAGGGCATGACCCTTATGACCTCATTCACTTCCTTAAAGGCCCCACTTTCACAAAGTAGAGCTATACTATCAGTCCATAAGAGCTTTATACCTTGGAAGTGGCATACATGAAATTTCAACCCAGCGTTATCAGGTTGTAAAGCTCGTTCATTGTCTCCATGACACAAAATAGCACCCAACTGAAAAAGATACCCAGTAGACAAAACAGAATAATGTATTTGAAAAGCTTTGTATTGTATTAATGCATTGTGGAAGCATAAAACAATGATATTACTCCCAGGAATGTTGCTATTTCTGATAACTTAAAAATCTCTAGAAGCACTACAGTTTCGCTTTATACCTTTGGGTACAATAAATCAGTGTTAACAAGTAAGAGACCAATATAAAACAATTTAATATTTATTAAGAAAATGCTAATATGTAGCATGTTGGAATGATAGTCTCCAGGCATAGGTAACACACACATACACACACACACACACACACACACACACACACGCACAGGCGCGCGCGCACACACACTGCCGGGGTCCCCTACTCTCCTGCATGCTGCTAATAGGAGATATTTATCCTTTATCTCCCAAGAGTCTCAACCTCTAATATGATCAGAAGGGTAGATAGAATTTCAACAGATGAATTCGGCAGTGGGAGAGGAACAAACATTTAGTCCATGACATTTCTCATAGGGAAAATGAAGTTGCCTGCTTCTTGGAAGACTATAATAGGAAGCCATGAGACTTAATCCGTCCCCATTAACTTGTTTTATAGGCTTTGTGCAGTATACTGTAGAAAGGTGAATAAGTTGCCTGTTGTTTAAAACGTGGATATCTCATAGAATCTAAATTCCCAGCTTTTGAGGGGCTGAGGGTGTGGCTCGGGTTTGCAAAGTGCTTGTCCATCATGTACAAGGTCCTGGGTTCAATTTGAAGAAGCTGATAAACAAGGTACGGCGGTGTGTGGTACCATAAACCTGCGATGATAGTACTGAGGATTTGGAGGTAGAAGAATCAGAAGCTCGAGGCTATTCTTGGTTACACGGTGGATTCCAAGCCAGCCTGAGCTACACGAGACCTCATTCAAAAAGGGGACAGGTGGGGCTGAAAACAGCAGAATTTCATTCTTTCGTGGCAAAGCCTAGTTAGAGCTAAGGAGCTGCGTACTGCAGCATTTCCTTTTTTTTTATTCACCTTGTTTCTGTGGACATTTGACTTATGCTTTTTCCAATGCTTATATTTTAAGTTATGATCTCAGATCTCCTCACTTTCCTACTTTACCACTTTAATATTTTTTCCACATGTGTCATTCTCAGAGTGGCGACTGAAATATGTGTTCTTTATAAGAACTCACTGTAGGCCATGGCTGTCTATCAATGGATAATGATTCTTTCCATGCCTATGTCCAAAGATGTCTCTTTAGGTGCAAAAAGACACTCTTGCTTGTTCCCGGCTGCCCAGACTCCTGAAATAATCACACAGAAACTATATTATTTAAATCATTGTTTGGCCCATTAGCTCTAGCTTCTTATTGGCTAACTCTTACATATTAATTTAACCCATCTCCATTAAGCTGTGTATCACCACACGGCAGTGGCTTGCTGACTGTATGTAAGACTGCATGTCTGTCTCTGGCAGCGGCTCCATGGTTTCTCCCTGATTCTGCCTTCTTTCTTCCAGCATTCAGCTTAGTTTTCCCTGCAAGTTCTACCTTGCTTTAGGCCAAGCCAGTTTCTTTATTCATTAACCAATAAAAGCAACACATAGACAAAAGGACCTCCCATACCACAAGCCAAGACCATCTCACATCTGACTGCACAGGAGCTAGTTAATTTCTTTCATATGAATGGACCCAGGCCAACCTTAAGCATCTCTTCCTCTTCCTTAAGCATCACCCTGTCACTAGCATTGTGTCTATCAAAAAGCTTGTTCTTTCCAATTTCCTTTCCACATGATCACTTTGCCACTGTGTGGTCTTATGTCTAAACAATAGCAACATGGCAACCTGTCAAATGTGATCCTGAGTCTGGACTCACTGCAACAACAGATGCTTCTGATTACCAGGGAAATCAGAATGACAATAGCTGTACATCAAGTTCAAGATCACAGAATCCTCAGTATGCAAGTAGAATGTCTCAGGAACTGTGCAATACTTTATGACACAAGGATAAGTGTCTGCTTGAAAAGGAAGACATGATTTCATGCAAGCAACTTTTTCCTACTGTGTCATCAAGGGCAAGGACACTGGATATCTGTGTGTGGAAATAGATGTGACTGAGTGATAATGATCTGCTCAAAAGCCTTGTGTTCTCTTCTGACCTTGCTTGTCCTTTGTTAGTGACTCACACGGAAGGTTCTAGCAGGTAAGAAAACCTCTAGTCAGCTTTATTCCCAGGATTTTGCAAAGCATGACTAATGTCCAGTAAAAGGAAGTTTTTCATTATAATTTATTTGAGGCAAGTAGAAAGAAAGACACTGATGGTGTCCAAATCTTTCTCTCCCCCTGAAAAGCCAGACATCCCAATGTGAGGGCGTGCACATTGAAAATTTTCCTTTGTATCTAAAAGAGCTGACCATCTGTTCCCTCCTCACAGCGCTGACTTATGCTAGAGACTGAGGGTATGAGATTCACTGGGTGATGGAGACAAGAGGATTGATTGTATAAGTGTCTGATGGTGGCCTGGACATCTATAGCATAAGATATCCGCATGCTTAAAAATAAATCACCCTCTGACAGGCAGTAGTGGCGAATGCCTTTAATCCCAGCACTTGGGAAACAGTGGCAGGGGGATCTCTGTGAGTTCTAGGCCAGTCTGGTCTACAGGGAAAGTTCCAGGACTGGCTCCTTAGCTACTGGGAAACCTGTCCCCCAAATCCAAAAATAGATAGATAGATGATAGATAGATAGATAGATAGATAGATAGATAGATAGATAGATAGATAGATAGATGATAGATAGATAGATGATAGATCACCCTCAATCATAAGATCCTAGTGGTCATACAATATAAAGAGTCTAACCTGTTTTTATTTGTGTGACCACTTACAGAACCTTGTAATAACTACTAGGAAATAAAACTACATTGGTACAGAAATTAGGAAATTCCATTTCCCACAAGTCCTAGGAATGAATCATCATTTGATTTTATCAAAACCCATCCAAAAAATCCTAAAGAAAAATCTAACATTGAGGTGTTTTATTAGTTTTTTATTATTTTGTTTTTATTTTCATCATCCAATGTGTTTCTCATAGAAGTCTTTCACATAAGTATAGGGTTTTTTTTTTTTAACTTAGATAGTGTGGCGGTTTAAATGAGAATGGACCCCCATAGATTCATGTATTCAAATGCTTGGTCCCCTGCTGGTGGAAAGATTAGGAGGCCCTGTTGGAAAAGGTGTGTCACTGGTCGAGCAGTTTTGAAGTTTCAAAAGCCCAAGAATTCCTAGTTAGCATTCCTCCCACAACTCATCTCTCTGATAGGTAGACAGACAAACAGAAAGACAGACAGGCAGACAGAAATGATGGTAGATATAGATAGATGATAGATAGATAGATAGATAGATAGATAGATAGATAGATAGATAGATAGATAGATAGACAGACAGATGAGTTATGGTGTAAGCTCTCAGCTACTATTGCAGCACAATGCTTGTCTGCCTGCTGCCATATTCCCCACCATGATGGTCAAGGACTCTAACCCTCTGAAACTGTGAGCCCCAAATGAATTTTTTCTTCTATAAAGTGCCTTGATAATGGTGTCCTATCACTGTAATAAAAAGTAAAGAGACAAATGGCATACATCTATACATAAAACAACATACAAAGTCATATCACACAGAAATAAGGATGATTTTTCTTTTGGGTATTTTCTTTCAATCTTTTGTACGAAGTTTATATTTTTCTCTATATATTATTGGATACACTACATTTTTTCAGTCAGCATTTTGAGGTCCAGAATATTGTTTTATTGTATAGTTGCATTTGAATTATTCATTATCATTGTTTGAACATTTAGGTTATTTCCAAAGCTTGGCTATTGGTTTGTAGTATATCCAAAAAATTTGATGGAATTTAACAGTTTACACTTAAGAACTTGTGTATATTTATGTGCATGTCTTATACATACATATGTGTTGTGAATATATGTCTTCATGTTTCCACAGTACGTACTTTACTGACTGAATCATCTTTCTACCCCTAGTAAGAACTTCTTTAGATGCTTGATATTTATTGCTAAACTGTTCATTTAAAAAAAAAAACACATTATAATGATCAAGTCTGTTGAGGTTTATTTTATTTTCCAAAATTTTTACTAACTTCTGAGGCCCCTCCAAAAATAAGTATTTAATTACTTTAATGTCCCAAATTACTCAGAATTCTGGACTTTCTCCACATTTCTTCTCTTGAATTTTTTCTCAGAACTGTTTTTCTCTTTGCCGTGACTATGAACTCATGAATATTGCTCTATCATCATCATAGTCTTGTGCTATGTTGACAATCTTAAGTAGATAAGTAGATAAGACACTGGAAATAAGCCCTCGCTATCAGACAATGCACAGTGATTACCTCCAGATGACCCTTACAATGATTTTGACAATTTACAAGTCCCATTGGGAATTTGGTTGAGTTTTCATAAAACATATAAATTATTTAAAATCTACAGTCTTCTTGCCAGGAATAGGTTTTATTTTCTTATGTTCTTTTGTATGCCTTTGTAAAATTTTCTTCATTACACAAACAGCAAACTCTATGAAGAAACCCCTTGTGAGTTTCACATATGAAGAATTCTTGTCACTGGAATACCTTTCATTTTTTTTCTACATAATTTTGGTAGTACTTAAGAAAACTACTGACTTTTTAAGTATTTATTCTGTGGCAAAATAAAATTTTGGGTTCATTTTCTCCTGTTTCTAGAAACAAAATCAAGTTGTCTATAACTCTAATGCTCTTATAATTTACAACACTTATGTATTATTTTGTGTCCTATACTGTTGCTGAAAACAATCGCAGGAGTGAAACATGATTTCAATGCTAAATATAATTTTAAGAATGATTTTACTTCATCCAGGTCTAGTAAGGTGGGTGGTCCTTGGACTTCCCACAGAGCAGGGAACCCTTATTGCTCTTTGGGCTGATGAGGGAGGGGGACTTGACTGGGGAAGGGGGAGGGAAATGGGAGGTGGTGGCGGGGAGGAGGCAGAAATCTTTAATAAATAATTAATTTAAAAAAAGAATGATTTTACTACCCACGTGTGTAGAATATTTTCTAGAGTATTATTTTCTGTAATATAATACAGGTGCTGTGATAGATGTCTTCAGAAGGATATCTCTACAGCTGGATAGCCTAGTTCAAGAGGCCTATTGAAATATAGTGAGTAGCATGACCAATAAAAACCCAGAGACAGATATAGGGGTTCAACCTGAAGGCCAGAAAAGCACCCTAAAAGCCAAGTGTGGTGGTGTAATCCCAGTACGTAGAAGCAGGGAGGTCAGCAGTTCAAGGTCACCCTCAGCTGCATAAAAAATCTGAGTCCACTATGTTCAGCGAGACCGGTTTTAACCCAGGCTTTTTCAGACCCAGGCCAGTTGGCCTTGGTGAGTTCCCGATAGAACATCCCCCTTGTCTCAGTGTATGGGTGCACCCCTCGCGGTCTTGAGTTCCTTGCTTGTGCTCTCTCTCCTTCTGCTTCTGATTTGAACCTTGAGATTTCAGTCCGGTGCTCCATTGTGGGTCTCTGTCTCTGTCTCCTTTCATCGCCTGATGAAGGTTAATATTCAGGAAGAAGCCTATATGATTTTCTTTGGGTTCTCCTTCTTATTTAGCTTCTCTAAGAACCCGAATTATAGACTACTGAGACCTCAAGAACAATGGCAATGGGTTTTTGATCCTACTGTACCTATTGGTTTCGTGGGAGCCTAGGCAGTTTCGTGGATGCTAACCTTACTAGACCTGGATGGAGGTGGGTGGTCCTTGGACTTCCCACAGGGCAGGGAACCCTGATTGCTCTTTGGGCTGATGAGGGAGGGGAACTTGATTGGGAGAGGGGGAGGGAAAGGGGAGACAGCGGTGGGGAAGAGACAGAAATCTTTAATAAATAAATNAAAAAATCTGAGTCCAAACTATACTGTGAGATCTAACTTCCACACCAAAAATTCAGGTAACAAACTCTAGAAAGACAAAAAAAAAAAAAAAAAAGAGTATACTCTTAAAATGGAGGTATTCAAAAAATGGGATCCCTTACAAACTATAAAACAGATCTGAACATCCATCCAGCGGTGGTTAAGATAGACCACCATTACAGTGCCATCTCCTCTCGCAGACTTTATTTCTGTTATCCACTTGTGTGCTCTCTGAAGAGCCTCATACACAAGTGTTCGCTAAAAATCATTCACATTAAAATAGAAATAACATCATAACAGCCTACCTATTTTCATAGACTAAGTTTTGAATAAATATATCCTAAAATTTGAACATATAAAAGGAAGTTGTTGCCTGGGATTTTACCTAGTTAGTAGAGTGCTTCCCAACCATGCACAAGGTCCAGGGTTCAGTCCCCAGTTCTGGTAATAAATAAATGAATAGTATTAAAAAGCAAACTAGTTTGCTAAAAAGAGCAATAAAACTTGGTTCGTCCATCCATCTCTGTAGCATAGGGTCAGTCAACAAATGTCTATTAGGATGGACAGGAAGTATCAACAGACAGAGGTAAAAGAAGAAAACAATTTTCTAATCAATTTCACCTAGTTGAGAAACACATTTATGTTGAAACATGCATTGATTTTCCAAATATTGACATTGGAGAATGTGCTGTTTAGGATTGTACTTTTCATTCCCAACAAAGAAACCTCTTGAGGAAATAGATAATAAAAGCTATAGCGCTTTATGCCTTTCTCATTCAAGACTAATGTTCACCCTGGATCGTCTCACGTTACAAAATCTCCCTGAAAAGCCTCTGCCAACAAAACATCCTAAAAGCCAATAACAGCAAAAATGTATCTGTGTGGACAGAAACCTGCCTATCTTGAGCAATCTATGCACAATTATCAGTAACACATTTCAATAAAATTCCTATAGTTAGTTCCTATGTCACCTTGTGGCTAGCATAAGCTTTTCTTAATCAACAGGTGTCAAAATTAGTAATTTGCCCCAAAATACAGAACTACAACATAGTTTACAAAGCAAAGAATTATTTATGTGTCAGTTTTGATATACTTGCAACAGTTGGTGATCATGTGACTGTTTGATCCTGGATGTGACAACAGGAAAGAATAAATGGCAATCATGATGGTAAATTAATGATGGTAACAAGAAACTCTGCCCTTTACTGGAAATTTTTGAAATATTCCCTTCTCTCAGACACAAACACCATTCTATGTCTGTTGATTGATATGAAATGAAAGATAGAAAAGTAGTGTTCCAGAAAACAAAACCCAGGATAAATAAGTCATGAAGATCCTTTACCTCCCTGGACAGTCTACCCTGGTGATGAAAGATGGCACGGGGGGTGCATGAGATCCATTGTTCAAGTGGCATGTATTGTTTATGGGCAGGATGACCCTGTCCCGCTGAATAGATTATGCATCTGGCTCATGAGAAAAAGTTAGTCTGTGAGAAGAGGCCATGGAAGCTAGCATCCAACTCATGCAGGTTATCCAGGAAATGAGGGCAAAAATCAACAGACTAGAGGAAGAGAATCATACCCTCCGTGTGAAGCTGACTTCGGTTAACCAGATGGCCTCTGGCTCAGAAAAGGAATCCAAAGATGAAAGGGAAGAAGCAGAGTATGGGCAAACTCCAGGAGCCCTTCCTCATGGTGTTCCCACTGATTCTCCAACAGCTGTGCAGGAACAAGGTACCGAACATATGCGGCTCTTCTGGGCTATGCTTACGTTTTCAAGTATCTCCCAAATGACTGATTTGTTGGGTTGCTACAACAAATTCATCGTTTGGCACTTGCAGTGATAGGTTTCAGCCTCTTCCTTCTAGTAGATGAACTTTAAATCTCTAGTCAAAATTCCCTTTAGGTTCTTTAAACCCTATATTTCAATAACAATAAAATGACTCTGAGTGTACCAGGAAAGCTAAAATCAGATGTGTAAAACATCAGTCACATTCATAAATTTTCTTCCATTTTGACTTTAAGTATATAAATTCTGCAAATGTAGAACAATGAAGGTGCATGTAGATTGGTATGATCATTTATCAATCAATGAATAACCATGGAATAGTTTTTTAAGTGGGTTAGCCTGTGGATCAAAATCAGATAAATGTGGTTCTCGATGATCTGTTACTCAGTCACTTGACTCTGGGCTCCATATTAAACCTCTTGAATCTTCTCCACCTGGAGGTATTGTGGTGCAGGCCTCTGTGCTAATGGCGACCACTTGGAATGATTAGTAGTACCTGGATGTATGCAACATATGACAGGCACTATCCCTTTTCCTCTTTCTACACTGTGAGACACATTACACACACTTCAACCTGTAGATAGACAGTGATAGATGATAGATGGATAGACAGACAGACAGACAGACAGACAGATAGATAGATCATAGACAGATAGGGTACAGATATATAGATTTTATATATATAGAATACCTCAATATGCAAGATTAAAAGTCAAATATCTCATTTTTTACAGGAAAGACTTAATTCCATAATTACTTAAAATGTTGGACTCTGTAGTAAGAAACACGTCCTACCTTTCAGTTGTCAGGGCTCACCTTCAACAACGTATTCAAATCAAAAATGATATCCATAATTAACTACTCATAGCTCTTAATATCATCCATCAAAGGTTTCAGGCAATGCCAATTAGAGGCAGGGAAGAGTTTGACAATGGAGCATGTCACATCTGCTGCGTGATCTTATTAGAGATGTCTTTTTCCAGTGAAGAAGGAAAGCATTTCAGAGCTGCAAATACATTCCTATCTGGAGCTGAGAAACTCTGTCTACTGATGATCTAAGAAAACTACAAAAGAAGAGTCTATAATATTAGACCCCCTTATTGGAAAACAGGAAGAAAATATATGGGTATTTATAATATATCCTTCTACAGAGCCTCTAATTCCCAGCAGTGCTGACCTTTCCTATTGACTAATACTTCTTTGTTGAGGTCAGTCTAGATGTTAGAAGATGCTCAGCATTTCCAGGCTCCCTAAACACCAGTTGCTGTAACACCCACCTGTCCAACCCAGTTACAACCATCAAGTTGTCTGCAGCCAGGCACTGTGGCGTCTGTCAATAACCCTAGTACATAAGATGCTAAAGCAGGAGAATCGTAAGTTTGCAATTAGCCTAGACTACACAGTGAGTTCACAGTGAGGCTGAGTGAAAATCTGTCTCAAACAACAAGTCTTCGACAATTGGCCAAATGCTAACTGGTAGATACTTCCCTCACTTGCCATCACAACCACTAATTTGCTCTAAAGGTAGATAGTACTGCCTCAAGTATCTTTTCTATATTTCTCATTCACATAACAAAGCAACTAGAATCTTCATATCTTAGCACCTTATCCTGAGATAAGTATTGCACATTTCCAAGTACTACCCTTTGTACTCTCAGGATGTGAATATTATTAAGTATGGAAGGTGGTAGAACATTTGTAAGACCTAGAAACATAGTTGAAATCACACTTCTTCAACATAGAAATAATAACTTGCAGTAAAAACCTTACTATTAATTTGTGGACTGGCTGAAATACATGTCAGAAAACACATAAGAACTTGTTCTAATTGTCCCAGCAAAGCACAAAAAAAAATGCAATATAGTGGGATGCTTGAAAGTCTAGTGGGATATCTTTGAATTATATTCTTTGCCAAATGGTCAGCTCTGAACACATGCATACAAGTGACACTATATAAACTGAGCAGTTTATAGTTATGCATTAAGAAATATATATATGTAACTGGGTGGTGGGTGTGCACACCTTTAATCCCAGCACTTGTGAGGCAGAGGCAGGTGGATCGCTGATAATTCAAGGTCAGCCTGGTCTACAAGAGGCACCAGGACAGGCACCAAAGCTGCACAGAGAAACACTGTCTCAAAAAACAAAAAAAAGGAAAAAATAAGTATATATGTATATACATATACAATGTATTTGTAACAACAATTAATGAAATTAATATAACAACTATTAATGAAAAATGAGACCATAAATTTCACATATTAGTAAGGAGAGCCATATGGGAAGAGTTGGAGTTAGGAAGGGAAAGGGAGAAATTATGTAATTGTATTATAACCTTAAAAAAAATAAAAGAAATAATATAAAATTACATTTGTCTTTTATGTTATATGCTTCTGCAAGAATAAGTGACTGAACTGGGAAGGACATGGGTTTGAGCATCACAATATCTGGGTTGGAATCCCAGCCTTATAACAGTTGTTTAGTGTTGGGCAGATCATCTCAGATTGCTGATCTTGGCACCTGCTGTACAGCAATGTCATAGGAATTACTAGCCTCCTAAAAGGAGACTCACTCAGAATCAGAAAATTTCAACTAGGCACATTTCATACCAGGCTCATTAAGACTCAGGAAGTAAATAAGTCATAAGTCTCAGGAAGTGCACGAAACTTAGGAGATCCTCAAGAGTCCTCTCTCCGCAAGGTTATATAAACAGTAAGGACTGCCCAGAGAAGAGGAATATCTTAGTTTGCTCTCCGTTGCTTTGATAAATACCATTGTCTAAAGCAACTTGGAGAGGAAAGGGTTTATTTACACTTCCATATTACTGTCTATCATTAAGGGAAGCCAGGACAGGAACCTAAACAGGAACCTGGAGGCAAGGATTGAAGAAGAGAATATGGAGAAATCCTGCTTACCGGCTTCCTCCCCCTGGGTTTCTTAGATACCTCTCCTACACAGGCCAGGCCCACCTGTCTAGGGATGGTACTGTCCGCTGTGGTTCAGGGCCTTCCATATCAATCAGCAATCAAGAAAATACCCACAGTCAGTCTAATGGAGTCATTACTTCCTGAGATTTCTCTTCCCACATATGTCTAGGTTCGTGTTGGTTGAAAACTGGGGTTATGAAAGAGGACTGTCCCACCTGTCAAGCTGCTAACAGTTATTGGTTGCAGCTTTCATGAGTCATCTCCCAGGCTAAAGTGGGCTTTTCAATCATCCGGCTGCCTTCGGTCAGTCATGTTCCTCTATGTAATCCCAGTAAGCTCTTTGGTTCCACAAGATGGACTTTGATGAGATTGGGGAAGGGGGGGGGTTGGTTCTCATTCCCAATCTGGAGTGAATAGACAGTTGTTCAGACCTCCGCAGGAAGGCTAACACAACAGTCTCCTCGCATCAAATTGCTGATTACATCCTGCTCTCCAGCTAAAAGGTTTTTATCAAATCTAACTTTTCCAGTTATATATACAGTCTTTTAAGAATAGCATCATATCATCTACCATAGAAACAATTTGGCTTTTGTATAATAAAAATGAAAAAATTCTGTCATTTTTTCAGGAAGCCTCTGATGAAGCACTGGAGAGCCTTGATGGAGAGAGGGGGTTGTGGGGCTTGTTGTCCAGCAAGCCTAGCTAACTTGGTGAGTTCAGGCAGGAGAGATTACTATAAGA
>NW_026068002.1:1985973-1996484 GCF_014885135.2 Alexandromys fortis
GGAGGGAGGGATGGAAGGAATAAAAGAGAAAAAGATGACAGCATCTGAAGGACAATACCTAATACCTAAGATCATTCTTTGGCCTCCATATGTACATGTACACACACAGGAATAAATGCACACATACACACATATACACAAACACACACATGCACACACATATGCATACACACACACACACACACACAAATACACACAAATTGTGGGGAAAAAAAACAGTTACGCCAGATACGTTCCAAGGCCTCTTCCAACAGAGAAATGCTTGATTCTACGAATCTGCTCGAGTACACTTGCCTCACCTGTACTGTAAGGACAGTGACAGACCTTATCCCATAGGCTCTGAGAGACCTGAGTAAGACAACACAAGCAAGAGCAATGTGAATTTTTCAGTGACAGTTGCCAAGAAAATATTATTACTTGACTTACATACAAGTTTCTATTGGAAGTTGGAATGATACGTTGGCAACATCATTTGAAATTCAAACTTGCAATGGAACCCTAGAAATCTATTACACAGTAATCTTGGAGTGCACCCTATAAAAATTCCTTTATTTTACAGATAAGAATATAAAACACAGGACATTTAAGAAAGCGACATCCCCAATATGCATTTAAAAACAGAATCTTACAAAACTACCCCCTGATAACTAAATATCATAAAACACAAGTGTATGCCTCTATTCAAGAAAGAAACTAACTTGAAAAAGCTGCAAACAAATCACTTGGAACCCCAAGTTCTTCCAGATGTGTAATAGATACCGTGAGAAAATCAAAGGAGACATTTCTAGGGTAGAGTTAGCTTTTTCTTTGATTGCCTGAGGTCAAGACCTGAGCTACAGCTCAGGGGTATACCTGCTGGCTGATGAACTATGTTTATCACATAATGAGGCTACAGAGTGCTTACTCAAAATGAATTCTCCTTGGATAAAACATGTTTGTAGAAACATCAGCATTGCATGGGTTTTGATGGATGTAAAAATCTAACAGCACTTTCTGAGAATGTCGCCTTGTCCTTCCTGCTCTGTGCAACCTCACCTCGTGGCTGTTGTGAGTGTTAAAATTGGCAATGGGAAAGATAAAAGAAACATATCAGGGAACTCCCAGCACTGCAGGGCTCTTATTCTTTTCAATCTCTCATATCCTTTACTGGCAAGTAAATTGCAATTGGCAGTGATCTTTGAAACTGGACTAGCGGTCCTGTGATGCTGTGTGAATATTTCTTCCCTTGTGTGGATAAGAAAAAAAAAAGGATAATTTGTGACTCGAGGAGATGAGCAAAGAATTTATTTGGTAATCAGTTCCACATTAAATGCAGGACCCAAATAAAATAAATTCAACTTTGCTATCAACAGCATAATTTTCCCCATCTAGTTCCCTAGGACTCAGGATGGAGAGATAGCTTCCTAATTCTTTTAAACAGAAACTTTAACGTTTCGATTTCCAAAACTGGTTATACATAGTTACATATGGTGTACACTACAGTCTTTGGAAAGGTGTAAAGGTAACTTCTGAATGGCATTTACAGTTAATCTCTTCAGATAAATTTGCACATATCTGCCCAAAACTCATCCCTAAAATCGCATCTTCTGATCTTGTAAACTGTGCAAAGCCAGGTGAGTCTCCACTTTTTGCAGTGTCACAACCCTTTCTGTCCTTTTCCTGCAATGACAGGTGGCAAATTTAAATAAATTACTGTAGTTCTGGCATTCTCGAAACATAAACACATTACATAGCTTCCTTTTACACTTCCGTGCTAGCTAACAACAAAGTTATAGCAAGCAACACAAAGAGTCAACAAGTAGAAAGGACCTTGAAAAATGAAAATCAACCCACGAGGTCAATGCTGCCCTCATAAGTGACAACTGACATCCAAGCAGAGGTCAAACGATCAGCCTCAAGCCAAAAAGCTAAGAGGGACTCCGAGAAGTCAAGACTCCCTAAAATAGAGTTCTTTGAACCAAGATTCTCAGTTATTAGCATAAACAAGGAAAATCTGGTTTACTTCACAGAAGAAATGTATTGGAAGTCGTTGATGGACAGACACTGAACTGTAAGCCCTTGGGAACTAAGTCCATCCACTTACCATTAGGAAGAAGCACTCCCTTGCCCATACAAAGCCCTTCTGCTTTCCTCCTTATTATCTTGTTCTTATCTCCCAGTGGGCTGTCTCATGGTGGCCAAATAAAGCCAAGTCACTCAACTACAGGACAGTTAGGAACAACCAGCTGGATTACTGTGGCTATCTAGGTGGCCAAGGACAGTGGATGAACCCATTTTTCTGGAGTCTAGAGTGAAGATACCTTCAGGAACCACAATCTCGAGACATTCCACAATATCCTACTTTTAAGGCCTTGTTTTATAATCTATTTATATCCAAGTCTCTGTTTATTTTATATTTAAATTTACACTTACTATTTAACAATATACTTATGAAATATACTATGATAAATTTTTAAATTTTTACAGATATAACGCTTAATACTGTCAGTATAATTAGTATTTATAACTCATTAAACACATTTTCAGCTTTATTAACACATAATGATTGTACATATTTATGGGGTATAGCATGATATATCAATATACCTGAATGTATTATGTGCAATGACCGAATTAGAACAATTAACACTTCTGGATATTCATTATTGCTTCATGTTTGAAGTTTTGAGCTCCTCACAATCTTCTAGTTAACCATAAAAATCTACAGTAATCTACTATGAACTAATTCTATGTTCTTGGGTTGTCTCTGACCACACAATGAAATGACGTCATCTCTTCTTCCATGTGTCTTTATCCCTTGCTTTCTCATCCTAAAATCTGTCATCATCTGCACTGCATCACGTATTGCCTGTTTATGGAAACATAAACTACACACTGAGAACTCTATGCAGGCAAAATTTTCATGATGTTCACTGCCCCATTTCTTGAAAAAGTGTCCAAACTGTGGCTACAATCAACTAACACTTGTAACACAAATCAGCAAAAAGATATCTTTCTTTTCACATCAGCTAGGTATGATCAACATCATCTTTCGATTGTGAGTATCTTTAAGGGTAAAATGTTTCACAGCTTGAATTTTGTGCTTCCTGTACAGGCAATGTCATGATTGTCAGACGCTACTCCGTTTCTCCAGCAGTTCACTCCTGTGCAACGAATGACCCCTGGAAAGCTCGAAACAGACTTCCAAACATCATCGGAGCATCACTGGCACGTTCTTCCACTAGAAATCAGGACAATGGAGAAAAGATGCTGGCTGCAGATGCTTACAGCAGCAGTAGCTCCAGCCAGAGAGCTTCTTCTGATCACAGTTTTGTTTGCAGGTAATGCTCTCTGTGTCCCTGGTTAATTTACAGGCGCGACTGAGGACCCATCAAGGATCCTTATAGACATGTCAGGATGTACCCACTGGAGGAAACAAAACCAGAGTACAAACGATTTCCATCCCATTGATGTCTGTCTAGGGAATCAAAAGAACAAATTGTAATAGTCCAACAGCACCTTCTAACAGATGTTCTGCAACAAGCAGAAAACTTAGTCTTTATTCCTACCTCAAGTATTAATCATACTCTGAACCATGCACCAACACAAGACTTAGACAATCAAGCCATTAGATGATGAAGAAGACACACAGGCAAACTGACCACTCGATAGTATGTCTTGGGGTGAAGGATAGCTATTTTAGGAACTAAACACACAATTTCTTTCAGAGAGAGAAAGTTTCTCATGAAGGCAAATGTCTTCAAGGGGTTAGGGAGAAAGTTAACAGAATAAACTGTTTAGGGATAGTCCCAAAGGTAAAAGACTCAATGGGAAAGTGTTTCCAAATGCACAGGATGGTATATAAGGAATGGCATGATTTCAATATGAAATGCTCCCGACTGTCCTATGTGTTGTACAATTGGTGTTCTAGATTGTGGCACTATTGAGGGAGGTTGTGGAAACTAAAAGATGGAACCTAGCTGGAGGACCTGAGTCACTGGGGTAAGTTCCTAGTCTGTTCCTGTAGCTTCTCTTTGATCTGCCTGCTGTAATGTGAACAGCTGTCCCTTATCAAGCACCCCTGCCCCCAAGATGCTCTACCCATGTTAGTGTGTAAACTGAGGGCATAACCACTCCAGGGTATGGTTGATGGAAAGGTTTTATTGTAGATATGAGGGAGGATACAGCCAGAGGCATCTGGGAGAGTCCAGAGCAGCGGGAGAAACTATTAGACAGAACATGGCCAAACAGACTAGATGAGACCATAAGGGAAGAGAAAGATAGAAGTGGGAGAGAAAGGCAAAGATATGACCAAGAGAGGGGGCAAAAAAGAAAAAACCAAAGAAAGAAGACAAAAAAAGAGGGTGTACATCTGACATAGTATAAAAGAATGAGACACTGGAAGAGGGAAATCTATGAGCTGGATAAATTCAGGATAGGGGCAAGGTAAGAAGAACTGAGTGGAACTGCAGGTACTTGTACTAAGGAAGCCTGCAGGCCAGCATGTACTTTGGTATGCTAATAGGCACGACAGGTAGCTGTTGATCCCTTCTGGCAGTGATAAGGAAATAGCTCTTTTGGTAGAAGGGTATAGGCCCTAGAATTTGGGGGAGCAGAATTTCCTTTGAACCTCAGAGTAAAGATGTTCTGCCCATCAACACTTGACAAGAACCTATGGATTTGAACCCTCTAATAACTACGAACCAAAATGTATCTTGCTTCCTGAAGCTGTCATTTATTTGAGTCTTAACTACAAAAAGTAAATAATAGGAGTTAGCCTAAAAAGTAGAGGAAGCTGAAACAATTGACAGATAAGCTTGGGGTAGGGTCAAGGATCCCTTTACAGCAAGAATGTCTACTACAAAGCCTGCCATGCAGAAGTATGACTTTTTCCCTCCACTCTTCCGTCCTGCCCCCAGTAAAGTTCTGACTCTAGCAAGGTCTCCACACATCTGTCTTGTATGAGTCAAGTAGGAAAATAGAGAAAAGGGAGTGTGGGTTTCATGACTGGCTTATCACAGTGGAGAAGAGGGGGGGTTGTATTGCTGAAAGAATATATGAGTCATAGCATTTAGTGGTGGCAGGAAATCAAATCAAAAAATAACCACAGGCCTGCACGAATTCTTCTAAGTATTGCAAAGAACAGAGACTTCCCACTGGGTGTGGGATGCAGAGGCCAAGGCACTTTGATTTCAAAAGATAGAATGAAAACTGTGTGTCACTTGTACAAAGTTCCACTAGGGAAATGAGAGTTACCCTAAGTCATAAAGATGGTTGGATTTAGTCAGACAAAGGAAAGGGGGGAAAGTTATACCCCATAGAACGACAAAAGACATAAACATGGAGATACCACAACTTGGGGAAAAACTGCAGGAATGGGAAAATGTGGGGATGGAGAGCCAACAGGATCCATTATGGAAGGTCTTTGGGGAAATGCTATGCAATACTGACTTACCCCCTTAATTATTGGAAGCCTAGTTTTGAAAATTGTCTTGAAATTTTTAAAGATTCTCAGCGATTTTATAAACACCCGTGTATTCATCTATAAGAGTCTAGCATAGGTAAGGTTTTTTGTGTCTCCCCCATCCTCCTTAGGGATAAATGTCATCGTGAGTTTGGTTTTGGTCCTTTCTGTCTATGGTTCTTTACTCTTACTACACACCCACCCATCACTCAACAAATGTATCCTGGGGTATCACCTTCACGGCAGGATCCTGGGCCCTGTTACACAGCAGGGAGCAACTCTCAAAAATCCCTTTGGGGATGTTTTCCTTCATAATCAATGAATAAAAATGCATAAAGTATATCTTATGTTACCAACTAAGGAAAATAAGGCAATAAAAAGAAGTGAAGGGTTATAGGAATGACCACTGTTGGAAAGCTTGATACTGTAGACAAAACCAGAGAAGGAAGAAAGGAAATGAACCCATTGTATCTAAGAGGGAACTCCCGGGTGTTGAGAATAGTTCGATGCAAAAGCTCCAGTTAGGGGGATCGAAACTGGTGTGTTAAAGGAGAGGTAACCAGGTGAGCAAGCCTCAAGAAAGAGGCTCAGCATGGCCAAGGACTCTCTTGTTTAATATGTTCTTTTTTTTTTAAGTGGATATGTAGGAAGCCCCATTGTGAAAAGGCTGAAGAGAATAGCAAACATAAGAAGAACAGACTGAAGACTATAAAGCAACCTAGACAAAGGGTGATTATTTTGGGGCCAAAAATCGTCATAGTAGATGTGGTTTCTAGGTGCATCTCACAGTTGGAGAAAGGAGAGCCTGTTAACAAGCTAGACATAGGGCATAGAAACAGGAAGTACACACTTAACAGTTGAGTTCCTGCAACCATGACAAGTCAGACATAGGATATAGAAACAGGACGTATACACTTAACAGTTGAGTTCCTATGGCCATGTCAAGTCAGACATAAGACATAGAAACAGTAAGTATACACTTAACAGTTGAGTTCCTGTGGCCACATATCTTCGGAGAAGAGGAAGAAGGAAAGATAAAGATGACCTATTTTCTTTTAATAATGTAAATAAACTTAGAGCTTATACACATATGTAATGTATACAAACATACAGATAGATAGAGATAGAGATAGATACGTTTATCATTCAGTGCTTTTACAAAACTGGTTGACTGTTGTTCACTGCATAAAGAAGGTAAAAGGATACAACTTGCACATTATAAAATATACTTGCAATTTTTTTAAATAAAATATGTTTATAATGTGCAAAGTATATTTTATACTTTGGAGTATACAGAAGGAAGAGTCTTCATTATCATCTTATTACCGAATGGCTACTCTTTAGATTTTGATGGCTATCTTGCATCTATATATTTTGAAATTGTGCAGTGACTGTTAGAATCTTTAATTTTTGAACTCAAGAGAACCCATAGGATTGAGAATTACAGTACTTTTAGCTTTCCCATTTCAATTTCTATTGTTTCTTATGACAGTTTGGGGAACTAGCCAATGTTTACAAAGTATTGTCTTTCTGAACCAAAATGGTTTGCAGCTTTGAAGCTGCCAGCTAATAAACTCTGCAGAACAGAGTCCAGAATTTAGAAGTTAGTTAAATTTGAAATATTGAGCCAAGTGTGGAGTTGCGTTAAAAGAAGAAAAGTCCATGTTGGCTTAAAATCAACATCTGGATTGGCACAAAAATATGCTAGTGACAGAGAATCACTTAATCGGAATTAATATCTTTTATTATAGCCCTCTTTCACTCCGTCTCTTGTGTACTTGGGAATTAACTAGTAAGCTGGCAGGTCATTATTCTTCTGGTTTGGAAGGCTCACTTACCTCCTAGCAACTTTCAGAATTTTACAAAGATAAATAGAGGACCAATTTTTCTGCAGCTGGATTTTGAATCGTATCAGACATTAAGCCTAATTTGCCTGTGATATTTTCCATTATCATACTGTGAAAGTATCCTTTTTTTTGGAACAATGCTTCTACCAAAGTGTCTAAGAACCCAAGCTTTCTGAAACGAAAGTTAAGGTTTTCATTTGACTTTGACTTTGATATAGAAACCCATTTTTTTCTTCTTGGGTTTCAAGGACAAGTAATTTCAGGATATTAATAAAAATTAAGGAAATGGGCCCAGGTGGACAATGGAAAGCAAAAATAAGGATGCTGTTTTATTGACTTTACTGATTGGAGGTACAGACACTTATCTCAAAACGTAAAGTCACTTACTGCCAAACTTAATGATCTGAGTTCCATCCCCAGAACCTACAAAGCTGAAGGAGGGTACAGAATCCCACAAGTTGTACTATGACAGCCACTTGTGTCGCATGGCACACACATGTGCATATATATGTGCACTCAGACACCAACACAAACAGGAAATAATTGTAATAATTGTTTACTTAAATTTGCTGACTGGAAAAAAACAGACCTATTTCAATAAAAGTAATCTGTACTTTTCCGCCTCTGGGAGGTTAGGAAGGGCAATCTTTGGAATGAGATGGCTAAAATCCTAGCCTCATCGCTTTCAAATAGCATGTTCTTGGAAGGAGTCATTAATGTGTCATTTGCCACAGTCTACTCTTTGGTGCAATGGGAGTCATTATAGCAGTTACCTCACAGTGTTTGTGGAGCACAGGGAAATAGCTGAACGAGTGGGTCATTAGCTGGCAGCAGTTGTTCCTATTTTATTGATCCTAACACATGGAAGCCCTGGTCCACCTTCTTCCCAGGGGAAGGGGCAGATGTGTTCTGAGATACAGGCCATGAAATGCCATTCTGTGTAGCTACACCCTTATCTACAACAAAAGAGGACAGCCGTGAAGGAAGAGCAATCATTCAAACCCTGCTCTTTAGACTGAGTCTTACGAGCAGTTTCTCCTGGGGAAGGTCAGAAACCTGTATAAAAACTACCAGGGTCAAAGGAGAAGAGAGACAAGCGAAGGATCCAATCCCTCAAATGACACCAGCTGCGGCTCTTCTCCCCTGTCCCTTTGGGATTGACACACGATGGACATCTTGTGATCTCAGAGTCAAAAGAAGTAGACTGATATGTGTTTAATTTGTGCTTTCGTAGTTAAATATGTCTGACATATTTAAACTGTGGAGTTGTGAGACTCTGCTTAAAACAGCGTGATATCCAACTTATGCTTTTACATTTTTATCAACACTATACACAGGGCTTAATTAAAAAGCCAGTTCCAATATGCATTCTCACATTATTATTAGGCAACTAAGAAAGTAAGTATTATGATACATTAAGATAAACTTTTAGCACTGATGACAAATTTCTATGACTGGAAAAACAGAAAATGTTACATATTAAGGTTCACTAAAATGTCTTATTTTTTCCCTTGATTTGCTCCATGTAGGGAGAAGACAAAGACAGTCAGTTTCCAGTTACCTAAAAATAGGTCATCAGTTCCCAAGAATCCACATCCTTTGAAGTTCTCAGCAAATCAGAGCACAGAGCAGCTAAACATCATTGCAGAAAAAGACGTGTGAAGTGAGGAGTAGATTCCCAGGAGATAAGTACCACAAGATCTGTGTCAGTGATCTTCCCAAAGAAAAACTCTGCCAAACTGTCCACTAAGACACACAAAGCCTCAGGATTCAAAGAATGGCCTTACTGGCCAAGGGATGGGGATGATGGTGTTGCCCTTAGTGTTTAGCATGTAGCACTGGGGCTTAAGCATCCTGAGTGTGCAACACTGCACTGTGAACCATCTGGAAACACTACTGACTCACTTCCCAGATGAGGTCACAACAAACCTAGACAATCTATTTTAGTTAATGGCAAAAAAAAAAAAAAAAAAGAGAAAAGAAAAAATCATGATACTGTTTACAACACTTGCTGTACTGATAGCTCATCGTTACCAGCTGATTTGTTCTTTGACGGATCCTAGTTGATCTGTTCTGTAGTAGCCAGTCACTGGCACGTGAGCACAAGCGAATCCCCAACATACACTGTGGACTCAGAACCACCACAGCTGATTATGAAGAGAAACTCAAATCATTATCGCTCAAGGGTTGGAAATTCTTATAAAACCCCAACACCTGAGCTTCCGACCAATAGACTCTCTCCCTGTCCTGTTTATAATAACAGTATTTATAAAACCCATGTAATTTTCAAAGAAAGATCTTGTTTTAAAATTGGCAGTGTTAAAATGCAGATCCATAGGCCCAGACTCAGATCTACTGGGTGACTAGAAAATAGAAAGGAGGTTGGACATTTTCATTCTTAAATAAGCATCCCAGGGTGTTTTCTGTTGTATAGTTATGCCTGTCATCCTCTATTGTAAACACTTAAAAGAAGAAAGACCCATGGCTATCCAATTCCAGCAGCATACTAAAGAAGAAGCAATAGGAAGGCATAGGTAGGAAGAATCTGTGCTGGTCCAATGAAGGGGTTGCTCACAGTCCCAGATAGACTGCTGGACAGAGAGGCATAAAGCAACAAACCCTGAAGGGAGGGTGACCTAACAGCTTTAAATGTTTCTTGTATCACTTTCATTCAACATTAACAATATTCTCCATAACACAGCCGACTGGCTAACAGGGCAAGCTTACAACTGGGGGAAAGAGCTACAGATGAGATACAAAAACACATTCACCAAGGAATAAAGAAGACACACTGAGCACAGACTAAGCTGTTAACTATGAAGCTGCCATAACTTTTTGTTTGTGCACACTCACATTTACTGCATCCTTAAAGCTTCACACTTACACTGCTTAAAACAAGAGTGAGAAACAATACCCAAACTCGGGACAATTTTTTGTTTTTTTCTTTTTTTGTTGTTTTTTTTTTTCTCTTTTATGGTCTTTATTGTGCTATATATTTTTCTTCCCTCCCCTCCCTTTCTTGCTCTACCCTCAAACCCTCTCCCATGATTGCCACGCTCCCAGCTTACTCAGGAGATCTTGTCTTTTTCTACTTCCTGTGTAGATTAGATCCATGTATGTCTCTCTTAGGGTCCTCTTTGTTGTCTAGGTTCTCTGGGGTTGTGGATTATAGGCTGGTTTTATTTATTTATTTATTTATTTATTTATTTATTTATTTATTT
>NW_026068002.1:1997077-2017044 GCF_014885135.2 Alexandromys fortis
TGTCTATCAGCCATTTTAGATTCCTCTATTAAGAGTTCTCTGTTTAGATCTGTACCCCATTTTTTATTAGATTGTTTGCTATTTTGATGTCGTGTTTCCTTATTTATTTATATATTTTGGAGATCACACCTCTGTCACTTGTGGGGTTGGTAAAAATCTTTTCCCATTTTGTAGGCTGCTATTTTGTCTTGTTGACTGGGTCCTATGCTTTACAGAAGCTTCAGGAGATCCCATTTATTAATTGTTGCTCTTAGTGTCTATGCTGCTAGGGTTATATTTAGGAAGTGGTCTCCTGTACCAATGTATTTAAGTGAACTTTCCACTTTTTCATCTATAAGATTCAATGTGGTTGCCTTTATGTTGAGTTCTTTGATCCCTTTGGACTTAAGTTCTGTGCATGGTTATAGATATGGATCTATTTGCATTCTTCTACGTGTTAATATCCAGTTATGCCAGTACAATTTGATAAATATGCTTTCTTTTTTCCATTTGATATTTTTTGCTTCTTTGTCAAAAATAAGGTGTTCGAAGGTGTGTGGATTAATATCTCGGTCTTTGATTCAGTTCTGTTAGTTCTCCTGTCTGGTTTTATGCCAATCAATACCAGGCTGTTTTCAGTACTGTAGCTCCGTAGTAGACTTAAAAGTCAGGGATTGTGATGCTTCCAGAAGTTCCTTTATTGTACAGAATTACTTTGGCTATCCTGGATTTTTTATTATTCCATATTAAGTTGAAGATTGTTCTTTCAAGGTCTGTGAAGAATTTTTCTAGGATTTTGATGGGCACTACATTGAATCTGTAGATTGCTTTTGGCAAGATTGTTATTTTTACTATGTTAATTCTACCTACCCAAGAGCATGGGAGATCTTTCCATTTTCTAGTGTCTTCTTCAATTTCTTTTTTCAAATATTTAAAGTTCTTGTCATACAGGTCTTTCACTTGTTAGAGTTACCCCCAAGATATTTTATGGTATTTGTCACTATTGTGAAGAATGATGTTTCTCTGATTTCTTTCTCAGCCCATTTGTTATCTGTATAAAGAAAGGCTATTGAAGTTTTTTGGGTTAATCTTGTATTCTGCTACATTACTAGTGGTGTTTATGAGTTGTAGAAGTTCTCTGGTAGAATTTTTTGGTTCACTTATGCACACTATCCTCTCATCAGCAAATACTGAGAGTTTGACTTCTTCTTTTCCAACTTGTATCTCCCTGATCTAATCCAGGACATTTTTTAAAGTAATACATTCCAGCCACTCACATTATGTCACAAATAAAAAAGTTACAATGATTAAGCTAATGACAAGTTCAGTGGCTAGTATATTACCGTTATTTTGTTTATAGTCATTGCCCCAAACTGAACTAGCTATTATATGAGTCTAATATTGTCCAGCAAGAACAAGCAAATAAACAACACAAAAGTCCATGCAATCACAAAATCTAAACTTTAAAATTAAACTCTCTTTTCCATGACTTTCTAGAGTCATAGATATTAAGATTTCGTCAACTATTTTTACATATAATGAATGACAAGTAGCATGAAATGGGTTTCAGTCACACGCTAACCAGAAAATTATATTACAGTTGTTATATCCCAGGCCTCCAGTAGTTTATATGTAAGTCAGAAAATAAAATACCTATCAGGGACAGACAAGTAATGGACAGGAGTGAGGATTGCCAAACAGACCCAAATGAGCCTACCTGAAAGGGACCATAGTTAGCCCTTTGTTACGCAGTATTACCATTTGGCCCCAGTGTCAAGAGGTGTTAAAATCTAGGTTCTTATGTACAGTCTACTGATTCATAAGTACTAACATTCACTTTTTTTAAGTCTGAAAGTCAAACACAACATATGTAGGAGCAAGATCTAAGCTCTAGTCGACCAGATTTCAACTCTGACTTAAACATAATTTCTTAAGCACAGATTAGAAAACAGAAAGTGCATCGGGAAAGCTATATTTAGAGGATACCAAGAGGATAAGAAAGTTTGGGGTTGAGAAAAAGTTGGGTGCCGGGTGGAACAAAATCCTCCTTCACAGGGAATCCGGGACTCTGCTCCGTCACAGTCTAACTCAGAGCCCCGCATATGTCACAAGAGAGAAATAGGAGGATTTCGTTTCAAAACTGTTTCTGAGCTGGAGAAGTGGGTCGGTTGGTAAAGGGTTCACGTAGCACACACCTGTCTGGGTTTCAGCAGTGATTTGGGATTACTAAAACAAACTAGAAATTTGTAAACTCTCTTTTTATTAACTTTTTTGTCTTTCACATCATGCATCACTATTCCAATCATTCCCATCCCTTTGTATCCTCCCTCTACCCTTGCAGCAATCCCACCAATAAAATGTAAGAGAAAAGGGGAAAACGTCTCATCATGGAAACTGTAGTGTAACACAGTGGGTCATGCCGTGAACCCCTTTTGTCCATTTATCTTTACTTGCAAGTGTTCATTGCAAAGAGTCATTGGTCTGGCTCAAAGCCTCTGGTTACTGCCACACTATTGATGTCGGGCCTACAATGAGACTCCTCTTGGTTATCCTGTTGTTGCCCTGTGTCATGGAGATCCTGCAACTTGGGGTCTACAGGACCTGCCCCTTCACATGCTCCAGTAGATCACAAACGGGGTGGATATGGGGGTGGAGCACTCCATAACTCTGATTCTGGGCCTGGGTAGTTGCAGGACTGGTCAGCTCACCCAAATGGAAATTTTTAATTTGCAAGGCCATTCCCCTTGAACTCAGAAAAAGAGTAAACTTTCTGTGGACCAGGATTTTCTAAAAGCTGATTCCCTGTGGAGGTCAGATTTCCAGTCACATCTGCGATCGCCCCCTTTCTTCCTCTTTTTGATTACTTCAAATCTATTTTTTATTTAATCTTTTCAGAATTGCAATCATGAGTACTGTATTTATATTTCCACCTCTCCCTCATTCCCTTCCAATTCCTCCTTTGTCTCCTGCACTTCCTATCAAATTATTAGCCTTTTCTTTATTACTGTTACACGCGCACACACACACACACACACACACACACACAAGCTGTCATCTGCTTGGTCCCATGTTGTGAAATCCACGTCGACAGTCATCTCTATCTTAACATCCTAAGAAATACACCAACCCTCTCCTTCAGGGGCAGAATTTGCAGCCTCAGTTTCACTCATTCCTCTCCAATTCTGCGTATAATTCATTCCTGCATCTTTCCTTTCCGCCCTCAGCCTTAGGATGTTCAGTGTCGGCACAGTTGTTACAGACTAAGTAAGAACTCTCTCATGATAGAAGATTGAGGGGAACAACCAACACTTTCCATGTGGATGAAAACACTGGTCTCTGCAACACCCTTTACTTTAGAAGTAATATATTGTCCAATATCTTCATTCCTCTGCTGCTCCTGTGATAAAATATCCTGACAAACACCACTTACGGAGAAAGGTTTTTAATCTGGCTCATAGTTCAAGAGTGCGGTCCACCATGGCAAGGAACATGGAAAAAAAAAAAAAAGCTTGAAATAGCGGTCAAATTGTATCTGTCACTGAGAAAGAAAGAGAATTGGATGCATTTGCTCAACTCTCATTCTCCCTTTTACTCAGTCCAGGACGTCAAACCCAGAGAATGCTCAGTTTTAGAGTGGACCTTCCTATCTCAGTTAACCCAATTAAGATGATCCCTCATGGGAGCGTCTCCTGGGAGAGCCTGTCTCCCAGGTAATCTCTGATTCTGACAAGTTGACAGTTAACCAGAGCCATTACATCCAAATAACCCTGTTCTCTAATATAAGAGACTCAGCACTGAGGGGTAAGCGAGAAAATGGACATCTCCAGAGGAAAACATTCTCTGTTCTCATTATTATCCCTTTCAACATGCTGGGAAGAGTAATCTGCTAAATGACAACAGTTTAATGGATATCCAAAAAGTAAGTCAATTGCTGCCTCTCTAATTCTATTAGCTTGGCTACTGTGTGAGTGACTTCATATTGTCTGCCCAAACTATAGGGCTTCTAACCCTGGGTTCAATGCAATATCAAATCAACTAGAACACACTCGAAACCTCACTGTCCAAGCCACACCTTTGAAGAGCTAATGTCAGCCTCTCTGGAAATGAACCTTGACTGGAGCAATCTCTTTGTCCCCTCTACCCACTCCCAATGGCGACATTCCAGCTGAACAATAAATAGGAAAGGCGATAGACTGCTGGGACCAGCCTCACTGGTCATTGGTCTTACAGCAGAAAGTACACAGGACTGAAACCAGACAGCCTTCTCTCTAACACATTTGTAAGGTCTTAAGCAACTTTAGGTCCCTTTACATCTCAGATCCTTGGCCTATAAAGCAGAGATATTCTGGTATTCTCTACATCTTAAAGATTTAGTGAGTTAAATTATGCAAAATACTGAGACGGTCCGACTCCTAGGAAGTACTAACTAGGGAATTGTCCTGAGAGAAGTAACATTGGGTACAAGATGCGACCTTTACCTTCTAGAATAATAAAGTAGAGATGCATTCGGGTTCCAAACCATACACGGGGAGTTATGAATGCCCTGTTTACACTGCAGAAACACCATCTTCTGTCTCAGGGTTCAGGACAATTTCAGCATTCTGTCACTGTTCAATGTCTGACAAAGATTTAAGCAATGAATAATACCAGACATGGCCTCAAAGCTCTTCCCCATTGAAAAATTAAGTGATAAATCTACTTTTAAAACATAACACAATGAGTACTTTTTCCTTTGTTTGAAGACCGGGGTATCTTTCAACAGTTTCAATGAACTCCCAGCCATTCCTCCTCAGTTTCCTTCCTACTAAAAATGACCTCCTTCCCACAGTGACTGTCAATCACAGACCTGCCAAGCTGCAGGCAAAGTCCTCATGAAGTTGCGATCACCCCGGAGGACATTTCCAACCCAGTTTCCACACAGACTACTCTATGCCAGTGAAGCTTGACATTCTGCTGCTCTAAGGGGCCTGGAGCAGTCCTGAGGGGAGGAGCCAGATAAAGAACTGAATAAGCTAATAAATGGACTAGGTCGAGGAATTATATTTTTGGAGGAGAAAAAGGGATCGTTGTTATAAAATATCGGTTTACTGGCTGAGGTGCACAGGAAGTCAGAGGTGTTTGATGCTTGCTCCACTATGTTTTATCCTTGCTTTGAACTGATGCTGCTATTCAGTCTCTCTTTGGCATGGGATCCTTTCCTCTGTGCCTTGTATTGTAGACGGATGTAGCTTCTTTTTTTAATTCCTAGAGACACACAGCTAAGAGCTTACCTTTGTTCTGAGCAAAGACTCTGGACTGGAACTTTTGAACAATGTAGGTACAATTATGAGGGCTCTTGGAGATTAAAGCCATTTTGTATTAAGAAATGGGCTTGAGCCTTTGGTTGTCAGGCAAAGAGTATTTTGCTTTGTCTACTGAATGTCCCCTGATATTCATGCATTAAAAGCTGGGACTCTGGTGCAGAAATCACATTGGTTATGTCATGTGGGTTTAGAGTTAGTCAATACATTGATACCTTGACAATGAATTCACAAAGGGATGCTGTTATTGGGAGATTGTGGGAGCTGAAGTGGAGCCTAGCTGGAGCAAACAGATCCCTTTGGAGACTGATGTCATGATGTATTGCTTTTTCAATGGCCTAGAGATGTAGATCCAAGAGACCACGGAGGGAAACCTCTGAAATTTGTGAAGCCAGACAAATCTTCCCTCACTTAAGAGGTTTTTAAAGTCAGGTATTTTGTAATGGGAAAACTATCACAGTGGCCGCCTGGGTGGTTTAAGGACATGGACTTTGCAGGTGGGGGAGGGTGTCATTACTCAGCCTCCTATAAACAGAGCTAGAGCAGAGTTCTTCAGACTGCATCATGTCAGACAACAATGAGTTGCTATTATGTGGAGTAAAACCACACACTTGTGTGACATACAAATGGGAATGGCCCCTGATCTTTTCTAATTAAGGAATGTGTGTGCCAGATCTATGGCTACCTTCTGTACCTGAAGTTGTAGTGGTATGTTGAAGGCGAAGGCATAAATCACAAACAATCCCACACCAGTTTGGAATTATGATTAATAGAATGGTTATTTATTTAAAGGGGAAAAAATTTACAGATCACCGTCCCAGACAACAGCCTTCTGAGCAATCAGGAAGGGAGTCTAGTCGCCAGAAGCAGAGCAGGAAGCAAGAGAGAGAGGAGAGGGAAGTGGCCGCTTTTTTAAAGGGAGAGAGACCACTCCCCAATGGGCTGGTATCTCCATGGCTATGGCTGAAGGAAAGGAAGGAGCTCCCGCAACAGTATGTGGTAGAAACGATACTGTACCTTAAGGTTGGAGATATAAACTGGTCAGTAAAGCTCCTGCCACACAATCACAGGAAAGAGTTCTGACCCTGATGCCCATGTAAAAGCTAGGCATGGTGATGCGGGTCCGCAACACTGGTACTAGGGAAAGGCGGAGCCATGCAGCTCTCTGGCACTCACTGGCCAGCCACTCCAGATGAAATAGTGATATCTGGGTTCAGTGGGAGGCCCCACCTCAAAAAATAAAGTAGAGTGTATTAGAGGAAGACGCATACACACAAATGTTTTTAAATTTCAAATTTTAATTTTTTTTTTAAAGGAAACTATGCCCTCTCTTGTTTTGTCTTGTCTACAAGCACTCTCTGGGATCCATCTACATAGTCTGGTGCTACACTGACTGACTGAATGGTGACCATCAAGTCTGTCCGTAGAGACTTAAGGATGACACCAATCTCCCCATATTCCTTTAGGTGCCATGTTGTTTGAAGGTCGCTGCCTCACACAAGGATTAAAGGATAATGTCAGAGGCTTTTGTTTGAATTTTCTCACTCACAATAGACCTTGCTCAAGGGCTCAAGGGAAGACCACTCAAAGAAGAGAGGAGTGTTGGGGTGATGAGGAATATTGAGGTGATATTAGCCTTATCCTTGCAAAAAAATTGAAATGAAATATAGAGCTTTTGTGCGTGATGGCCTTTTAGAGAATATATAGAAATCTCTTGTGTGAGAAAAGGCAATCTCAATAACTATGTTAGGGTTCCTTGATTGCTGTTTATGTTTTGTTTTGGGTTGGGTTTTTTTTTGTCTTGTTCATTGTCCTAGTAGGAAAAGGTCATTTCAAAAATTATAGACATAAATAATCTTCAGGAGAAAAAATAAAATGGGTAAATTTAATGTTTAGCATAATGAAGTTAACCGTAGCTATTTTATCAAATGCAGACTTGAGAAGAATTAATGAATCGGCACACATGTCCAGAGTTGCAGGAAGATGAGATGTCACCTGGCTTGTTTCTGCTCATTTATTTCCCATGTTTTGTTGTGTAATCTTTCTTATTATGCAAATTAGATAAAGCACCTGGATTTTATCATCTAACACGTGGAGATTATTTTGAAACGTCCTTGTGCATGAATGATGGGCCCCTACTAGCTTTCCTCTGTGGACACAAAAAGCATTACCTTAGAAAGGTCATAGAAGGAGAAAAATGCTGTACTTCTGTCTGACCATTAGAATCATCCGAGGAACATGCAGGGACCACTGAAGAAGGTCCAGAAGACAAGGGAGTATTAAAAGCCGCCAGGTGTGTGTTCCACAGGTGACAGGTTATGTGATTGTAATCATCACAGCCCTGGAAATGGTCTTAGGCGACAGTTCTTTTAGTCTCCAGTCTCCCGCCTCTAGCATGTAATTTAAATTCCCTCTCAGGGAGGGAAACAGAGAAAAATGTAGAGCTTAATAAATATCAATTATATATATATATATATATAATAAATGAATAAATATATTCTCTCTCAGCTAGCTCCTCTGCTGATTTCGGTAGTTTGCTTATGCAGCCCTGACTCTCATCCCTGAAAGGTCAAAGGTCCCTGAAACTAAATGCCACTCAGTCCAAGTGTTTGCATATTCACCATGACAGGCAAGGGGAAAATATCCAGGACACCCCCAGAGCTACCATCTTCTCCTTGATCACTATAGTTCCAGGGAGTCATCCCCATTGCCTCAATTTCATTGAGCACCCTCTTGGAGGGCCACCGCTTGTACTGTTAACTGCTAGGTGGCAGAAATAGGCTTTTCTTTTGCATCGTTGTCGCCTTAAGGCTTTTCCAACTAGCATAGTGTCTTGCATGTAGCAGATGTTGAATAAATGGTTTGGGTTGGCAAGCTCACAATATTTAATCTGGGGCTATTTTGCAATCACTGAGCCTTCCAAGGGAATTGTTGACTGGCAATATTTATAATAAAACAACATGTGCATTTTTTTGCTTCTAACATAAATAAAAACCATTTGGCTGGTTTAAGTTAACCTTTTTAAGAATATTGAAACCTGAGGAGATGCAAGAGAATCTGTAAGTGAACATGTAAGAGTGTGTAAACGTATGTGGAAGGGATTTTGAATAGGACAGGGAATATTATTGAGATAACTGAAAATAAATAAGGATTGCACTCAAGGCCAATGACCTCTGGCCAACAGCAGCAGTTCTCTTTAGAATATGACTATGTCTACTCAATACAAAAAAGGCACCTGCACATCATTTTATCACATGAAATAAGAATTAAAATACTGTCTGTTGATGCATAACTGAATAATGGAGATATTGTAAATGACTTCATGATGTTTTTCCCCCTCTGTACAAATGAAAACAGAATTCGAATCCATGTTCACTACTTTAGCTAGTCTAAAAAAAATAACTTTTCACAAAGACAAGAAGGAAGGGCTAGAATGTGGCTCAGTAGTAGAATGTTTGTATAAGCACCAGTGAGGTTCAGAGTTCAACCCACAGTACAACCGAAGTTAAAAGAAAAGAGTTTGGAATAGCATATGATTTGGTTAATAGGGTACTGACCTAGCATCCAGGAGTCCTTTGATACAACAGCCCAGAAACTGAGTTTATTCCTTGTTCCTGAAATCACAGTAATGGGGAGATAGGGTCAGGAGAATCAGAAGTTCAATAAGTGTGTGTGTGTGTGTGTGTGTGTGTGTGTGAGAGAGAGAGAGAGAGAGAGAGAGAGAGAGAGAATTTAAACTGCAGTGCACTTGATCATTAAAGAATCTCTTCGCAATATATCGCTACAAGTCCATTGGATTCTGGATTTGCAATGACAGAATTCTAACATCTTTTATTTATGGGCTATCAGTAAAATATGTATGATACTAATAATGCAGAATTATTCTTACTGTATTTATATTTTAACAAGTTTTATATATTGCCAACCATGACCTCCTTTCTTCAGCTTGACTCACATTGATTAAATAGAAAGCAGCAGAACGGATGGAATTCTAAATCGTGTCAATCCTACCTATAGCTTCAACTGTCGTATTTGCAAGTGAGAGGGTTGCATTGCTAAATCTGTGTGTCTTCCTTCCATTGACAGTCTATAATTCTATTAATATCACCATAAGATTGCTATCTATCTGACAAGAGAAAATAGATATGCCAGTAAATACAGAACAGTAAGTCCACGATCTAAAAAAGATGGAGGTGGAATCCAATGACATCTGACTACAAACCTGAAGGAATTTCATTAGAGCAGGAGACACCCATCAGTGCTGCTTTTTCCTATGCTGGTTAGGTGATTTTTATTGGGGAACATCTCAGAGGGATCAATGGAATCCAGAAACGATCGTCTAGAGACAGTGTCGCAAGGTGTACAATCATGGTAGGCGTGTTCTCTGAAGTTAGTGTGATGTGTATTCGTGAATACTGAACCTCGAGGCTAAGAGAAATGCAAAGTTAGAATCCTGTGAAACACTGGTCTCAATTATGTCACCAACTGATCTATACAATGTTTTTTAAGGTGTGTCTCCATATGAAAGTTCCTTGTTTCTACTAAAATAATGGTGTGGTAGTTCACCAATGCACTAACAAACACACACTTGCACTGATGCTAGTTTTAGTTTGTAATATGCAGTGTGATTGCTGCTCTAGAATGTGTCCAACCTCTTGATCTTCCCCAAAGTGTAGTTGTTTTAATTGTTGGTCTTGTGAGTGTACCTTTTTGTGTTTAATTATGATAAACATATTGTCTTCGGTTGAATAAATTAAAAAGTTTTAAATAAAAAATTTTAAAAAAGAAAATACCTTGTTTCACATGTGTGGGATTCATCACTTGTGGACTCACAGTCAACAGTATCAAAGATCCTGTCCAAACAACCCCTTCAACACTTGTACTTTCTCTGTAAGTCACATATTACATAGCCTTCCTGCATTCATAGAAATTCTACAGCTCTTCAGCACAGCGCTTGAGGGACATTTTAAACAACAAAATCAGTACCAACAACAGCAACAACAAAAAGTGAAACCATAGACTACAGAAGAGACACTATTTGCATCATGAATTGAAGTCTCCTCAACCTAAACAAATAAGGAAATATGTATGGAAATGTATGTACTAATTCTCTAGATTTATACAATGTATAAATATATGCATATACATGTACCCAAACACTATACTGTGTACTATAAATATATACAACTTTTGTCAGTTGGCAGACTTCAAAAACAGAAAAATGTGTACATAAACACTAAAAATCATAAAAAGGGGCCACTTCATGATGTTTATATATCTTTCCAGAAAGATTTTGTAGATCTGATTCAAATCATTGAAGAAATATTCTGTGCTTATTTGTTTGTTATATACTTATGTGTAATGATAACAATTAAAAAAAAGAGCCCAGGAATTTGAGGGGAGTATGGAAAGGTTTGAAGGAAAGAAATGAAATAGGGGTAATAATATAATTACATTTTAATTAAAAATATTCTGTGATAATGTAACTACTTAGAAGAGACATTGGTAGACTTCAGTAGTTATGCAAAATATCTATGGTCACCAATTCTACTGTTAGAATGTCCCCAAGAGAAATAAACACATGTGCCCATAAAGGGCCTTAGATAAGAATGATCAAAGGACACTACTATTAATTCTAAAAGAGAAACTAAGAAAAGAATAACTGAAAAAATTGTGATATAGTCATATGATGGAAATAATAGCAACAAAAAATGAATGACATTAAAAATGAACTTCAGAACTGTTACATTAAAAGAAGGACGCCAGAAACAAAGGAAAATGTTACATGGTTCTGTCTGTAAGACAAGCAGAAAAAGATAAAACAAATCTATGAAGCTTAAAGTTGACCATGGCTATTTCAGATGAGGGACATCAACTGCAGAGGGACATGATCCAGCTCACTGGAGCAGTAGAAATATTCTCTCTTGTTCTGGGTAACTGATACCCAGATTTGTACATGTGTAGAATTCATTTAGCTGTTGGATTAAGTTTCTATGGCTGCCACAACAAATTACCACAATTTAATGGCTAAAAAACACAAAATTTAATCCCTGATGATCTGTAGGCCAGAAGTTGAGCAAAAGTCTATCTGGTCTAAAATCATGGTTGCATTAAAGTTGTATTCCTTTCTGAGCGTTTTAAAGGGAGCACACTGTCTTGCTTTCTCCTGTTTCAAAAGTCTCACCCATTCCTTGATCCATGGTCTCCCTTTTTCAAAGCCAGTAACTGGGGTTTTCAGGTCTTCTCCCCTTCTGCCCCCCTCTTCTGCTTTCAGGAACTTCTGGGATTGCAATGTGTCCACATGGATAATTCAAAACAATGTGTCCCTGCCAAGGTCCTTCCTTTAAGCTCATCTAGAAAGTTCCTTTTGCGCGAATGTCCGGGGAACCGTGCATGACTGAAGGGCTGGGTCGCTGCGGGGGCGGAGCATCACAGGTGCCGGGTGAGCTTTCGCTCTGCTGACGGAATGGTGGGCCAGGGTAAACTAATCGCGGTGATTGGAGACGAGGACACGGTGACGGGTTTCCTCCTGGGCGGCATAGGGGAGCTTAACAAGAACTGCCACCCTAATTTCCTGGTAGTGGAGAAGGATACTACCATCAATGAGATAGAAGACACTTTCAGGCAGTTTCTAAACAGGGATGACATTGGCATCATTCTCATCAACCAGTACATCGCAGAGATGGTTCGGCAT
This sequence comes from Alexandromys fortis, assembly GCF_014885135.2. Taxonomy (NCBI): domain Eukaryota; kingdom Metazoa; phylum Chordata; class Mammalia; order Rodentia; family Cricetidae; genus Alexandromys; species Alexandromys fortis. The sequence goes on from NW_026068002.1 coordinate 2,009,051, forward strand.
GCCCTTGACGCCCACCAGCGTTCCATTCCAGCTGCCCTGGAGATCCCATCCAAGGAGCATCCCTATGATGCAGCCAAAGACTCCATCCTGCGCAGGGCCAAGGGCATGTTCACGGCCGAAGACCTGCGCTAGGGCTCCTCAGCCGCCAGCCCCCTCTCACTACCAGGCCTCTCCCAGTTTGACATCCTCTATTTAAGTTTCAAGCCTTGGTTTCCAGCCCATCCCTTCCTCTTCGCTGAGTGGCTTCTAAGCTGTTGGGGTTCTGCTGTTCAGATCCAGGCTGGTTAGGGAGAGAAAGCCCAACCATCTTCTCTCTCCATCCCTCCTCCCTGTGCTGTTACACAGTGTCATTGTTGATATTAAAAGAATATTCTCTCCAAAAAAAAAAAAAAAAAAGAAAGAAAGTTCTTTTTGTCATGCAAGGTGACGCATTCACAGGCTCCAGTTACTGAGATGTGGAATTTCCTTGGAGATACCATTCTGTTCACCAGCATTTGTTTTCCTGACGAGGTATAAATCATAGAAAAGTCATGAAGAAAGTGGACATCGACTGGAGAGAGCTCAGCAGCCAAGAGTGCTCGCTACTCTTGCTGAGGACTCACAGCCACGTGCCTGACTCCTACCATGGAGATCCGACATCCTCTTCTACACCCCAGAAGAAAGGGCATGCAAATACATGGGCATAGATCTTGACCCTAAGAATGCGAAGCCTTGTGAAGAGAGTTATCAAAATTCAGTACAGAAGCCAAAGGCCAACCTCCGGAAAGCTAATTCATACCTCATTTAATTTAACAACAATAACCAACTTAATCTGAAAGTAATCCAAAACCCAAACTTAAGTCTTGATTCAGTTGAGGGGCTATGGAAAGACTAAGCAAAACACAGTATGTAACAAGCACGCGGAAGCCTGGCAACCAGCGCATCCGTGTTCATCTTGCGTTCTCCCCTAGCCCTGCCAGACGACTAGTGACTGTTATTGATCATATGGCTTGTTTAATTGGTGGTTCGTGCTGACTTTTAACTAGAGAAACAATCCCAGAAATAAATCATTATCCAGATCTCAAAGGCTTTTATTTTGAGCTGCAATGTGCAATTAAATCACGAAGTTTGCTAATTTTAAATGAGTTTAAATGCAGAAACATAGGAAGATAATTTAAACATGGAAATGGATCCAGAAGAATGCTGTCAGCCTTATTTTTCAGCGGCAGTTTAGCGATTGCCTTGTTCACATCAAAATATAATCACAGCGGATACCTGCTGTGTGATAAATAATAGTATTTGCCTAATAAGAAAATAAATAGCCCTGCCATATGGTCTCCGTCACATTCGCACAGTTTCGCCAGCATGTATTATCACATTTCCTTGAAGATTGCTCTGTGGATTAAGCTTCGAAAATAGCATAAAATGGAATACTATCCTTCTGGCCCTAATCCAGTCTAATCCTGCTTACCTGCATGTGCACCTGCTGTCCTGCTAGTGCCCAGGGCCATCACGGACCTAGCTTGCACCTGGGCCTGGACAGTGTGCCAAAAATCTTTCACCGGGAGCAGTATTCCTTCTCTACAGACTATAAACAATGCTAACCAGAAAACTAGGGCTTTTCCAGGAAGGGAGAATACATGTGTACACAATGTCCTAGGCAATTCCTAACTGTGTCTGAACATGGGAAATGTCTTCTGGTGTCAGAAATTTGGAGAGAACAGGGTTTTTATGACCATGCAGTTCAGCTTCTGAGGTAAGAATCCAGACACCTATATTGGTAGGCAATCTCTCAGACAGGGGAAAGCAGTTTCCGCGGTCATTTGGGTTGCTATAAGAAAATGATGTAAACTAAATGGCCTGCAAGTGACAGGAATTCATTCCTCCCAGTTCTGGAGGCTGGGCAAAGATCAGAGAAAATTTGGTGTGTGGTGATGACTCACCTTTAGGCTCAAAGATATGTCTTTGTTGTCATTTTGTCCAAGGGCCTCAATGTGGTCCCTTTTTACAAGGGGACAGTCCCTCACCCTCATGCCCTAATTACCTCAAACTGTGGTTTGAATGACCCCTTCCTAACCTATATTGAAATTGCTATTTTACCAGTGTCTGTATTACATGGTAAAACCTTTAAGAGCTACTTAGGCAAAAAGCATTCTAAGTTCATGAATGGATTAATGGATTTCCTATAAACGGTTGTGTTTCAGCCCTTTTTCTGTATACAAACACACACACACACACACAAATGAGAAAAAGAGAATATTGGCCCTTCTCACTTTATGCCATATAGCAAGAAGGCCACTGTTAAATGTCAAACATCTTGATCTCGGACTTTCCAACCTCCAAACTCTAAGAAACAAATTCCTGCCATCACATATGAACCATCTTGTATTGTATGTTATCACGATGTAAACAGACCAAGACACATGCTACCTCCAGTGGGAGTTCAGCATCTGAATTAGGAGGGACACAAACCTTCAGACCATCAGAGTCACTCTCCCTAAATTATTGCCACTCTTGCTGGCAATAACAGAACCAGAATCTGAATTCAGCCAATCAGATCCCCATGGAATTCAGCTCTGTTTGATGCATCCCCCAAGCCGCAGAACCATGGTCAGACATACACCCACCTAAATACTAAACCTTGAGAAGGAGTCTACTGAGTGCTCCACAGGAAGAAAATGAGCTACTGAAACTGCAGGATGAGGAGAAGACAGCTTTCAAAGAAATGAGAGAAGTAAAATTACTTCTGTTCCACCCAGAAACCTACAGGGACTATTGGCCAGTAGCCAGTGCCTCTGGGTCTTTAAGGACAAGAGAATCTAGAGCCTGAAAAACTGACTTGGAATAAACTCCAAAGTCTGCCTTTGTGAGATCTCAGCACGTAACCTTCACATACACATCTGGCCCCGGATACTAGGTAAAGACCTGAACCTGCAGGAAGCCCATGCAGTCGCTCTTCCTGGAGTGTGCCTGGCTGTGTCCAGCCACTACATGAGGCTGCACTTCCAAAACTGTTACTAGACTGCAGTCTCTTTCATCACAAGCTTGTCAGTCCCTTATTCGTTTCTTAATGCATCACATAAACCACACTGTATTATAGTTCCTGGTCCATATTTCCGGCTTTAAAGAGCTTGTCCAGGCAGACAAAATAGATGGAGCAGGGAACCACACCAAAACGTTTTCTCAGCCTCAGCATCCCAACTAGGGCAGATTTTTTTTTCTCGTAAATGTCCTCCATTGCACTTTGCTTCTCAAAATCTGCCATCAGAGTGAGCTAGACCCTCAGCTTCCTGCATTATTAATTTCATCTGGTATTTTCTTCTTGGCTTTGTTCATCTGCTCTGACGATGTCTCCTTTACAACTTTATCTTCGGATTATTTTGTCTCCAGGCAGATGGTTCCACCTTTCACTGGTAACATCAGGAGAAGTTTAGTCCACACCTTGTCTGCACCACACTGCACAGGCACAGTGGTTTATTCTCAGATATAGGAGCCACTAACCTACCCTAATTCCCACCAAACCACCTGTATGATTAAATACAAGACACGATTTTGTTCTTATGATGGCATTTTTTACTTTCTAAACTTGCAGTAGGTAGAAACTCTGCTGCCGTAAGTGGAAGTCAGGAGAGTGACGACCCCACAGTAAGAGAAGTGAGCAGGGACCCAGAGGAGCCGATGATGGGACACCCGGACCGACGGTGCACTACCCATGAGAGGCCTTCACTAAATGACTCACACTTGTGCTACACCGCTAGCAGGAAAGACAAAGCAGGATTTGTACTCTGACTCAAACACCACCCTTAGTAATCTTCTGCCAACAGAGTCAAGGTTTTTCCTGATCCATGATCTGTGTGCTTTTCTGTCTACTAGGCATTGCCTCCCACCAAATGAGATTAGAGTCTTGATCTCCATTTAAACACTGTCTTCTGGCACTGGAGATGAGGAGAGATTTCTGACCTTCCAGAGTACTCAAGTTCAGGTCCCAGCATCCATTTAGGCAACTCACAGCCAAACTAACTCTACCGCCAGGGAACCTGACATCCTCTTCTGGCCTTCACAAGCACTCGGGCACACACAGCACACATTCACACAGACACAGACCACAGAGAGAGAGAGAGAGAAGAATAGAAAAAAATGAGAACAACCCTTAAAAATAAATAAATGCTCTGACCAAAGTAGACACCGCCTGTCATTAGCTACAGTGCTTCCTTGATTTACTTTATAAGATTCAACTAACTCAGAGTCAATTGGTCTCTTCTCTTTATCTGCCTTCACCAATGGTAGCTAAGTCTCATGAAGGTAGAGGTCATGTATATCTTGTTCACACCGTTTCCCTGCTTCCCAGAACACAGCAACCCTCAACAGGTACCATTACTAGATGGATGAAGGATACACCCTTTCCACACTGAATGACTATTACTATCAAATCAGAGAAGACATTAACTCAGTGCTTGAGCCACTGGTTTTTAAAATACTTTTATTTAACAATAGAAAGAGTTGTTCTCATTCTTGTTTTCTATCTATTTCTTAATCTCGGAATCCCAGGACTGGAAAGGCAGCTCTTGGGATTGAGAACATACACCCAAGGCTGACCCTCTAGCTCCCACCTACACTCCCACACATGCACCCACATAAACATGAAATCACACGTGCACGCACACACACACACACACACACACACACACCCCTACTCACATGCATACTAACTATAAGCATTTCTTTTTCAAAAATGATTTTTCTAAAAGTGTTATTGGAACTGAGTGATGCACCTCTCTGACTTTGGAAAGTAAAATCTTCATTGCCTGAAAGAAAACCACACAGGTGTTCAGCAATAAGGCCATGTTTACTTTTGCAAGCGAGCCTAAATCCCTCCCTTTATGAAGGAATTCCTAATGAACACAAACAGCTGTCTGGCGCGAGGTTGCTTTTGAAAAGCATAATGCCACTTGGCTGGGCTTCACCAGGTTGTGTTTGTTCTGCTTTGTGAACATAAAAATGCATATGTTCATAGAGCTCAGTGTGCTGGGTCGTTTTGAAGCTAGCCTTTTGGAACAATCCTGGGGGAGGCTTTGACCCCAAATAGGTGCAAACAAATATGTTATTTCTCGTTATTTTTTTTTACCACTTTTCTTTGCTCTGCTATATTTACTTAAGTAGCCTTTTCCATGTGAACATTTTTTTTTTTCTTTTTGGGATGGAGTCTTCTGCAGCCCAGGCTGGCCTGGAACTTTATGTAGCTGGGGCTGACCTTGAACAGCTCCTCCTGACTTTCTACCTCTTTTGTGCACCAGCACACTTGGTTTTGAGCCAGGTATTTAAACCACAACTTCGGGTATGCAAAGCTAAAGCTCTACCAACTGAGCTACAGACCCTTGGTGTGTGTGTGTGTGTGTGTGTGTGTGTGTGTGTGTGTGTGTGTGTGCCCATGCATACATACATACACAGATGTGCACATGCTACAACATGTATGTGGAGGTGAGAAGAGGGCACGTAGAAGTCAGTTCCCTCCTTCTACTACGGGATCACAGGGACCAGAGTCAGTTCATCAGCTTGGAAGCAAGCCTTTCTCCCTAGCCCTGGTTGCTGACTCCCTACGAAAGAAACAGGGATGACAAGCAATCACTGTCAATAAGCTTTTCGGATTCGAACATGTTGAGAAACTTAGTATGTGACCTATGTCCAGTGAATTCAACATTATAGATCAACAAGTTAGCCACAGGTGACAGGGGAAAATGAGATTTGGGAATCTGTAATCAAATGTTTTTAGCTAAGAAGCCGGGGGGTCTGATTCTGAATCAGTACTTTACAAACTGTAGTGTGTATAAAAAACACCCATGGAGCTTGCTAAAACACAGGCTCCTGGGCCCTGTCCCGGAGATTTAGATTCAGAAGGTCTCAGGTGGAGCCTATGGGGTGACGCTGATGTGGCTAGTCCCAGGACCATACCCTGAATGAGGTTGTCCTCCTCCACTGTAGACGTGAAAAGCATCCACAGGAGAAGGTACTTTGCAATCCTTCAGCTTCAGCTTAACTGATGACACTCAGGCACCATGCAACATATCCCGTATATGTGATACCCTGTGAACCCCCTTTCCTTTGTTCTGTAAAGCAGCTTCGCTAGGTACTGCTGAAGTCAATGCTATGGAAAGTTGGACTTTGCGTTTGTCGTTGCTTTGCTTGCATGGTTCTGGTGATGGCCTATAGTATCAAAATATGTTATTAACTAAAGAATAATGGCAGCCTGTTATAATGCCACTGTAATAGAGTTCGTAAAAGCCAGAAATTTCCCCCACCTCATATAGCAGGCTTTGCAGTGAAACTCTACCACTTCTCCCATATGAGCCTGGAGTTCATTTTTCAACCACCATGAATTTGATCTGCCTTTGTGGCTTGCCTTAACTATATGCTGTGCTAGCAGCGATGATGTGCAAAGCCAACCCCCCAAGAGCGTTTTGCTTTCATCTTTTTTGGAAAATGATGCAGAAATTGTATTAGGGGATGCTGGTTTCACCTAATAGAGGATGAGATGGTCTTTGAGAACTGAGCACCACATCCCAGCCAATAGGGAATCTGCTCAACTATCAGCAGTGTGAACAAGGAGCCCAACAACTGAACTCCTAAGGCCACTGCGTGGATATCCCCAAACAGACCAGAAGTTGGCCTGTCACACTTACCCTTTAGAAACATGGAAAATGGAAAGTTATTGCTTGAAAGCCTCTGACTTTTGAGATGCTTTGTTGAGCAACAGTAGCTAGCTGACACACCCATCCTTCTCAGTTCAGGGAATCCTAATTAAGACAGGGTCCTGAGGTCTGTAACCAGGAAAAATGATGGCAGGCCTGGGATTTAGATCTAGGTGAACGAGTTAACAGCTGATGCCACAGTCTACCATCAACTCTTACATTTGGTTCACAGGAAGCATTTTGAAGTGTGAAGAAATTGCATAGTTTTGAAATCCAGAATGATCCTGCAGAGCCAATTTAAATCGCCTGTCTATCTAGGTTGGGTTGTTACCTATGCTTGAGTGGCCCCTGTGCCACTGGGAGTCAAATAGACCTCCAGTGTTTCTCCTCTGGGTTAATGCTGGTTATAATAACACAGTGAGGAAATTTTTATATAACTTGCCTCCTTGAAACTCGGGGGGAAAATTGAGTGTAACATTATATTTGTTATGACTGCAGAGCCAGAGCGCTCAAATCCCCATACCAGACAATGAGAAATACGGCACAGTTGAAAAGCTTCCTAAGAAACACAGAGCGTGGCCAGCAGAGAAGTGGGTGCTGGGAATTCCCCGTGCAGCAAGACAGACATCGCTGTGGGTAAAAGGGAGCAAATCTTCCCAGAACATTAGCTCTGAGAACTTAGCAGTTACTCCTTTAGGAAAAAAAAAATAGAGTCTGCATTGCTATGTACCTTCTTTCATAGTCCCAGTAAAATGACTTAATAAAAGTATTCCAAGGACCTGCCTGTTTACAAACCACTTATAACTTGAACTTCGGTTGTATGGTATCCCATGTGATCGTTGGAGGTACAAGTAAGTTTGTCTGAATGTCACCACTTTATGGACGTAAAAACAGACATAGAAGTCCGGATGAAAAAGGTGGCCGGCTTCTAGGTGATGAATCGTCCTGATTTCTAGAGACCACGATGAGACGGAGTAGGCATCTGATGATTCTGTGCAAAGTGGGTATTAAGAGTACTTGAGGGTTTCTTTCTTCCATGTTTCCCGCAGTTACATGGGAGTTTTCTAGCAATTTTGGCTTGTGGATCTCAGTCCTCACCTTCACATAGTATTCCCCTAGGTGGCTGCATCCAAATTCCTTCCCCAGGGGGCAACAGTCGCATCCACAGATGGATCCATCCTCTAGACCAGGATGGAGCGGGGAGAACTTTGGACTTTCCACAGGGCAGGGAACCCTGACTGCCCCTCAGACTGGAGAGGGAGGGGGAGAGGAGTGGGGGGAGGGGGAGAGGAGAGGGAGGAGGGGGGAAAAGGGAGACGGGGAGGGAAA